>NW_028135797.1:0-305300 GCF_964662115.1 Mustela nivalis
GAAGGCACTGGCCTTGACCCCAAGTCTGCCCGAGCGCCGGAGCAAAAGGCAAAGCCTTACCTACGCCAGGAGATGGTAATAGGCATAGAGTGTCATGCTAGGCCACGCACGCTGCTGCAGGGTTGTGACTGTGTCTGCTTAGATCGGCTTAGCAAGGTGAACCCCGGGCGCGAACTTGGAGCCCGGGAAAACAAGGCCCAAGAGGCACCAGCTCTCCCGCGGCTCTTCTTTCCTGCCGCGACAGAGCAAACGACCAAAGCCTTGCTGAGGAAGCAGCAGCGAAGTGCGGTTTGCGCCAAGCTGAAAACCTCTGCGAAAGCATAGCAGTCGCTGGGAAATCAGAGTCGGTTCTGTGGGATGCTGCCTGCTGCTTGCCGGAGCTAGTCTCCACTGCACGGTGGAATAAACCCGCATGGGGCGAAATTCTCTTTGCCTGGGCATCCGCTCTGCCTGAGAGAGAAGCGCGGTGGTGCCTGTGGAAAGAGCCTTAAGGAAAGGGACGCATCTGTCACTGCAGAGCGAAGGAAGCCGGGCTGCTAAGGAGACACGAGGGGAAGATTAGGGCAGGGGAAAGGGCTCCACTCTGAGGAAGGAGTCTGGGCAGAAAGCATGCCTGTCCTGAGCCTTTGGGCCCAAGGAGACAGCAGCTCCTTGGCCACCTGACCGTTTTGGAGCCATGGGCTTGCCACCAGGCGCCTACCCTAAACTCGAGAAACAACTCCCAGAAAGACCTGGCCATCAGATGCCATCTTCCTCCGGGATGTAGAAGCTTGGAGGAGGCCCGGGTTTTAAGGGGAAGGAGTGGTGACAGTCCCCCAAAGCTCCCTATTCAGTGCACGGGCGGTGTGCAGGGATCCTGTCACCTCTCCTTTCCTGTGGGGAAAGCACAGGCCTAGTCCGCGAGTCTGCCTGAGCGCCAGAGTAAAAGGCCAAGCGATGCCTACACCGGGAGATGGTAGTGTGCATGGAGTGCCATCCTAGGCTAAGCGCGCTACTGCACGGTTGTGACTGTGTCTGCTTAGTTCGGCCTGTCAGGGTGAACCCAGGACGCGAACATGGAGCCAGGGAAAGCAAGGCCCAAGAGGCACCAGCTCTCCCGCAGCTCTTCTTCCCTGACGCGACAGAAGCCTTGCTGAGGAAGCAGTGGCGAAGGGCTGTTTGCTCCAAACCAAAGCCTCTGCGAAAGGACAGCATTCCCCGAGAAATGTTTTGGGGGCTGCGGCTGCATGCCTGAGCCCAGTCTCGCGGGATGTGAAACCCGCATACAGGGAAATCCCCTTTGCCTGAGCATCTCCCCTTGGAAAGCACAGCATTCGTTGGGAAATCAGAGTTGGGTTTGGGGATGCTGCTGTTGCTTGCCTAAGCGAGTCTCCGCAGCATGTTGGAAGATACCCGCATGGAGCGAAATCCTCTTTGCCCTAGCATCCTTTCTGCCTGAGAGAGAAGCATGGTTGCTCACGTCTGTCACCACGCTCCCCAGGAGCAAGTGTGGGTAAGGCACAGCACGCCGCCCCCGGGGAAGAGAAGGATCCCTTGGCCTTGGGGTCGGGAAACGCTCGGGAAGCAGAATAGCCTGCCGAGGCATGAACAGCAGGCCATGAGAAGACAAGTGTCCTCTCCTCCCTGTCGGGAGAGATTGAAGCCTGGCTTCTAAGGAGACATGAGGGGAAGACAAGGACATGGGTGCGTGCTCCACTCTGAGGAAGGAGTCTGGGCAGAAGGCAGGCCTGTCCTGTGCCTCTTGTCCCAAGGGGAAAGCATCTCTTTGGCCACCTGTCCCAAGGGCAGACTTGGGCTTGCCAACCAGGTGCCATACCCGGAACTCGCAGAAACAACCCCATAGAGAAACGTGCAGTCAGATGCCATCTTCCACCAAGATATGGCAGCATTGTGGGTGGCCGGGGGTGTGCCGGGGAAAGAGTGGAGACAGTCCCCACCGTTCCCCATCCCAGTGCTCGGGCCCTGTGCAGGGATCCTGTCGCCTCTTCTCTCCTGTGGTGAAGGCACTGGCCTTGACCCCGAGTCTGCCCGAGCGCCGGAGCAAAAGGCAAAGCCTTACCTACGCCAGGAGATGGTAATAGGCATAGAGTGTCATGCTAGGCCACGCACGCTGCTGCAGGGTTGTGACTGTGTCTGCTTAGATCGGCTTAGCAAGGTGAACCCCGGGCGCGAACTTGGAGCCCGGGGAAACAAGGCCCAAGAGGCACCAGCTCTCCCGCGGCTCTTCTTTCCAGCCGCGACAGAGCAAACGACCAAAGCCTTGCTGAGGAAGCAGCAGCGAAGTGCGGTTTGCGCCAAGCTGAAAACCTCTGCGAAAGCATAGCAGTCGCTGGGAAATCAGAGTCGGTTCTGTGGGATGCTGCCTGCTGCTTGCCGGAGATAGTCTCCACTGCACGGTGGAATAAACCCGCATGGAGCGAAATCCTCTTTGCCTGGGCTTCCGCTCTGCCTGAGAGAGAAGCGCGGTGGTGCCTGTGGAAAGAGCCTTAAGGAAAGGGACACATCTGTCACTGCAGAGCGAAGGAAGCCGGGCTGCTAAGGAGACACGAGGGGAAGATTAGGGCAGGGGAAAGGCTCCACTCTGAGGAAGGAGTCTGGGCAGAAAGCATGCCTGTCCTGAGCCTTTGGGCCCAAGGAGACAGCAGCTCCTTGGCCACCTGACCGTGGTGGAGCCATGGGCTTGCCACCAGGCGCCTACCCTAAACTCGAGAAACAACTCCCAGAAAGACCTGGCCATCAGATGCCGTCTTCCTCCGGGATGTAGAAGCTTGGAGGAGGCCCGGGTTTTAAGGGGAAGGAGTGGTGACAGTACCCAAAGCTCCCTATTCAGTGCACGGGCGGTGTGCAGGGATCCTGTCACCTCTCCTTTCCTGTGGGGAAAGCACAGGCCTAGCCAGCGAGTCGGCCTGAGCGCCAGAGTAAAAGGCCAAGCGATGCCTACACCGGGAGATGGTAGTGTGCATGGAGTGCCATCCTAGGCTAAGCGCGCTACTGCAAGGTTGTGACTGTGTCTGCGTAGTTCGGCCTGGCAGTGTGAACCCAGGACGCGAACATGGAGCCAGGGAAAGCAAGGCCCAAGAGGCACCAGCTCTCCCGCAGCTCTTCTTCCCTGACGCGACAGAAGCCTTGCTGAGGAAGCAGTGGCGAAGGGCTGTTTGCTCCAAACCAAAGCCTCTGACAAAGGACAGAATTCCCCGAGAAATGTTTTGGGGGCTGCTGCTGCGTGCCTGAGCCCAGTCTCGCGGTGGGAGAAACCCGCATACAGCGAAAGCCCCTTTGCCTTGGCATCTCCCGTTGGAAAGCACAGCATTCGTTGGGAAATCAGAGTTGGGTTTGGGGATGCTGCTGCTGCTTGCCTAAGCGAGTCTCCGCAGCATGTTGGAAGATACCAGCATGGAGCGAAATCCTCTTTGCCCTAGCATCCTTTCTGCCTGAGAGAGAAGCATGGTTGCTCACGTCTGTCACCGCGCTCCCCAGGAGCAAGTGAGGGGAAGGCACAGCACGCCGCCCCCGGGGAAGAGAAGGATCCCTTGGCCTTGGGGTCGGGAAACGCTCGGGAACAGGATAGCCTGCCGCGGCTCGAAATGCAGGCCGGTGGCCAGACATGTGTCACCCGCTCCCTGTGCGGAGAGATGGAAGCCTGGCTGCTAAGGAGACATGAGGGGACGACTAGGGCAGGGGCGCGTGCTCCACTCTAAGGAGTCTGGGCAGAAGGCAGGCCTGTCCTGTGCCTCTGTTACCAAGGGGACAGCATCTCCTTGGCCACCTGTCCCAAGGGCAGACTTGGGCTTGCCACCAGGTGCCATACCTGGAACTTGCAGAAACAACCCCATGGAGAAACGGTCAGTCAGATGCCATCTTCCACCAAGATGTGGCAGCATTTAGGGTGACAGGGGGTGCGGCGGGGAAGGAGTGGAGACAGTCCCCCACAGTTCCCCATCCCAGTGCCCGGGCCGTGTGCAGGGATCCTGTTGCCTCCTCTCTCCTGTGGTGAAGGCACTGGCCTTGACCCCGAGTCTGCCCGAGCACCGGAGCAAAAGGCAAAGCCTTACCAGAGCAGGAGATGGAATTAGGAATAGAGTGCCATGCTAGGCCACGCACGCTGCTGCAGGGTTGTGACTGTGTCTGCCTAGTTCGGCTTAGCAAAGTGAAATCCGGGCGCGAACATGGAGCCAGGGAAAGCAAGGCCCAAGAGGCAACAGCTCTCCCGCGGCTCTTCTTCCCTGACTCGACTGAAGCTTTGCTGAGGAAGCAGCGGCGAAGTGCTGTTCGCTCCAAACCAAAGCCTCTGCGAAAGCACAGCATTCGCTGAGAAATGTTGTGCGGTCTGCTGCTGCTTCCCTGAGCCCAGTCTTGGCGGTGGGAGAAACCCGCATACAGCGAAAGCCTCTTTGCCTGGGCCTCTCCCTTATTAAAGCACAGCATTCGTTGGGAAATCAGAGTTGGGTTTGGGGATGCTGCTGCTGCTTGCCTGAGCGAGTCTCGGCAACATGGTGGAAGATACCCGCATGGAGCGAAATCCTCTTTGCCCTAGCATCCCCTCTGCCTGAGAGAGAAGCATGGTTGCACACGTCTGTCACCCCGCTCCCCAGGAGCAATTTTGGGGAAGGCACAGCACGCCGCCCCAGGGAAGAGAAGGATCCCTTGGCCTTGGGTCTGGAAAGCTCGGGAGTCAGAATAGCCTGCCAAGGCACGAACAGCAGGCCATGAGAAGACAAGTGTCCTCTACTCCCTGTGCGGAGAGATTGAAGCCTGGCTGCTAAGGACACATGAGGGGACGACAAGGGCAAGGGTGCATGCTCCACTCTGTGGAAGGAGTCTGGGCAAAAGGCAGGCCTGTCCTGTGCCTCTGGTCCCAAGGGGAAAGCATCTCCTTGGCCACCTGTCCCAAGGGCAGACTTGGGCTTGCCACCAGGTGCCATACCCCGAACTCGCAGAAACAACCCCATGGAGAAACGTGCAGTCAGATGCCCTCTTCCACCAAGATGTGGCAGCATTGTGGGTGGCCGGGGTGTGCCGGGGAAAGAGTGGAGACAGTCCCCACTGTTCCCCATCCCCGTGCTCGGGCCCTTGCAGGGATCCTGTTGCCTCCTCTCTCCTGTGGTGAAGGCACTGGCCTTGACCCCGAGTCTGCCCAAGCGCCGGAGCAAAAGGCAAAGCCTTACCTACGCCAGGAGATGGTAATAGGCATAGAGTGTCATGCTAGGCCACGCACGCTGCTGCAGGGTTGTGACTGTGTCTGCTTAGTTCGGCTTAGCAAGGTGAACCCGGGGCGCGAACTTGGAGCCCGGGAAAACAAGGCCCAAGACGCACCAGCTCTTCCGCGGCTTTTCTTTCCTGCCGCGACAGAGCGGACGACCAAAGCCTTGCTGAGGAAGCAGAAGCGAAGTGCGGTTTGCGCCAAGCTGAAAACCTCTGCGAAAGCATAGCAGTCGCTGGGAAATCAGAGTCGGTTCTGTGGGCTGCTTTTGTTGCTTGCCTTAGCCTAGTATTCGCAGCACGATGGGAAAAACCCGCATAGAGCGAAAGCTTCTTTGCCGGGGCATCCCCTCTGGGAAAGTACAGCATTCTCTGGGAAATCAGAGTCGGGTCTGTGGGATGCTGCCTGCTGCTTGCCGGAGCTAGTCTCCACTGCACGGTGGAATAAACCCGCATGGGGCGAAATACTCTTTGCCTGGGCATCCACTCTGCCTGAGAGAGAAGCGCGGTGGTGCCTGTGGAAAGAGCCTTAAGGAAAGGGACACATCTGTCACTGCAGAGCGAAGGAAGCCGGGCTGCTAAGGAGACACGAGGGGAAGATTAGGGCAGGGGAAATGGCTCCACTTTTTGGGGGCTGCTGCTGCGTGCCTGAGCCCAGTCTCGCGGTGGGAGAAACCCGCATACAGCGAAAGCCCCTTTGCCTGGGCATCTCCCCTTGGAAAGCACAGCATTCGTTGGGAAATCAGAGTTGGGTTTGGGGATGCTGCTGCTGCTTGCTTAAGTGAGTCTCCGCAGCATGTTGGAAGATACCCGCATGGAGCGAAATCCTCTTTGCCCTAGCATCCTTTCTGCCTGAGAGACAAGCATGGTTGCTCACGTCTGTCACCACGCTCCCCAGGAGCAAGTGTGGGGAAGGCACAGCACGCCGCCCCCGGGGAAGAGAAGGATCCCTTGGCCTTGGGTCTGGAAAGCTCGGGAGTCAGAATAGCCTGCCGAGGCACGAACAGCAGGCCATGAGAAGACAAGTGTCCTCTACTCCCTGTGCGGAGAGATTGAAGCCTGGCTGCTAAGGACACATGAGGGGACGACAAGGGCAAGGGTGCATGCTCCACTCTGAGGAAGGAGTCTGGGCAGAAGGCAGGCCTGTCCTGTGCCTCTGGTCCCAAGGGGAAAGCATCTCCTTGGCCACCTGTCCCAAGGTCAGACTTGGGCTTGCCACCAGGTGCCATACCCGGAACTCGCAGAAACAACCCCATGGAGAAACGTGCAGTCAGATGCCCTCTTCCACCAAGATGTGGCAGCATTGTGGGTGGCCGGGGTGTGCCGGGGAAAGAGTGGAGACAGTCCCCACTGTTCCCCATCCCAGTGCTCGGGCCCTGTGCAGGGAACCTGTTGCCTCCTCTCTCCTGTGGTGAAGGCACTGGCCTTGACCCCGAGTCTGCCCAAGCGCCGGAGCAAAAGGCAAAGCCTTACCTACGCCAGGAGATGGTAATAGGCATAGAGTGTCATGCTAGGCCACGCACGCTGCTGCAGGGTTGTGACTGTGTCTGCTTAGTTCGGCTTAGCAAGGTGAACCCCGGGCGCGAACTTGGAGCCCGGGAAAACAAGGCCCAAGAGGCACCAGCTCTCCCGCGTCTCTTCTTTCCTGCCGCGACAGAGCGAACGACCAAAGCCTTGCTGAGGAAGCAGAAGCGAAGTGCGGTTTGCGCCAAGCTGAAAACCTCTGCGAAAGCATAGCAGTCGCTGGGAAATCAGAGTCGGTTCTGTGGGCTGCTTTTGTTGCTTGCCTTAGCCTAGTATTCGCAGCACGATGGGAAAAACCCGCATAGAGCGAAAGCTTCTTTGCCAGGGCATCCCCTCTGGGAAAGTACAGCATTCTCTGGGAAATCAGAGTCGGGTCTGTGGGATGCTGCCTGCTGCTTGCCGGAGTTAGTCTCCACTGCACGGTGGAATAAACCCGCATGGGGCGAAATTCTCTTTGCCTGGGCATCCACTCTGCCTGAGAGAGAAGCGCGGTGGTGCCTGTGGAAAGAGCCTTAAGGAAAGGGACACATCTGTCACTGCAGAGCGAAGGAAGCCGGGCTGCTAAGGAGACACGAGGGGAAGATTAGGGCAGGGGAAAGGGCTCCACTCTGCTGAAGGAGTCTGGGCAGAAAGCATGCCTGTCCTGAGCCTTTGGGCCCAAGGAGACAGCAGCTCCTTGGCCACCTGACCGTGGTGGAGCCATGGGCTTGCCACCAGGCGCCTACCCTAAACTCGAGAAACAACTCCCAGAAAGACCTGGCCATCAGATGCCGTCTTCCTCCGGGATGTAGAAGCTTGGAGGAGGCCCGGGTTTTAAGGGGAAGGAGTGGTGACAGTCCCCCAAAGCTCCCTATTCAGTGCACGGGCGGTGTGCAGGGATCCTGTCACCTCTCCTTTCCTGTGGGGAAAGCACAGGCCTAGCCCGCGAGTCGGCCTGAGCGCCAGAGTAAAAGGCCAAGCGATACCTACACCGGGAGATGGTAGTGTGCATGGAGTGCCATCCTAGGCTAAGCGCGCTACTGCACGGTTGCGACTGTGTCTGCTTAGTTCGGCCTGGCAGGGTGAACCCAGGACGCGAACATGGAGCCAGGGAAAGCAAGGCCCAAGAGGCACCAGCTCTCCCGAGGCTCCTCTTCCCTGACGCGACTGAAGCTTTGCTGAGGAAGCAGCGGCGAAGTGCTGTTCGCTCCAAACCAAAGCCTCTGCAAAAGCACAGCATTCGCTGAGAAATGTCCGGGCTGCTGCTGCTTCCCTGAGCCCAGTCTCGCGGTGGGAGAAACCCGCATACAGCGAAAGCCTCTTTGCCTGGGCCTCTCCCTTAGGAAAGCACAGCATTCGTTGGGAAATCAGAGTTGTGTTTGGGGATGTTGCTGCTGCTTGCCTGAGCGAGTCTCAGCAACATGGTGGAAGATACCCGCATGGAGCGAAATCCTCTTTGCCCTAGCATCCCCTCTGCCTGAGAGAGAAGCATGGTTGCACACGTCTGTCACCGCGCTCCCCAGGAGCAATTTTGGGGAAGGCACAGCACGCCGCCCCCGGGGAAGAGAAGGATCCCTTGGCCGTGGGTCTGGAAACGCTCGGGAGTCAGAATAGCCTGCCGAGGCACAAACAGCAGGCCATGAGAAGACAAGTGTCCTCTGCTCCCTGTGCGGAGAGATTGAAGCCTGGCTGCTAAGGAGACATGAGGGGACGACAAGGGCATGGG
This sequence comes from Mustela nivalis, assembly GCF_964662115.1. NCBI lineage: Eukaryota > Metazoa > Chordata > Mammalia > Carnivora > Mustelidae > Mustela > Mustela nivalis. The sequence goes on from NW_028135797.1 coordinate 8,429, forward strand.
TGCGTGCTCCACTCTGAGGAAGGAGTCTGGGCAGAAGGCAGGCCTGTCCTGTGCCTCTGGTCCCAAGGGGAAAGCATCTCCTTGGCCACCTGTCCCAAGGGCAGACTTGGGCTTGCCACCAGGTGCCATACCCGGAACTCGCAGAAACAACCCCATGGAGAAACGTGCAGTCAGATGCCCTCTTCCACCAAGATGTGGCAGCATTGTGGGTGGCCGGGGTGTGCCGGGGAAAGAGTGGAGACAGTCCCCACTGTTCCCCATCCCAGTGCTCGGGCCCTGTGCAGGGATCCTGTTGCCTCCTCTCTCCTGTGGTGAAGGCACTGGCCTTGACCCCAAGTCTGCCCGAGCGCCGGAGCAAAAGGCAAAGCCTTACCTACGCCAGGAGATGGTAATAGGCATAGAGTGTCATGCTAGGCCACGCACGCTGCTGCAGGGTTGTGACTGTGTCTGCTTAGATCGGCTTAGCAAGGTGAACCCCGGGCGCGAACTTGGAGCCCGGGAAAACAAGGCCCAAGAGGCACCAGCTCTCCCGCGGCTCTTCTTTCCTGCCGCGACAGAGCAAACGACCAAAGCCTTGCTGAGGAAGCAGCAGCGAAGTGCGGTTTGCGCCAAGCTGAAAACCTCTGCGAAAGCATAGCAGTCGCTGGGAAATCAGAGTCGGTTCTGTGGGATGCTGCCTGCTGCTTGCCGGAGCTAGTCTCCACTGCACGGTGGAATAAACCCGCATGGGGCGAAATTCTCTTTGCCTGGGCATCCGCTCTGCCTGAGAGAGAAGCGCGGTGGTGCCTGTGGAAAGAGCCTTAAGGAAAGGGACGCATCTGTCACTGCAGAGCGAAGGAAGCCGGGCTGCTAAGGAGACACGAGGGGAAGATTAGGGCAGGGGAAAGGGCTCCACTCTGAGGAAGGAGTCTGGGCAGAAAGCATGCCTGTCCTGAGCCTTTGGGCCCAAGGAGACAGCAGCTCCTTGGCCACCTGACCGTTTTGGAGCCATGGGCTTGCCACCAGGCGCCTACCCTAAACTCGAGAAACAACTCCCAGAAAGACCTGGCCATCAGATGCCATCTTCCTCCGGGATGTAGAAGCTTGGAGGAGGCCCGGGTTTTAAGGGGAAGGAGTGGTGACAGTCCCCCAAAGCTCCCTATTCAGTGCACGGGCGGTGTGCAGGGATCCTGTCACCTCTCCTTTCCTGTGGGGAAAGCACAGGCCTAGTCCGCGAGTCTGCCTGAGCGCCAGAGTAAAAGGCCAAGCGATGCCTACACCGGGAGATGGTAGTGTGCATGGAGTGCCATCCTAGGCTAAGCGCGCTACTGCACGGTTGTGACTGTGTCTGCTTAGTTCGGCCTGTCAGGGTGAACCCAGGACGCGAACATGGAGCCAGGGAAAGCAAGGCCCAAGAGGCACCAGCTCTCCCGCAGCTCTTCTTCCCTGACGCGACAGAAGCCTTGCTGAGGAAGCAGTGGCGAAGGGCTGTTTGCTCCAAACCAAAGCCTCTGCGAAAGGACAGCATTCCCCGAGAAATGTTTTGGGGGCTGCGGCTGCATGCCTGAGCCCAGTCTCGCGGGATGTGAAACCCGCATACAGGGAAATCCCCTTTGCCTGAGCATCTCCCCTTGGAAAGCACAGCATTCGTTGGGAAATCAGAGTTGGGTTTGGGGATGCTGCTGTTGCTTGCCTAAGCGAGTCTCCGCAGCATGTTGGAAGATACCCGCATGGAGCGAAATCCTCTTTGCCCTAGCATCCTTTCTGCCTGAGAGAGAAGCATGGTTGCTCACGTCTGTCACCACGCTCCCCAGGAGCAAGTGTGGGTAAGGCACAGCACGCCGCCCCCGGGGAAGAGAAGGATCCCTTGGCCTTGGGGTCGGGAAACGCTCGGGAAGCAGAATAGCCTGCCGAGGCATGAACAGCAGGCCATGAGAAGACAAGTGTCCTCTCCTCCCTGTCGGGAGAGATTGAAGCCTGGCTTCTAAGGAGACATGAGGGGAAGACAAGGACATGGGTGCGTGCTCCACTCTGAGGAAGGAGTCTGGGCAGAAGGCAGGCCTGTCCTGTGCCTCTTGTCCCAAGGGGAAAGCATCTCTTTGGCCACCTGTCCCAAGGGCAGACTTGGGCTTGCCAACCAGGTGCCATACCCGGAACTCGCAGAAACAACCCCATAGAGAAACGTGCAGTCAGATGCCATCTTCCACCAAGATATGGCAGCATTGTGGGTGGCCGGGGGTGTGCCGGGGAAAGAGTGGAGACAGTCCCCACCGTTCCCCATCCCAGTGCTCGGGCCCTGTGCAGGGATCCTGTCGCCTCTTCTCTCCTGTGGTGAAGGCACTGGCCTTGACCCCGAGTCTGCCCGAGCGCCGGAGCAAAAGGCAAAGCCTTACCTACGCCAGGAGATGGTAATAGGCATAGAGTGTCATGCTAGGCCACGCACGCTGCTGCAGGGTTGTGACTGTGTCTGCTTAGATCGGCTTAGCAAGGTGAACCCCGGGCGCGAACTTGGAGCCCGGGGAAACAAGGCCCAAGAGGCACCAGCTCTCCCGCGGCTCTTCTTTCCAGCCGCGACAGAGCAAACGACCAAAGCCTTGCTGAGGAAGCAGCAGCGAAGTGCGGTTTGCGCCAAGCTGAAAACCTCTGCGAAAGCATAGCAGTCGCTGGGAAATCAGAGTCGGTTCTGTGGGATGCTGCCTGCTGCTTGCCGGAGATAGTCTCCACTGCACGGTGGAATAAACCCGCATGGAGCGAAATCCTCTTTGCCTGGGCTTCCGCTCTGCCTGAGAGAGAAGCGCGGTGGTGCCTGTGGAAAGAGCCTTAAGGAAAGGGACACATCTGTCACTGCAGAGCGAAGGAAGCCGGGCTGCTAAGGAGACACGAGGGGAAGATTAGGGCAGGGGAAAGGCTCCACTCTGAGGAAGGAGTCTGGGCAGAAAGCATGCCTGTCCTGAGCCTTTGGGCCCAAGGAGACAGCAGCTCCTTGGCCACCTGACCGTGGTGGAGCCATGGGCTTGCCACCAGGCGCCTACCCTAAACTCGAGAAACAACTCCCAGAAAGACCTGGCCATCAGATGCCGTCTTCCTCCGGGATGTAGAAGCTTGGAGGAGGCCCGGGTTTTAAGGGGAAGGAGTGGTGACAGTACCCAAAGCTCCCTATTCAGTGCACGGGCGGTGTGCAGGGATCCTGTCACCTCTCCTTTCCTGTGGGGAAAGCACAGGCCTAGCCAGCGAGTCGGCCTGAGCGCCAGAGTAAAAGGCCAAGCGATGCCTACACCGGGAGATGGTAGTGTGCATGGAGTGCCATCCTAGGCTAAGCGCGCTACTGCAAGGTTGTGACTGTGTCTGCGTAGTTCGGCCTGGCAGTGTGAACCCAGGACGCGAACATGGAGCCAGGGAAAGCAAGGCCCAAGAGGCACCAGCTCTCCCGCAGCTCTTCTTCCCTGACGCGACAGAAGCCTTGCTGAGGAAGCAGTGGCGAAGGGCTGTTTGCTCCAAACCAAAGCCTCTGACAAAGGACAGCATTCCCCGAGAAATGTTTTGGGGGCTGCTGCTGCGTGCCTGAGCCCAGTCTCGCGGTGGGAGAAACCCGCATACAGCGAAAGCCCCTTTGCCTTGGCATCTCCCGTTGGAAAGCACAGCATTCGTTGGGAAATCAGAGTTGGGTTTGGGGATGCTGCTGCTGCTTGCCTAAGCGAGTCTCCGCAGCATGTTGGAAGATACCAGCATGGAGCGAAATCCTCTTTGCCCTAGCATCCTTTCTGCCTGAGAGAGAAGCATGGTTGCTCACGTCTGTCACCGCGCTCCCCAGGAGCAAGTGAGGGGAAGGCACAGCACGCCGCCCCCGGGGAAGAGAAGGATCCCTTGGCCTTGGGGTCGGGAAACGCTCGGGAACAGGATAGCCTGCCGCGGCTCGAAATGCAGGCCGGTGGCCAGACATGTGTCACCCGCTCCCTGTGCGGAGAGATGGAAGCCTGGCTGCTAAGGAGACATGAGGGGACGACTAGGGCAGGGGCGCGTGCTCCACTCTAAGGAGTCTGGGCAGAAGGCAGGCCTGTCCTGTGCCTCTGTTACCAAGGGGACAGCATCTCCTTGGCCACCTGTCCCAAGGGCAGACTTGGGCTTGCCACCAGGTGCCATACCTGGAACTTGCAGAAACAACCCCATGGAGAAACGGTCAGTCAGATGCCATCTTCCACCAAGATGTGGCAGCATTTAGGGTGACAGGGGGTGCGGCGGGGAAGGAGTGGAGACAGTCCCCCACAGTTCCCCATCCCAGTGCCCGGGCCGTGTGCAGGGATCCTGTTGCCTCCTCTCTCCTGTGGTGAAGGCACTGGCCTTGACCCCGAGTCTGCCCGAGCACCGGAGCAAAAGGCAAAGCCTTACCAGAGCAGGAGATGGAATTAGGAATAGAGTGCCATGCTAGGCCACGCACGCTGCTGCAGGGTTGTGACTGTGTCTGCCTAGTTCGGCTTAGCAAAGTGAAATCCGGGCGCGAACATGGAGCCAGGGAAAGCAAGGCCCAAGAGGCAACAGCTCTCCCGCGGCTCTTCTTCCCTGACTCGACTGAAGCTTTGCTGAGGAAGCAGCGGCGAAGTGCTGTTCGCTCCAAACCAAAGCCTCTGCGAAAGCACAGCATTCGCTGAGAAATGTTGTGCGGTCTGCTGCTGCTTCCCTGAGCCCAGTCTTGGCGGTGGGAGAAACCCGCATACAGCGAAAGCCTCTTTGCCTGGGCCTCTCCCTTATTAAAGCACAGCATTCGTTGGGAAATCAGAGTTGGGTTTGGGGATGCTGCTGCTGCTTGCCTGAGCGAGTCTCGGCAACATGGTGGAAGATACCCGCATGGAGCGAAATCCTCTTTGCCCTAGCATCCCCTCTGCCTGAGAGAGAAGCATGGTTGCACACGTCTGTCACCCCGCTCCCCAGGAGCAATTTTGGGGAAGGCACAGCACGCCGCCCCAGGGAAGAGAAGGATCCCTTGGCCTTGGGTCTGGAAAGCTCGGGAGTCAGAATAGCCTGCCAAGGCACGAACAGCAGGCCATGAGAAGACAAGTGTCCTCTACTCCCTGTGCGGAGAGATTGAAGCCTGGCTGCTAAGGACACATGAGGGGACGACAAGGGCAAGGGTGCATGCTCCACTCTGTGGAAGGAGTCTGGGCAAAAGGCAGGCCTGTCCTGTGCCTCTGGTCCCAAGGGGAAAGCATCTCCTTGGCCACCTGTCCCAAGGGCAGACTTGGGCTTGCCACCAGGTGCCATACCCCGAACTCGCAGAAACAACCCCATGGAGAAACGTGCAGTCAGATGCCCTCTTCCACCAAGATGTGGCAGCATTGTGGGTGGCCGGGGTGTGCCGGGGAAAGAGTGGAGACAGTCCCCACTGTTCCCCATCCCCGTGCTCGGGCCCTTGCAGGGATCCTGTTGCCTCCTCTCTCCTGTGGTGAAGGCACTGGCCTTGACCCCGAGTCTGCCCAAGCGCCGGAGCAAAAGGCAAAGCCTTACCTACGCCAGGAGATGGTAATAGGCATAGAGTGTCATGCTAGGCCACGCACGCTGCTGCAGGGTTGTGACTGTGTCTGCTTAGTTCGGCTTAGCAAGGTGAACCCGGGGCGCGAACTTGGAGCCCGGGAAAACAAGGCCCAAGACGCACCAGCTCTTCCGCGGCTTTTCTTTCCTGCCGCGACAGAGCGGACGACCAAAGCCTTGCTGAGGAAGCAGAAGCGAAGTGCGGTTTGCGCCAAGCTGAAAACCTCTGCGAAAGCATAGCAGTCGCTGGGAAATCAGAGTCGGTTCTGTGGGCTGCTTTTGTTGCTTGCCTTAGCCTAGTATTCGCAGCACGATGGGAAAAACCCGCATAGAGCGAAAGCTTCTTTGCCGGGGCATCCCCTCTGGGAAAGTACAGCATTCTCTGGGAAATCAGAGTCGGGTCTGTGGGATGCTGCCTGCTGCTTGCCGGAGCTAGTCTCCACTGCACGGTGGAATAAACCCGCATGGGGCGAAATACTCTTTGCCTGGGCATCCACTCTGCCTGAGAGAGAAGCGCGGTGGTGCCTGTGGAAAGAGCCTTAAGGAAAGGGACACATCTGTCACTGCAGAGCGAAGGAAGCCGGGCTGCTAAGGAGACACGAGGGGAAGATTAGGGCAGGGGAAATGGCTCCACTTTTTGGGGGCTGCTGCTGCGTGCCTGAGCCCAGTCTCGCGGTGGGAGAAACCCGCATACAGCGAAAGCCCCTTTGCCTGGGCATCTCCCCTTGGAAAGCACAGCATTCGTTGGGAAATCAGAGTTGGGTTTGGGGATGCTGCTGCTGCTTGCTTAAGTGAGTCTCCGCAGCATGTTGGAAGATACCCGCATGGAGCGAAATCCTCTTTGCCCTAGCATCCTTTCTGCCTGAGAGACAAGCATGGTTGCTCACGTCTGTCACCGCGCTCCCCAGGAGCAAGTGAGGGGAAGGCACAGCACGCCGCCCCCGGGGAAGAGAAGGATCCCTTGGCCTTGGGGTCGGGAAACGCTCGGGAACAGGATAGCCTGCCGCGGCTCGAAATGCAGGCCGGTGGCCAGACATGTGTCACCCGCTCCCTGTGCGGAGAGATGGAAGCCTGGCTGCTAAGGAGACATGAGGGGACGACTAGGGCAGGGGCGCGTGCTCCACTCTAAGGAGTCTGGGCAGAAGGCAGGCCTGTCCTGTGCCTCTGTTACCAAGGGGACAGCATCTCCTTGGCCACCTGTCCCAAGGGCAGACTTGGGCTTGCCACCAGGTGCCATACCTGGAACTTGCAGAAACAACCCCATGGAGAAACGGTCAGTCAGATGCCATCTTCCACCAAGATGTGGCAGCATTGTGGGTGACAGGGGGTGCGGCGGGGAAGGAGTGGAGACAGTCCCCCACAGTTCCCCATCCCAGTGCCCGGGCCGTGTGCAGGGATCCTGTTGCCTCCTCTCTCCTGTGGTGAAGGCACTGGCCTTGACCCCGAGTCTGCCCGAGCACCGGAGCAAAAGGCAAAGCCTTACCAGAGCAGGAGATGGAATTAGGAATAGAGTGCCATGCTAGGCCACGCACGCTGCTGCAGGGTTGTGACTGTGTCTGCCTAGTTCGGCTTAGCAAAGTGAAATCCGGGCGCGAACATGGAGCCAGGGAAAGCAAGGCCCAAGAGGCAACAGCTCTCCCGCGGCTCTTCTTCCCTGACTCGACTGAAGCTTTGCTGAGGAAGCAGCGGCGAAGTGCTGTTCGCTCCAAACCAAAGCCTCTGCGAAAGCACAGCATTCGCTGAGAAATGTTGTGCGGTCTGCTGCTGCTTCCCTGAGCCCAGTCTTGGCGGTGGGAGAAACCCGCATACAGCGAAAGCCTCTTTGCCTGGGCCTCTCCCTTATTAAAGCACAGCATTCGTTGGGAAATCAGAGTTGGGTTTGGGGATGCTGCTGCTGCTTGCCTGAGCGAGTCTCGGCAACATGGTGGAAGATACCCGCATGGAGCGAAATCCTCTTTGCCCTAGCATCCCCTCTGCCTGAGAGAGAAGCATGGTTGCACACGTCTGTCACCCCGCTCCCCAGGAGCAATTTTGGGGAAGGCACAGCACGCCGCCCCAGGGAAGAGAAGGATCCCTTGGACTTGGGTCTGGAAAGCTCGGGAGTCAGAATAGCCTGCCAAGGCACGAACAGCAGGCCATGAGAAGACAAGTGTCCTCTACTCCCTGTGCGGAGAGATTGAAGCCTGGCTGCTAAGGACACATGAGGGGACGACAAGGGCAAGGGTGCATGCTCCACTCTGTGGAAGGAGTCTGGGCAAAAGGCAGGCCTGTCCTGTGCCTCTGGTCCCAAGGGGAAAGCATCTCCTTGGCCACCTGTCCCAAGGGCAGACTTGGGCTTGCCACCAGGTGCCATACCCCGAACTCGCAGAAACAACCCCATGGAGAAACGTGCAGTCAGATGCCCTCTTCCACCAAGATGTGGCAGCATTGTGGGTGGCCGGGGTGTGCCGGGGAAAGAGTGGAGACAGTCCCCACTGTTCCCCATCCCCGTGCTCGGGCCCTTGCAGGGATCCTGTTGCCTCCTCTCTCCTGTGGTGAAGGCACTGGCCTTGACCCCGAGTCTGCCCAAGCGCCGGAGCAAAAGGCAAAGCCTTACCTACGCCAGGAGATGGTAATAGGCATAGAGTGTCATGCTAGGCCACGCACGCTGCTGCAGGGTTGTGACTGTGTCTGCTTAGTTCGGCTTAGCAAGGTGAACCCGGGGCGCGAACTTGGAGCCCGGGAAAACAAGGCCCAAGAGGCACCAGCTCTTCCGCGGCTTTTCTTTCCTGCCGCGACAGAGCGGACGACCAAAGCCTTGCTGAGGAAGCAGAAGCGAAGTGCGGTTTGCGCCAAGCTGAAAACCTCTGCGAAAGCATAGCAGTCGCTGGGAAATCAGAGTCGGTTCTGTGGGCTGCTTTTGTTGCTTGCCTTAGCCTAGTATTCGCAGCACGATGGGAAAAACCCGCATAGAGCGAAAGCTTCTTTGCCGGGGCATCCCCTCTGGGAAAGTACAGCATTCTCTGGGAAATCAGAGTCGGGTCTGTGGGATGCTGCCTGCTGCTTGCCGGAGCTAGTCTCCACTGCACGGTGGAATAAACCCGCATGGGGCGAAATACTCTTTGCCTGGGCATCCACTCTGCCTGAGAGAGAAGCGCGGTGGTGCCTGTGGAAAGAGCCTTAAGGAAAGGGACACATCTGTCACTGCAGAGCGAAGGAAGCCGGGCTGCTAAGGAGACACGAGGGGAAGATTAGGGCAGGGGAAATGGCTCCACTTTTTGGGGGCTGCTGCTGCGTGCCTGAGCCCAGTCTCGCGGTGGGAGAAACCCGCATACAGCGAAAGCCCCTTTGCCTGGGCATCTCCCCTTGGAAAGCACAGCATTCGTTGGGAAATCAGAGTTGGGTTTGGGGATGCTGCTGCTGCTTGCTTAAGTGAGTCTCCGCAGCATGTTGGAAGATACCCGCATGGAGCGAAATCCTCTTTGCCCTAGCATCCTTTCTGCCTGAGAGACAAGCATGGTTGCTCACGTCTGTCACCACGCTCCCCAGGAGCAAGTGTGGGGAAGGCACAGCACGCCGCCCCCGGGGAAGAGAAGGATCCCTTGGCCTTGGGTCTGGAAAGCTCGGGAGTCAGAATAGCCTGCCGAGGCACGAACAGCAGGCCATGAGAAGACAAGTGTCCTCTACTCCCTGTGCGGAGAGATTGAAGCCTGGCTGCTAAGGACACATGAGGGGACGACAAGGGCAAGGGTGCATGCTCCACTCTGAGGAAGGAGTCTGGGCAGAAGGCAGGCCTGTCCTGTGCCTCTGGTCCCAAGGGGAAAGCATCTCCTTGGCCACCTGTCCCAAGGTCAGACTTGGGCTTGCCACCAGGTGCCATACCCGGAACTCGCAGAAACAACCCCATGGAGAAACGTGCAGTCAGATGCCCTCTTCCACCAAGATGTGGCAGCATTGTGGGTGGCCGGGGTGTGCCGGGGAAAGAGTGGAGACAGTCCCCACTGTTCCCCATCCCAGTGCTCGGGCCCTGTGCAGGGAACCTGTTGCCTCCTCTCTCCTGTGGTGAAGGCACTGGCCTTGACCCCGAGTCTGCCCAAGCGCCGGAGCAAAAGGCAAAGCCTTACCTACGCCAGGAGATGGTAATAGGCATAGAGTGTCATGCTAGGCCACGCACGCTGCTGCAGGGTTGTGACTGTGTCTGCTTAGTTCGGTTTAGCAAGGTGAACCCCGGGCGCGAACTTGGAGCCCGGGAAAACAAGGCCCAAGAGGCACCAGCTCTCCCGCGTCTCTTCTTTCCTGCCGCGACAGAGCGAACGACCAAAGCCTTGCTGAGGAAGCAGAAGCGAAGTGCGGTTTGCGCCAAGCTGAAAACCTCTGCGAAAGCATAGCAGTCGCTGGGAAATCAGAGTCGGTTCTGTGGGCTGCTTTTGTTGCTTGCCTTAGCCTAGTATTCGCAGCACGATGGGAAAAACCCGCATAGAGCGAAAGCTTCTTTGCCAGGGCATCCCCTCTGGGAAAGTACAGCATTCTCTGGGAAATCAGAGTCGGGTCTGTGGGATGCTGCCTGCTGCTTGCCGGAGTTAGTCTCCACTGCACGGTGGAATAAACCCGCATGGGGCGAAATTCTCTTTGCCTGGGCATCCACTCTGCCTGAGAGAGAAGCGCGGTGGTGCCTGTGGAAAGAGCCTTAAGGAAAGGGACACATCTGTCACTGCAGAGCGAAGGAAGCCGGGCTGCTAAGGAGACACGAGGGGAAGATTAGGGCAGGGGAAAGGGCTCCACTCTGCTGAAGGAGTCTGGGCAGAAAGCATGCCTGTCCTGAGCCTTTGGGCCCAAGGAGACAGCAGCTCCTTGGCCACCTGACCGTGGTGGAGCCATGGGCTTGCCACCAGGCGCCTACCCTAAACTCGAGAAACAACTCCCAGAAAGACCTGGCCATCAGATGCCGTCTTCCTCCGGGATGTAGAAGCTTGGAGGAGGCCCGGGTTTTAAGGGGAAGGAGTGGTGACAGTCCCCCAAAGCTCCCTATTCAGTGCACGGGCGGTGTGCAGGGATCCTGTCACCTCTCCTTTCCTGTGGGGAAAGCACAGGCCTAGCCCGCGAGTCGGCCTGAGCGCCAGAGTAAAAGGCCAAGCGATACCTACACCGGGAGATGGTAGTGTGCATGGAGTGCCATCCTAGGCTAAGCGCGCTACTGCACGGTTGCGACTGTGTCTGCTTAGTTCGGCCTGGCAGGGTGAACCCAGGACGCGAACATGGAGCCAGGGAAAGCAAGGCCCAAGAGGCACCAGCTCTCCCGAGGCTCCTCTTCCCTGACGCGACTGAAGCTTTGCTGAGGAAGCAGCGGCGAAGTGCTGTTCGCTCCAAACCAAAGCCTCTGCAAAAGCACAGCATTCGCTGAGAAATGTCCGGGCTGCTGCTGCTTCCCTGAGCCCAGTCTCGCGGTGGGAGAAACCCGCATACAGCGAAAGCCTCTTTGCCTGGGCCTCTCCCTTAGGAAAGCACAGCATTCGTTGGGAAATCAGAGTTGTGTTTGGGGATGTTGCTGCTGCTTGCCTGAGCGAGTCTCAGCAACATGGTGGAAGATACCCGCATGGAGCGAAATCCTCTTTGCCCTAGCATCCCCTCTGCCTGAGAGAGAAGCATGGTTGCACACGTCTGTCACCGCGCTCCCCAGGAGCAATTTTGGGGAAGGCACAGCACGCCGCCCCCGGGGAAGAGAAGGATCCCTTGGCCGTGGGTCTGGAAACGCTCGGGAGTCAGAATAGCCTGCCGAGGCACAAACAGCAGGCCATGAGAAGACAAGTGTCCTCTGCTCCCTGTGCGGAGAGATTGAAGCCTGGCTGCTAAGGAGACATGAGGGGACGACAAGGGCATGGGTGCGTGCTCCACTCTGAGGAAGGAGTCTGGGCAGAAGGCAGGCCTGTCCTGTGCCTCTGGTCCCAAGGGGAAAGCATCTCCTTGGCCACCTGTCCCAAGGGCAGACTTGGGCTTGCCACCAGGTGCCATACCCGGAACTCGCAGAAACAACCCCATGGAGAAACGTGCAGTCAGATGCCCTCTTCCACCAAGATGTGGCAGCATTGTGGGTGGCCGGGGTGTGCCGGGGAAAGAGTGGAGACAGTCCCCACTGTTCCCCATCCCAGTGCTCGGGCCCTGTGCAGGGATCCTGTTGCCTCCTCTCTCCTGTGGTGAAGGCACTGGCCTTGACCCCAAGTCTGCCCGAGCGCCGGAGCAAAAGGCAAAGCCTTACCTACGCCAGGAGATGGTAATAGGCATAGAGTGTCATGCTAGGCCACGCACGCTGCTGCAGGGTTGTGACTGTGTCTGCTTAGATCGGCTTAGCAAGGTGAACCCCGGGCGCGAACTTGGAGCCCGGGAAAACAAGGCCCAAGAGGCACCAGCTCTCCCGCGGCTCTTCTTTCCTGCCGCGACAGAGCAAACGACCAAAGCCTTGCTGAGGAAGCAGCAGCGAAGTGCGGTTTGCGCCAAGCTGAAAACCTCTGCGAAAGCATAGCAGTCGCTGGGAAATCAGAGTCGGTTCTGTGGGATGCTGCCTGCTGCTTGCCGGAGCTAGTCTCCACTGCACGGTGGAATAAACCCGCATGGGGCGAAATTCTCTTTGCCTGGGCATCCGCTCTGCCTGAGAGAGAAGCGCGGTGGTGCCTGTGGAAAGAGCCTTAAGGAAAGGGACGCATCTGTCACTGCAGAGCGAAGGAAGCCGGGCTGCTAAGGAGACACGAGGGGAAGATTAGGGCAGGGGAAAGGGCTCCACTCTGAGGAAGGAGTCTGGGCAGAAAGCATGCCTGTCCTGAGCCTTTGGGCCCAAGGAGACAGCAGCTCCTTGGCCACCTGACCGTTTTGGAGCCATGGGCTTGCCACCAGGCGCCTACCCTAAACTCGAGAAACAACTCCCAGAAAGACCTGGCCATCAGATGCCATCTTCCTCCGGGATGTAGAAGCTTGGAGGAGGCCCGGGTTTTAAGGGGAAGGAGTGGTGACAGTCCCCCAAAGCTCCCTATTCAGTGCACGGGCGGTGTGCAGGGATCCTGTCACCTCTCCTTTCCTGTGGGGAAAGCACAGGCCTAGTCCGCGAGTCTGCCTGAGCGCCAGAGTAAAAGGCCAAGCGATGCCTACACCGGGAGATGGTAGTGTGCATGGAGTGCCATCCTAGGCTAAGCGCGCTACTGCACGGTTGTGACTGTGTCTGCTTAGTTCGGCCTGTCAGGGTGAACCCAGGACGCGAAAATGGAGCCAGGGAAAGCAAGGCCCAAGAGGCACCAGCTCTCCCGCAGCTCTTCTTCCCTGACGCGACAGAAGCCTTGCTGAGGAAGCAGTGGCGAAGGGCTGTTTGCTCCAAACCAAAGCCTCTGCGAAAGGACAGCATTCCCCGAGAAATGTTTTGGGGGCTGCGGCTGCATGCCTGAGCCCAGTCTCGCGGGATGTGAAACCCGCATACAGGGAAATCCCCTTTGCCTGAGCATCTCCCCTTGGAAAGCACAGCATTCGTTGGGAAATCAGAGTTGGGTTTGGGGATGCTGCTGTTGCTTGCCTAAGCGAGTCTCCGCAGCATGTTGGAAGATACCCGCATGGAGCGAAATCCTCTTTGCCCTAGCATCCTTTCTGCCTGAGAGAGAAGCATGGTTGCTCACGTCTGTCACCACGCTCCCCAGGAGCAAGTGTGGGTAAGGCACAGCACGCCGCCCCCGGGGAAGAGAAGGATCCCTTGGCCTTGGGGTCGGGAAACGCTCGGGAAGCAGAATAGCCTGCCGAGGCATGAACAGCAGGCCATGAGAAGACAAGTGTCCTCTCCTCCCTGTCGGGAGAGATTGAAGCCTGGCTTCTAAGGAGACATGAGGGGAAGACAAGGACATGGGTGCGTGCTCCACTCTGAGGAAGGAGTCTGGGCAGAAGGCAGGCCTGTCCTGTGCCTCTTGTCCCAAGGGGAAAGCATCTCTTTGGCCACCTGTCCCAAGGGCAGACTTGGGCTTGCCAACCAGGTGCCATACCCGGAACTCGCAGAAACAACCCCATAGAGAAACGTGCAGTCAGATGCCATCTTCCACCAAGATATGGCAGCATTGTGGGTGGCCGGGGGTGTGCCGGGGAAAGAGTGGAGACAGTCCCCACCGTTCCCCATCCCAGTGCTCGGGCCCTGTGCAGGGATCCTGTCGCCTCTTCTCTCCTGTGGTGAAGGCACTGGCCTTGACCCCGAGTCTGCCCGAGCGCCGGAGCAAAAGGCAAAGCCTTACCTACGCCAGGAGATGGTAATAGGCATAGAGTGTCATGCTAGGCCACGCACGCTGCTGCAGGGTTGTGACTGTGTCTGCTTAGATCGGCTTAGCAAGGTGAACCCCGGGCGCGAACTTGGAGCCCGGGGAAACAAGGCCCAAGAGGCACCAGCTCTCCCGCGGCTCTTCTTTCCAGCCGCGACAGAGCAAACGACCAAAGCCTTGCTGAGGAAGCAGCAGCGAAGTGCGGTTTGCGCCAAGCTGAAAACCTCTGCGAAAGCATAGCAGTCGCTGGGAAATCAGAGTCGGTTCTGTGGGATGCTGCCTGCTGCTTGCCGGAGATAGTCTCCACTGCACGGTGGAATAAACCCGCATGGAGCGAAATCCTCTTTGCCTGGGCTTCCGCTCTGCCTGAGAGAGAAGCGCGGTGGTGCCTGTGGAAAGAGCCTTAAGGAAAGGGACACATCTGTCACTGCAGAGCGAAGGAAGCCGGGCTGCTAAGGAGACACGAGGGGAAGATTAGGGCAGGGGAAAGGCTCCACTCTGAGGAAGGAGTCTGGGCAGAAAGCATGCCTGTCCTGAGCCTTTGGGCCCAAGGAGACAGCAGCTCCTTGGCCACCTGACCGTGGTGGAGCCATGGGCTTGCCACCAGGCGCCTACCCTAAACTCGAGAAACAACTCCCAGAAAGACCTGGCCATCAGATGCCGTCTTCCTCCGGGATGTAGAAGCTTGGAGGAGGCCCGGGTTTTAAGGGGAAGGAGTGGTGACAGTACCCAAAGCTCCCTATTCAGTGCACGGGCGGTGTGCAGGGATCCTGTCACCTCTCCTTTCCTGTGGGGAAAGCACAGGCCTAGCCAGCGAGTCGGCCTGAGCGCCAGAGTAAAAGGCCAAGCGATGCCTACACCGGGAGATGGTAGTGTGCATGGAGTGCCATCCTAGGCTAAGCGCGCTACTGCAAGGTTGTGACTGTGTCTGCGTAGTTCGGCCTGGCAGTGTGAACCCAGGACGCGAACATGGAGCCAGGGAAAGCAAGGCCCAAGAGGCACCAGCTCTCCCGCAGCTCTTCTTCCCTGACGCGACAGAAGCCTTGCTGAGGAAGCAGTGGCGAAGGGCTGTTTGCTCCAAACCAAAGCCTCTGACAAAGGACAGCATTCCCCGAGAAATGTTTTGGGGGCTGCTGCTGCGTGCCTGAGCCCAGTCTCGCGGTGGGAGAAACCCGCATACAGCGAAAGCCCCTTTGCCTTGGCATCTCCCGTTGGAAAGCACAGCATTCGTTGGGAAATCAGAGTTGGGTTTGGGGATGCTGCTGCTGCTTGCCTAAGCGAGTCTCCGCAGCATGTTGGAAGATACCAGCATGGAGCGAAATCCTCTTTGCCCTAGCATCCTTTCTGCCTGAGAGAGAAGCATGGTTGCTCACGTCTGTCACCGCGCTCCCCAGGAGCAAGTGAGGGGAAGGCACAGCACGCCGCCCCCGGGGAAGAGAAGGATCCCTTGGCCTTGGGGTCGGGAAACGCTCGGGAACAGGATAGCCTGCCGCGGCTCGAAATGCAGGCCGGTGGCCAGACATGTGTCACCCGCTCCCTGTGCGGAGAGATGGAAGCCTGGCTGCTAAGGAGACATGAGGGGACGACTAGGGCAGGGGCGCGTGCTCCACTCTAAGGAGTCTGGGCAGAAGGCAGGCCTGTCCTGTGCCTCTGTTACCAAGGGGACAGCATCTCCTTGGCCACCTGTCCCAAGGGCAGACTTGGGCTTGCCACCAGGTGCCATACCTGGAACTTGCAGAAACAACCCCATGGAGAAACGGTCAGTCAGATGCCATCTTCCACCAAGATGTGGCAGCATTTAGGGTGACAGGGGGTGCGGCGGGGAAGGAGTGGAGACAGTCCCCCACAGTTCCCCATCCCAGTGCCCGGGCCGTGTGCAGGGATCCTGTTGCCTCCTCTCTCCTGTGGTGAAGGCACTGGCCTTGACCCCGAGTCTGCCCGAGCACCGGAGCAAAAGGCAAAGCCTTACCAGAGCAGGAGATGGAATTAGGAATAGAGTGCCATGCTAGGCCACGCACGCTGCTGCAGGGTTGTGACTGTGTCTGCCTAGTTCGGCTTAGCAAAGTGAAATCCGGGCGCGAACATGGAGCCAGGGAAAGCAAGGCCCAAGAGGCAACAGCTCTCCCGCGGCTCTTCTTCCCTGACTCGACTGAAGCTTTGCTGAGGAAGCAGCGGCGAAGTGCTGTTCGCTCCAAACCAAAGCCTCTGCGAAAGCACAGCATTCGCTGAGAAATGTTGTGCGGTCTGCTGCTGCTTCCCTGAGCCCAGTCTTGGCGGTGGGAGAAACCCGCATACAGCGAAAGCCTCTTTGCCTGGGCCTCTCCCTTATTAAAGCACAGCATTCGTTGGGAAATCAGAGTTGGGTTTGGGGATGCTGCTGCTGCTTGCCTGAGCGAGTCTCGGCAACATGGTGGAAGATACCCGCATGGAGCGAAATCCTCTTTGCCCTAGCATCCCCTCTGCCTGAGAGAGAAGCATGGTTGCACACGTCTGTCACCCCGCTCCCCAGGAGCAATTTTGGGGAAGGCACAGCACGCCGCCCCAGGGAAGAGAAGGATCCCTTGGCCTTGGGTCTGGAAAGCTCGGGAGTCAGAATAGCCTGCCAAGGCACGAACAGCAGGCCATGAGAAGACAAGTGTCCTCTACTCCCTGTGCGGAGAGATTGAAGCCTGGCTGCTAAGGACACATGAGGGGACGACAAGGGCAAGGGTGCATGCTCCACTCTGTGGAAGGAGTCTGGGCAAAAGGCAGGCCTGTCCTGTGCCTCTGGTCCCAAGGGGAAAGCATCTCCTTGGCCACCTGTCCCAAGGGCAGACTTGGGCTTGCCACCAGGTGCCATACCCCGAACTCGCAGAAACAACCCCATGGAGAAACGTGCAGTCAGATGCCCTCTTCCACCAAGATGTGGCAGCATTGTGGGTGGCCGGGGTGTGCCGGGGAAAGAGTGGAGACAGTCCCCACTGTTCCCCATCCCCGTGCTCGGGCCCTTGCAGGGATCCTGTTGCCTCCTCTCTCCTGTGGTGAAGGCACTGGCCTTGACCCCGAGTCTGCCCAAGCGCCGGAGCAAAAGGCAAAGCCTTACCTACGCCAGGAGATGGTAATAGGCATAGAGTGTCATGCTAGGCCACGCACGCTGCTGCAGGGTTGTGACTGTGTCTGCTTAGTTCGGCTTAGCAAGGTGAACCCGGGGCGCGAACTTGGAGCCCGGGAAAACAAGGCCCAAGACGCACCAGCTCTTCCGCGGCTTTTCTTTCCTGCCGCGACAGAGCGGACGACCAAAGCCTTGCTGAGGAAGCAGAAGCGAAGTGCGGTTTGCGCCAAGCTGAAAACCTCTGCGAAAGCATAGCAGTCGCTGGGAAATCAGAGTCGGTTCTGTGGGCTGCTTTTGTTGCTTGCCTTAGCCTAGTATTCGCAGCACGATGGGAAAAACCCGCATAGAGCGAAAGCTTCTTTGCCGGGGCATCCCCTCTGGGAAAGTACAGCATTCTCTGGGAAATCAGAGTCGGGTCTGTGGGATGCTGCCTGCTGCTTGCCGGAGCTAGTCTCCACTGCACGGTGGAATAAACCCGCATGGGGCGAAATACTCTTTGCCTGGGCATCCACTCTGCCTGAGAGAGAAGCGCGGTGGTGCCTGTGGAAAGAGCCTTAAGGAAAGGGACACATCTGTCACTGCAGAGCGAAGGAAGCCGGGCTGCTAAGGAGACACGAGGGGAAGATTAGGGCAGGGGAAATGGCTCCACTTTTTGGGGGCTGCTGCTGCGTGCCTGAGCCCAGTCTCGCGGTGGGAGAAACCCGCATACAGCGAAAGCCCCTTTGCCTGGGCATCTCCCCTTGGAAAGCACAGCATTCGTTGGGAAATCAGAGTTGGGTTTGGGGATGCTGCTGCTGCTTGCTTAAGTGAGTCTCCGCAGCATGTTGGAAGATACCCGCATGGAGCGAAATCCTCTTTGCCCTAGCATCCTTTCTGCCTGAGAGACAAGCATGGTTGCTCACGTCTGTCACCGCGCTCCCCAGGAGCAAGTGAGGGGAAGGCACAGCACGCCGCCCCCGGGGAAGAGAAGGATCCCTTGGCCTTGGGGTCGGGAAACGCTCGGGAACAGGATAGCCTGCCGCGGCTCGAAATGCAGGCCGGTGGCCAGACATGTGTCACCCGCTCCCTGTGCGGAGAGATGGAAGCCTGGCTGCTAAGGAGACATGAGGGGACGACTAGGGCAGGGGCGCGTGCTCCACTCTAAGGAGTCTGGGCAGAAGGCAGGCCTGTCCTGTGCCTCTGTTACCAAGGGGACAGCATCTCCTTGGCCACCTGTCCCAAGGGCAGACTTGGGCTTGCCACCAGGTGCCATACCTGGAACTTGCAGAAACAACCCCATGGAGAAACGGTCAGTCAGATGCCATCTTCCACCAAGATGTGGCAGCATTGTGGGTGACAGGGGGTGCGGCGGGGAAGGAGTGGAGACAGTCCCCCACAGTTCCCCATCCCAGTGCCCGGGCCGTGTGCAGGGATCCTGTTGCCTCCTCTCTCCTGTGGTGAAGGCACTGGCCTTGACCCCGAGTCTGCCCGAGCACCGGAGCAAAAGGCAAAGCCTTACCAGAGCAGGAGATGGAATTAGGAATAGAGTGCCATGCTAGGCCACGCACGCTGCTGCAGGGTTGTGACTGTGTCTGCCTAGTTCGGCTTAGCAAAGTGAAATCCGGGCGCGAACATGGAGCCAGGGAAAGCAAGGCCCAAGAGGCAACAGCTCTCCCGCGGCTCTTCTTCCCTGACTCGACTGAAGCTTTGCTGAGGAAGCAGCGGCGAAGTGCTGTTCGCTCCAAACCAAAGCCTCTGCGAAAGCACAGCATTCGCTGAGAAATGTTGTGCGGTCTGCTGCTGCTTCCCTGAGCCCAGTCTTGGCGGTGGGAGAAACCCGCATACAGCGAAAGCCTCTTTGCCTGGGCCTCTCCCTTATTAAAGCACAGCATTCGTTGGGAAATCAGAGTTGGGTTTGGGGATGCTGCTGCTGCTTGCCTGAGCGAGTCTCGGCAACATGGTGGAAGATACCCGCATGGAGCGAAATCCTCTTTGCCCTAGCATCCCCTCTGCCTGAGAGAGAAGCATGGTTGCACACGTCTGTCACCCCGCTCCCCAGGAGCAATTTTGGGGAAGGCACAGCACGCCGCCCCAGGGAAGAGAAGGATCCCTTGGACTTGGGTCTGGAAAGCTCGGGAGTCAGAATAGCCTGCCAAGGCACGAACAGCAGGCCATGAGAAGACAAGTGTCCTCTACTCCCTGTGCGGAGAGATTGAAGCCTGGCTGCTAAGGACACATGAGGGGACGACAAGGGCAAGGGTGCATGCTCCACTCTGTGGAAGGAGTCTGGGCAAAAGGCAGGCCTGTCCTGTGCCTCTGGTCCCAAGGGGAAAGCATCTCCTTGGCCACCTGTCCCAAGGGCAGACTTGGGCTTGCCACCAGGTGCCATACCCCGAACTCGCAGAAACAACCCCATGGAGAAACGTGCAGTCAGATGCCCTCTTCCACCAAGATGTGGCAGCATTGTGGGTGGCCGGGGTGTGCCGGGGAAAGAGTGGAGACAGTCCCCACTGTTCCCCATCCCCGTGCTCGGGCCCTTGCAGGGATCCTGTTGCCTCCTCTCTCCTGTGGTGAAGGCACTGGCCTTGACCCCGAGTCTGCCCAAGCGCCGGAGCAAAAGGCAAAGCCTTACCTACGCCAGGAGATGGTAATAGGCATAGAGTGTCATGCTAGGCCACGCACGCTGCTGCAGGGTTGTGACTGTGTCTGCTTAGTTCGGCTTAGCAAGGTGAACCCGGGGCGCGAACTTGGAGCCCGGGAAAACAAGGCCCAAGAGGCACCAGCTCTTCCGCGGCTTTTCTTTCCTGCCGCGACAGAGCGGACGACCAAAGCCTTGCTGAGGAAGCAGAAGCGAAGTGCGGTTTGCGCCAAGCTGAAAACCTCTGCGAAAGCATAGCAGTCGCTGGGAAATCAGAGTCGGTTCTGTGGGCTGCTTTTGTTGCTTGCCTTAGCCTAGTATTCGCAGCACGATGGGAAAAACCCGCATAGAGCGAAAGCTTCTTTGCCGGGGCATCCCCTCTGGGAAAGTACAGCATTCTCTGGGAAATCAGAGTCGGGTCTGTGGGATGCTGCCTGCTGCTTGCCGGAGCTAGTCTCCACTGCACGGTGGAATAAACCCGCATGGGGCGAAATACTCTTTGCCTGGGCATCCACTCTGCCTGAGAGAGAAGCGCGGTGGTGCCTGTGGAAAGAGCCTTAAGGAAAGGGACACATCTGTCACTGCAGAGCGAAGGAAGCCGGGCTGCTAAGGAGACACGAGGGGAAGATTAGGGCAGGGGAAATGGCTCCACTTTTTGGGGGCTGCTGCTGCGTGCCTGAGCCCAGTCTCGCGGTGGGAGAAACCCGCATACAGCGAAAGCCCCTTTGCCTGGGCATCTCCCCTTGGAAAGCACAGCATTCGTTGGGAAATCAGAGTTGGGTTTGGGGATGCTGCTGCTGCTTGCTTAAGTGAGTCTCCGCAGCATGTTGGAAGATACCCGCATGGAGCGAAATCCTCTTTGCCCTAGCATCCTTTCTGCCTGAGAGACAAGCATGGTTGCTCACGTCTGTCACCACGCTCCCCAGGAGCAAGTGTGGGGAAGGCACAGCACGCCGCCCCCGGGGAAGAGAAGGATCCCTTGGCCTTGGGTCTGGAAAGCTCGGGAGTCAGAATAGCCTGCCGAGGCACGAACAGCAGGCCATGAGAAGACAAGTGTCCTCTACTCCCTGTGCGGAGAGATTGAAGCCTGGCTGCTAAGGACACATGAGGGGACGACAAGGGCAAGGGTGCATGCTCCACTCTGAGGAAGGAGTCTGGGCAGAAGGCAGGCCTGTCCTGTGCCTCTGGTCCCAAGGGGAAAGCATCTCCTTGGCCACCTGTCCCAAGGTCAGACTTGGGCTTGCCACCAGGTGCCATACCCGGAACTCGCAGAAACAACCCCATGGAGAAACGTGCAGTCAGATGCCCTCTTCCACCAAGATGTGGCAGCATTGTGGGTGGCCGGGGTGTGCCGGGGAAAGAGTGGAGACAGTCCCCACTGTTCCCCATCCCAGTGCTCGGGCCCTGTGCAAGGAACCTGTTGCCTCCTCTCTCCTGTGGTGAAGGCACTGGCCTTGACCCCGAGTCTGCCCAAGCGCCGGAGCAAAAGGCAAAGCCTTACCTACGCCAGGAGATGGTAATAGGCATAGAGTGTCATGCTAGGCCACGCACGCTGCTGCAGGGTTGTGACTGTGTCTGCTTAGTTCGGCTTAGCAAGGTGAACCCCGGGCGCGAACTTGGAGCCCGGGAAAACAAGGCCCAAGAGGCACCAGCTCTCCCGCGTCTCTTCTTTCCTGCCGCGACAGAGCGAACGACCAAAGCCTTGCTGAGGAAGCAGAAGCGAAGTGCGGTTTGCGCCAAGCTGAAAACCTCTGCGAAAGCATAGCAGTCGCTGGGAAATCAGAGTCGGTTCTGTGGGCTGCTTTTGTTGCTTGCCTTAGCCTAGTATTCGCAGCACGATGGGAAAAACCCGCATAGAGCGATAGCTTCTTTGCCAGGGCATCCCCTCTGGGAAAGTACAGCATTCTCTGGGAAATCAGAGTCGGGTCTGTGGGATGCTGCCTGCTGCTTGCCGGAGTTAGTCTCCACTGCACGGTGGAATAAACCCGCATGGGGCGAAATTCTCTTTGCCTGGGCATCCACTCTGCCTGAGAGAGAAGCGCGGTGGTGCCTGTGGAAAGAGCCTTAAGGAAAGGGACACATCTGTCACTGCAGAGCGAAGGAAGCCGGGCTGCTAAGGAGACACGAGGGGAAGATTAGGGCAGGGGAAAGGGCTCCACTCTGCTGAAGGAGTCTGGGCAGAAAGCATGCCTGTCCTGAGCCTTTGGGCCCAAGGAGACAGCAGCTCCTTGGCCACCTGACCGTGGTGGAGCCATGGGCTTGCCACCAGGCGCCTACCCTAAACTCGAGAAACAACTCCCAGAAAGACCTGGCCATCAGATGCCGTCTTCCTCCGGGATGTAGAAGCTTGGAGGAGGCCCGGGTTTTAAGGGGAAGGAGTGGTGACAGTCCCCCAAAGCTCCCTATTCAGTGCACGGGCGGTGTGCAGGGATCCTGTCACCTCTCCTTTCCTGTGGGGAAAGCACAGGCCTAGCCCGCGAGTCGGCCTGAGCGCCAGAGTAAAAGGCCAAGCGATACCTACACCGGGAGATGGTAGTGTGCATGGAGTGCCATCCTAGGCTAAGCGCGCTACTGCACGGTTGCGACTGTGTCTGCTTAGTTCGGCCTGGCAGGGTGAACCCAGGACGCGAACATGGAGCCAGGGAAAGCAAGGCCCAAGAGGCACCAGCTCTCCCGAGGCTCCTCTTCCCTGACGCGACTGAAGCTTTGCTGAGGAAGCAGCGGCGAAGTGCTGTTCGCTCCAAACCAAAGCCTCTGCAAAACCACAGCATTCGCTGAGAAATGTCCGGGCTGCTGCTGCTTCCCTGAGCCCAGTCTCGCGGTGGGAGAAACCCGCATACAGCGAAAGCCTCTTTGCCTGGGCCTCTCCCTTAGGAAAGCACAGCATTCGTTGGGAAATCAGAGTTGGGTTTGGGGATGCTGCTGCTGCTTGCCTGAGCGAGTCTCGGCAACATGGTGGAAGATACCCGCATGGAGCGAAATCCTCTTTGCCCTAGCATCCCCTCTGCCTGAGAGAGAAGCATGGTTGCACACGTCTGTCACCCCGCTCCCCAGGAGCAATTTTGGGGAAGGCACAGCACGCCGCCCCAGGGAAGAGAAGGATCCCTTGGCCTTGGGTCTGGAAAGCTCGGGAGTCAGAATAGCCTGCCAAGGCACGAACAGCAGGCCATGAGAAGACAAGTGTCCTCTACTCCCTGTGCGGAGAGATTGAAGCCTGGCTGCTAAGGACACATGAGGGGACGACAAGGGCAAGGGTGCATGCTCCACTCTGTGGAAGGAGTCTGGGCAAAAGGCAGGCCTGTCCTGTGCCTCTGGTCCCAAGGGGAAAGCATCTCCTTGGCCACCTGTCCCAAGGGCAGACTTGGGCTTGCCACCAGGTGCCATACCCCGAACTCGCAGAAACAACCCCATGGAGAAACGTGCAGTCAGATGCCCTCTTCCACCAAGATGTGGCAGCATTGTGGGTGGCCGGGGTGTGCCGGGGAAAGAGTGGAGACAGTCCCCACTGTTCCCCATCCCCGTGCTCGGGCCCTTGCAGGGATCCTGTTGCCTCCTCTCTCCTGTGGTGAAGGCACTGGCCTTGACCCCGAGTCTGCCCAAGCGCCGGAGCAAAAGGCAAAGCCTTACCTACGCCAGGAGATGGTAATAGGCATAGAGTGTCATGCTAGGCCACGCACGCTGCTGCAGGGTTGTGACTGTGTCTGCTTAGTTCGGCTTAGCAAGGTGAACCCGGGGCGCGAACTTGGAGCCCGGGAAAACAAGGCCCAAGAGGCACCAGCTCTTCCGCGGCTTTTCTTTCCTGCCGCGACAGAGCGGACGACCAAAGCCTTGCTGAGGAAGCAGAAGCGAAGTGCGGTTTGCGCCAAGCTGAAAACCTCTGCGAAAGCATAGCAGTCGCTGGGAAATCAGAGTCGGTTCTGTGGGCTGCTTTTGTTGCTTGCCTTAGCCTAGTATTCGCAGCACGATGGGAAAAACCCGCATAGAGCGAAAGCTTCTTTGCCGGGGCATCCCCTCTGGGAAAGTACAGCATTCTCTGGGAAATCAGAGTCGGGTCTGTGGGATGCTGCCTGCTGCTTGCCGGAGCTAGTCTCCACTGCACGGTGGAATAAACCCGCATGGGGCGAAATACTCTTTGCCTGGGCATCCACTCTGCCTGAGAGAGAAGCGCGGTGGTGCCTGTGGAAAGAGCCTTAAGGAAAGGGACACATCTGTCACTGCAGAGCGAAGGAAGCCGGGCTGCTAAGGAGACACGAGGGGAAGATTAGGGCAGGGGAAATGGCTCCACTTTTTGGGGGCTGCTGCTGCGTGCCTGAGCCCAGTCTCGCGGTGGGAGAAACCCGCATACAGCGAAAGCCCCTTTGCCTGGGCATCTCCCCTTGGAAAGCACAGCATTCGTTGGGAAATCAGAGTTGGGTTTGGGGATGCTGCTGCTGCTTGCTTAAGTGAGTCTCCGCAGCATGTTGGAAGATACCCGCATGGAGCGAAATCCTCTTTGCCCTAGCATCCTTTCTGCCTGAGAGACAAGCATGGTTGCTCACGTCTGTCACCACGCTCCCCAGGAGCAAGTGTGGGGAAGGCACAGCACGCCGCCCCCGGGGAAGAGAAGGATCCCTTGGCCTTGGGTCTGGAAAGCTCGGGAGTCAGAATAGCCTGCCGAGGCACGAACAGCAGGCCATGAGAAGACAAGTGTCCTCTACTCCCTGTGCGGAGAGATTGAAGCCTGGCTGCTAAGGACACATGAGGGGACGACAAGGGCAAGGGTGCATGCTCCACTCTGAGGAAGGAGTCTGGGCAGAAGGCAGGCCTGTCCTGTGCCTCTGGTCCCAAGGGGAAAGCATCTCCTTGGCCACCTGTCCCAAGGTCAGACTTGGGCTTGCCACCAGGTGCCATACCCGGAACTCGCAGAAACAACCCCATGGAGAAACGTGCAGTCAGATGCCCTCTTCCACCAAGATGTGGCAGCATTGTGGGTGGCCGGGGTGTGCCGGGGAAAGAGTGGAGACAGTCCCCACTGTTCCCCATCCCAGTGCTCGGGCCCTGTGCAGGGAACCTGTTGCCTCCTCTCTCCTGTGGTGAAGGCACTGGCCTTGACCCCGAGTCTGCCCAAGCGCCGGAGCAAAAGGCAAAGCCTTACCTACGCCAGGAGATGGTAATAGGCATAGAGTGTCATGCTAGGCCACGCACGCTGCTGCAGGGTTGTGACTGTGTCTGCTTAGTTCGGCTTAGCAAGGTGAACCCCGGGCGCGAACTTGGAGCCCGGGAAAACAAGGCCCAAGAGGCACCAGCTCTCCCGCGTCTCTTCTTTCCTGCCGCGACAGAGCGAACGACCAAAGCCTTGCTGAGGAAGCAGAAGCGAAGTGCGGTTTGCGCCAAGCTGAAAACCTCTGCGAAAGCATAGCAGTCGCTGGGAAATCAGAGTCGGTTCTGTGGGCTGCTTTTGTTGCTTGCCTTAGCCTAGTATTCGCAGCACGATGGGAAAAACCCGCATAGAGCGAAAGCTTCTTTGCCAGGGCATCCCCTCTGGGAAAGTACAGCATTCTCTGGGAAATCAGAGTCGGGTCTGTGGGATGCTGCCTGCTGCTTGCCGGAGTTAGTCTCCACTGCACGGTGGAATAAACCCGCATGGGGCGAAATTCTCTTTGCCTGGGCATCCACTCTGCCTGAGAGAGAAGCGCGGTGGTGCCTGTGGAAAGAGCCTTAAGGAAAGGGACACATCTGTCACTGCAGAGCGAAGGAAGCCGGGCTGCTAAGGAGACACGAGGGGAAGATTAGGGCAGGGGAAAGGGCTCCACTCTGCTGAAGGAGTCTGGGCAGAAAGCATGCCTGTCCTGAGCCTTTGGGCCCAAGGAGACAGCAGCTCCTTGGCCACCTGACCGTGGTGGAGCCATGGGCTTGCCACCAGGCGCCTACCCTAAACTCGAGAAACAACTCCCAGAAAGACCTGGCCATCAGATGCCGTCTTCCTCCGGGATGTAGAAGCTTGGAGGAGGCCCGGGTTTTAAGGGGAAGGAGTGGTGACAGTCCCCCAAAGCTCCCTATTCAGTGCACGGGCGGTGTGCAGGGATCCTGTCACCTCTCCTTTCCTGTGGGGAAAGCACAGGCCTAGCCCGCGAGTCGGCCTGAGCGCCAGAGTAAAAGGCCAAGCGATACCTACACCGGGAGATGGTAGTGTGCATGGAGTGCCATCCTAGGCTAAGCGCGCTACTGCACGGTTGCGACTGTGTCTGCTTAGTTCGGCCTGGCAGGGTGAACCCAGGACGCGAACATGGAGCCAGGGAAAGCAAGGCCCAAGAGGCACCAGCTCTCCCGAGGCTCCTCTTCCCTGACGCGACTGAAGCTTTGCTGAGGAAGCAGCGGCGAAGTGCTGTTCGCTCCAAACCAAAGCCTCTGCAAAACCACAGCATTCGCTGAGAAATGTCCGGGCTGCTGCTGCTTCCCTGAGCCCAGTCTCGCGGTGGGAGAAACCCGCATACAGCGAAAGCCTCTTTGCCTGGGCCTCTCCCTTAGGAAAGCACAGCATTCGTTGGGAAATCAGAGTTGGGTTTGGGGATGCTGCTGCTGCTTGCCTGAGCGAGTCTCGGCAACATGGTGGAAGATACCCGCATGGAGCGAAATCCTCTTTGCCCTAGCATCCCCTCTGCCTGAGAGAGAAGCATGGTTGCACACGTCTGTCACCCCGCTCCCCAGGAGCAATTTTGGGGAAGGCACAGCACGCCGCCCCAGGGAAGAGAAGGATCCCTTGGCCTTGGGTCTGGAAAGCTCGGGAGTCAGAATAGCCTGCCAAGGCACGAACAGCAGGCCATGAGAAGACAAGTGTCCTCTACTCCCTGTGCGGAGAGATTGAAGCCTGGCTGCTAAGGACACATGAGGGGACGACAAGGGCAAGGGTGCATGCTCCACTCTGTGGAAGGAGTCTGGGCAAAAGGCAGGCCTGTCCTGTGCCTCTGGTCCCAAGGGGAAAGCATCTCCTTGGCCACCTGTCCCAAGGGCAGACTTGGGCTTGCCACCAGGTGCCATACCCCGAACTCGCAGAAACAACCCCATGGAGAAACGTGCAGTCAGATGCCCTCTTCCACCAAGATGTGGCAGCATTGTGGGTGGCCGGGGTGTGCCGGGGAAAGAGTGGAGACAGTCCCCACTGTTCCCCATCCCCGTGCTCGGGCCCTTGCAGGGATCCTGTTGCCTCCTCTCTCCTGTGGTGAAGGCACTGGCCTTGACCCCGAGTCTGCCCAAGCGCCGGAGCAAAAGGCAAAGCCTTACCTACGCCAGGAGATGGTAATAGGCATAGAGTGTCATGCTAGGCCACGCACGCTGCTGCAGGGTTGTGACTGTGTCTGCTTAGTTCGGCTTAGCAAGGTGAACCCGGGGCGCGAACTTGGAGCCCGGGAAAACAAAGCCCAAGACGCACCAGCTCTTCCGCGGCTCTTCTTTCCTGCCGCGACAGAGCGGACGACCAAAGCCTTGCTGAGGAAGCAGAAGCGAAGTGCGGTTTGCGCCAAGCTGAAAACCTCTGCGAAAGCATAGCAGTCGCTGGGAAATCAGAGTCGGTTCTGTGGGCTGCTTTTGTTGCTTGCCTTAGCCTAGTATTCGCAGCACGATGGGAAAAACCCGCATAGAGCGAAAGCTTCTTTGCCGGGGCATCCCCTCTGGGAAAGTACAGCATTCTCTGGGAAATCAGAGTCGGGTCTGTGGGATGCTGCCTGCTGCTTGCCGGAGCTAGTCTCCACTGCACGGTGGAATAAACCCGCATGGGGCGAAATACTCTTTGCCTGGGCATCCACTCTGCCTGAGAGAGAAGCGCGGTGGTGCCTGTGGAAAGAGCCTTAAGGAAAGGGACACATCTGTCACTGCAGAGCGAAGGAAGCCGGGCTGCTAAGGAGACACGAGGGGAAGATTAGGGCAGGGGAAATGGCTCCACTTTTTGGGGGCTGCTGCTGCGTGCCTGAGCCCAGTCTCGCGGTGGGAGAAACCCGCATACAGCGAAAGCCCCTTTGCCTGGGCATCTCCCCTTGGAAAGCACAGCATTCGTTGGGAAATCAGAGTTGGGTTTGGGGATGCTGCTGCTGCTTGCTTAAGTGAGTCTCCGCAGCATGTTGGAAGATACCCGCATGGAGCGAAATCCTCTTTGCCCTAGCATCCTTTCTGCCTGAGAGACAAGCATGGTTGCTCACGTCTGTCACCGCGCTCCCCAGGAGCAAGTGAGGGGAAGGCACAGCACGCCGCCCCCGGGGAAGAGAAGGATCCCTTGGCCTTGGGGTCGGGAAACGCTCGGGAACAGGATAGCCTGCCGCGGCTCGAAATGCAGGCCGGTGGCCAGACATGTGTCACCCGCTCCCTGTGCGGAGAGATGGAAGCCTGGCTGCTAAGGAGACATGAGGGGACGACTAGGGCAGGGGCGCGTGCTCCACTCTAAGGAGTCTGGGCAGAAGGCAGGCCTGTCCTGTGCCTCTGTTACCAAGGGGACAGCATCTCCTTGGCCACCTGTCCCAAGGGCAGACTTGGGCTTGCCACCAGGTGCCATACCTGGAACTTGCAGAAACAACCCCATGGAGAAACGGTCAGTCAGATGCCATCTTCCACCAAGATGTGGCAGCATTGTGGGTGACAGGGGGTGCGGCGGGGAAGGAGTGGAGACAGTCCCCCACAGTTCCCCATCCCAGTGCCCGGGCCGTGTGCAGGGATCCTGTTGCCTCCTCTCTCCTGTGGTGAAGGCACTGGCCTTGACCCCGAGTCTGCCCGAGCACCGGAGCAAAAGGCAAAGCCTTACCAGAGCAGGAGATGGAATTAGGAATAGAGTGCCATGCTAGGCCACGCACGCTGCTGCAGGGTTGTGACTGTGTCTGCCTAGTTCGGCTTAGCAAAGTGAAATCCGGGCGCGAACATGGAGCCAGGGAAAGCAAGGCCCAAGAGGCAACAGCTCTCCCGCGGCTCTTCTTCCCTGACTCGACTGAAGCTTTGCTGAGGAAGCAGCGGCGAAGTGCTGTTCGCTCCAAACCAAAGCCTCTGCGAAAGCACAGCATTCGCTGAGAAATGTTGTGCGGTCTGCTGCTGCGTCCCTGAGCCCAGTCTTGGCGGTGGGAGAAACCCGCATACAGCGAAAGCCTCTTTGCCTGGGCCTCTCCCTTATTAAAGCACAGCATTCGTTGGGAAATCAGAGTTGGGTTTGGGGATGCTGCTGCTGCTTGCCTGAGCGAGTCTCGGCAACATGGTGGAAGATACCCGCATGGAGCGAAATCCTCTTTGCCCTAGCATCCCCTCTGCCTGAGAGAGAAGCATGGTTGCACACGTCTGTCACCCCGCTCCCCAGGAGCAATTTTGGGGAAGGCACAGCACGCCGCCCCAGGGAAGAGAAGGATCCCTTGGCCTTGGGTCTGGAAAGCTCGGGAGTCAGAATAGCCTGCCAAGGCACGAACAGCAGGCCATGAGAAGACAAGTGTCCTCTACTCCCTGTGCGGAGAGATTGAAGCCTGGCTGCTAAGGACACATGAGGGGACGACAAGGGCAAGGGTGCATGCTCCACTCTGTGGAAGGAGTCTGGGCAAAAGGCAGGCCTGTCCTGTGCCTCTGGTCCCAAGGGGAAAGCATCTCCTTGGCCACCTGTCCCAAGGGCAGACTTGGGCTTGCCACCAGGTGCCATACCCCGAACTCGCAGAAACAACCCCATGGAGAAACGTGCAGTCAGATGCCCTCTTCCACCAAGATGTGGCAGCATTGTGGGTGGCCGGGGTGTGCCGGGGAAAGAGTGGAGACAGTCCCCACTGTTCCCCATCCCCGTGCTCGGGCCCTTGCAGGGATCCTGTTGCCTCCTCTCTCCTGTGGTGAAGGCACTGGCCTTGACCCCGAGTCTGCCCAAGCGCCGGAGCAAAAGGCAAAGCCTTACCTACGCCAGGAGATGGTAATAGGCATAGAGTGTCATGCTAGGCCACGCACGCTGCTGCAGGGTTGTGACTGTGTCTGCTTAGTTCGGCTTAGCAAGGTGAACCCGGGGCGCGAACTTGGAGCCCGGGAAAACAAGGCCCAAGAGGCACCAGCTCTTCCGCGGCTTTTCTTTCCTGCCGCGACAGAGCGGACGACCAAAGCCTTGCTGAGGAAGCAGAAGCGAAGTGCGGTTTGCGCCAAGCTGAAAACCTCTGCGAAAGCATAGCAGTCGCTGGGAAATCAGAGTCGGTTCTGTGGGCTGCTTTTGTTGCTTGCCTTAGCCTAGTATTCGCAGCACGATGGGAAAAACCCGCATAGAGCGAAAGCTTCTTTGCCGGGGCATCCCCTCTGGGAAAGTACAGCATTCTCTGGGAAATCAGAGTCGGGTCTGTGGGATGCTGCCTGCTGCTTGCCGGAGCTAGTCTCCACTGCACGGTGGAATAAACCCGCATGGGGCGAAATACTCTTTGCCTGGGCATCCACTCTGCCTGAGAGAGAAGCGCGGTGGTGCCTGTGGAAAGAGCCTTAAGGAAAGGGACACATCTGTCACTGCAGAGCGAAGGAAGCCGGGCTGCTAAGGAGACACGAGGGGAAGATTAGGGCAGGGGAAATGGCTCCACTTTTTGGGGGCTGCTGCTGCGTGCCTGAGCCCAGTCTCGCGGTGGGAGAAACCCGCATACAGCGAAAGCCCCTTTGCCTGGGCATCTCCCCTTGGAAAGCACAGCATTCGTTGGGAAATCAGAGTTGGGTTTGGGGATGCTGCTGCTGCTTGCTTAAGTGAGTCTCCGCAGCATGTTGGAAGATACCCGCATGGAGCGAAATCCTCTTTGCCCTAGCATCCTTTCTGCCTGAGAGACAAGCATGGTTGCTCACGTCTGTCACCACGCTCCCCAGGAGCAAGTGTGGGGAAGGCACAGCACGCCGCCCCCGGGGAAGAGAAGGATCCCTTGGCCTTGGGTCTGGAAAGCTCGGGAGTCAGAATAGCCTGCCGAGGCACGAACAGCAGGCCATGAGAAGACAAGTGTCCTCTACTCCCTGTGCGGAGAGATTGAAGCCTGGCTGCTAAGGACACATGAGGGGACGACAAGGGCAAGGGTGCATGCTCCACTCTGAGGAAGGAGTCTGGGCAGAAGGCAGGCCTGTCCTGTGCCTCTGGTCCCAAGGGGAAAGCATCTCCTTGGCCACCTGTCCCAAGGTCAGACTTGGGCTTGCCACCAGGTGCCATACCCGGAACTCGCAGAAACAACCCCATGGAGAAACGTGCAGTCAGATGCCCTCTTCCACCAAGATGTGGCAGCATTGTGGGTGGCCGGGGTGTGCCGGGGAAAGAGTGGAGACAGTCCCCACTGTTCCCCATCCCAGTGCTCGGGCCCTGTGCAGGGAACCTGTTGCCTCCTCTCTCCTGTGGTGAAGGCACTGGCCTTGACCCCGAGTCTGCCCAAGCGCCGGAGCAAAAGGCAAAGCCTTACCTACGCCAGGAGATGGTAATAGGCATAGAGTGTCATGCTAGGCCACGCACGCTGCTGCAGGGTTGTGACTGTGTCTGCTTAGTTCGGCTTAGCAAGGTGAACCCCGGGCGCGAACTTGGAGCCCGGGAAAACAAGGCCCAAGAGGCACCAGCTCTCCCGCGTCTCTTCTTTCCTGCCGCGACAGAGCGAACGACCAAAGCCTTGCTGAGGAAGCAGAAGCGAAGTGCGGTTTGCGCCAAGCTGAAAACCTCTGCGAAAGCATAGCAGTCGCTGGGAAATCAGAGTCGGTTCTGTGGGCTGCTTTTGTTGCTTGCCTTAGCCTAGTATTCGCAGCACGATGGGAAAAACCCGCATAGAGCGAAAGCTTCTTTGCCAGGGCATCCCCTCTGGGAAAGTACAGCATTCTCTGGGAAATCAGAGTCGGGTCTGTGGGATGCTGCCTGCTGCTTGCCGGAGTTAGTCTCCACTGCACGGTGGAATAAACCCGCATGGGGCGAAATTCTCTTTGCCTGGGCATCCACTCTGCCTGAGAGAGAAGCGCGGTGGTGCCTGTGGAAAGAGCCTTAAGGAAAGGGACACATCTGTCACTGCAGAGCGAAGGAAGCCGGGCTGCTAAGGAGACACGAGGGGAAGATTAGGGCAGGGGAAAGGGCTCCACTCTGCTGAAGGAGTCTGGGCAGAAAGCATGCCTGTCCTGAGCCTTTGGGCCCAAGGAGACAGCAGCTCCTTGGCCACCTGACCGTGGTGGAGCCATGGGCTTGCCACCAGGCGCCTACCCTAAACTCGAGAAACAACTCCCAGAAAGACCTGGCCATCAGATGCCGTCTTCCTCCGGGATGTAGAAGCTTGGAGGAGGCCCGGGTTTTAAGGGGAAGGAGTGGTGACAGTCCCCCAAAGCTCCCTATTCAGTGCACGGGCGGTGTGCAGGGATCCTGTCACCTCTCCTTTCCTGTGGGGAAAGCACAGGCCTAGCCCGCGAGTCGGCCTGAGCGCCAGAGTAAAAGGCCAAGCGATACCTACACCGGGAGATGGTAGTGTGCATGGAGTGCCATCCTAGGCTAAGCGCGCTACTGCACGGTTGCGACTGTGTCTGCTTAGTTCGGCCTGGCAGGGTGAACCCAGGACGCGAACATGGAGCCAGGGAAAGCAAGGCCCAAGAGGCACCAGCTCTCCCGAGGCTCCTCTTCCCTGACGCGACTGAAGCTTTGCTGAGGAAGCAGCGGCGAAGTGCTGTTCGCTCCAAACCAAAGCCTCTGCAAAACCACAGCATTCGCTGAGAAATGTCCGGGCTGCTGCTGCTTCCCTGAGCCCAGTCTCGCGGTGGGAGAAACCCGCATACAGCGAAAGCCTCTTTGCCTGGGCCTCTCCCTTAGGAAAGCACAGCATTCGTTGGGAAATCAGAGTTGGGTTTGGGGATGCTGCTGCTGCTTGCCTGAGCGAGTCTCGGCAACATGGTGGAAGATACCCGCATGGAGCGAAATCCTCTTTGCCCTAGCATCCCCTCTGCCTGAGAGAGAAGCATGGTTGCACACGTCTGTCACCCCGCTCCCCAGGAGCAATTTTGGGGAAGGCACAGCACGCCGCCCCAGGGAAGAGAAGGATCCCTTGGCCTTGGGTCTGGAAAGCTCGGGAGTCAGAATAGCCTGCCAAGGCACGAACAGCAGGCCATGAGAAGACAAGTGTCCTCTACTCCCTGTGCGGAGAGATTGAAGCCTGGCTGCTAAGGACACATGAGGGGACGACAAGGGCAAGGGTGCATGCTCCACTCTGTGGAAGGAGTCTGGGCAAAAGGCAGGCCTGTCCTGTGCCTCTGGTCCCAAGGGGAAAGCATCTCCTTGGCCACCTGTCCCAAGGGCAGACTTGGGCTTGCCACCAGGTGCCATACCCCGAACTCGCAGAAACAACCCCATGGAGAAACGTGCAGTCAGATGCCCTCTTCCACCAAGATGTGGCAGCATTGTGGGTGGCCGGGGTGTGCCGGGGAAAGAGTGGAGACAGTCCCCACTGTTCCCCATCCCCGTGCTCGGGCCCTTGCAGGGATCCTGTTGCCTCCTCTCTCCTGTGGTGAAGGCACTGGCCTTGACCCCGAGTCTGCCCAAGCGCCGGAGCAAAAGGCAAAGCCTTACCTACGCCAGGAGATGGTAATAGGCATAGAGTGTCATGCTAGGCCACGCACGCTGCTGCAGGGTTGTGACTGTGTCTGCTTAGTTCGGCTTAGCAAGGTGAACCCGGGGCGCGAACTTGGAGCCCGGGAAAACAAAGCCCAAGACGCACCAGCTCTTCCGCGGCTCTTCTTTCCTGCCGCGACAGAGCGGACGACCAAAGCCTTGCTGAGGAAGCAGAAGCGAAGTGCGGTTTGCGCCAAGCTGAAAACCTCTGCGAAAGCATAGCAGTCGCTGGGAAATCAGAGTCGGTTCTGTGGGCTGCTTTTGTTGCTTGCCTTAGCCTAGT
Source organism: Mustela nivalis (assembly GCF_964662115.1). NCBI lineage: Eukaryota > Metazoa > Chordata > Mammalia > Carnivora > Mustelidae > Mustela > Mustela nivalis. The sequence goes on from NW_028135797.1 coordinate 41,732, forward strand.
ATTCGCAGCACGATGGGAAAAACCCGCATAGAGCGAAAGCTTCTTTGCCGGGGCATCCCCTCTGGGAAAGTACAGCATTCTCTGGGAAATCAGAGTCGGGTCTGTGGGATGCTGCCTGCTGCTTGCCGGAGCTAGTCTCCACTGCACGGTGGAATAAACCCGCATGGGGCGAAATACTCTTTGCCTGGGCATCCACTCTGCCTGAGAGAGAAGCGCGGTGGTGCCTGTGGAAAGAGCCTTAAGGAAAGGGACACATCTGTCACTGCAGAGCGAAGGAAGCCGGGCTGCTAAGGAGACACGAGGGGAAGATTAGGGCAGGGGAAATGGCTCCACTTTTTGGGGGCTGCTGCTGCGTGCCTGAGCCCAGTCTCGCGGTGGGAGAAACCCGCATACAGCGAAAGCCCCTTTGCCTGGGCATCTCCCCTTGGAAAGCACAGCATTCGTTGGGAAATCAGAGTTGGGTTTGGGGATGCTGCTGCTGCTTGCTTAAGTGAGTCTCCGCAGCATGTTGGAAGATACCCGCATGGAGCGAAATCCTCTTTGCCCTAGCATCCTTTCTGCCTGAGAGACAAGCATGGTTGCTCACGTCTGTCACCGCGCTCCCCAGGAGCAAGTGAGGGGAAGGCACAGCACGCCGCCCCCGGGGAAGAGAAGGATCCCTTGGCCTTGGGGTCGGGAAACGCTCGGGAACAGGATAGCCTGCCGCGGCTCGAAATGCAGGCCGGTGGCCAGACATGTGTCACCCGCTCCCTGTGCGGAGAGATGGAAGCCTGGCTGCTAAGGAGACATGAGGGGACGACTAGGGCAGGGGCGCGTGCTCCACTCTAAGGAGTCTGGGCAGAAGGCAGGCCTGTCCTGTGCCTCTGTTACCAAGGGGACAGCATCTCCTTGGCCACCTGTCCCAAGGGCAGACTTGGGCTTGCCACCAGGTGCCATACCTGGAACTTGCAGAAACAACCCCATGGAGAAACGGTCAGTCAGATGCCATCTTCCACCAAGATGTGGCAGCATTGTGGGTGACAGGGGGTGCGGCGGGGAAGGAGTGGAGACAGTCCCCCACAGTTCCCCATCCCAGTGCCCGGGCCGTGTGCAGGGATCCTGTTGCCTCCTCTCTCCTGTGGTGAAGGCACTGGCCTTGACCCCGAGTCTGCCCGAGCACCGGAGCAAAAGGCAAAGCCTTACCAGAGCAGGAGATGGAATTAGGAATAGAGTGCCATGCTAGGCCACGCACGCTGCTGCAGGGTTGTGACTGTGTCTGCCTAGTTCGGCTTAGCAAAGTGAAATCCGGGCGCGAACATGGAGCCAGGGAAAGCAAGGCCCAAGAGGCAACAGCTCTCCCGCGGCTCTTCTTCCCTGACTCGACTGAAGCTTTGCTGAGGAAGCAGCGGCGAAGTGCTGTTCGCTCCAAACCAAAGCCTCTGCGAAAGCACAGCATTCGCTGAGAAATGTTGTGCGGTCTGCTGCTGCGTCCCTGAGCCCAGTCTTGGCGGTGGGAGAAACCCGCATACAGCGAAAGCCTCTTTGCCTGGGCCTCTCCCTTATTAAAGCACAGCATTCGTTGGGAAATCAGAGTTGGGTTTGGGGATGCTGCTGCTGCTTGCCTGAGCGAGTCTCGGCAACATGGTGGAAGATACCCGCATGGAGCGAAATCCTCTTTGCCCTAGCATCCCCTCTGCCTGAGAGAGAAGCATGGTTGCACACGTCTGTCACCCCGCTCCCCAGGAGCAATTTTGGGGAAGGCACAGCACGCCGCCCCAGGGAAGAGAAGGATCCCTTGGCCTTGGGTCTGGAAAGCTCGGGAGTCAGAATAGCCTGCCAAGGCACGAACAGCAGGCCATGAGAAGACAAGTGTCCTCTACTCCCTGTGCGGAGAGATTGAAGCCTGGCTGCTAAGGACACATGAGGGGACGACAAGGGCAAGGGTGCATGCTCCACTCTGTGGAAGGAGTCTGGGCAAAAGGCAGGCCTGTCCTGTGCCTCTGGTCCCAAGGGGAAAGCATCTCCTTGGCCACCTGTCCCAAGGGCAGACTTGGGCTTGCCACCAGGTGCCATACCCCGAACTCGCAGAAACAACCCCATGGAGAAACGTGCAGTCAGATGCCCTCTTCCACCAAGATGTGGCAGCATTGTGGGTGGCCGGGGTGTGCCGGGGAAAGAGTGGAGACAGTCCCCACTGTTCCCCATCCCCGTGCTCGGGCCCTTGCAGGGATCCTGTTGCCTCCTCTCTCCTGTGGTGAAGGCACTGGCCTTGACCCCGAGTCTGCCCAAGCGCCGGAGCAAAAGGCAAAGCCTTACCTACGCCAGGAGATGGTAATAGGCATAGAGTGTCATGCTAGGCCACGCACGCTGCTGCAGGGTTGTGACTGTGTCTGCTTAGTTCGGCTTAGCAAGGTGAACCCGGGGCGCGAACTTGGAGCCCGGGAAAACAAGGCCCAAGAGGCACCAGCTCTTCCGCGGCTTTTCTTTCCTGCCGCGACAGAGCGGACGACCAAAGCCTTGCTGAGGAAGCAGAAGCGAAGTGCGGTTTGCGCCAAGCTGAAAACCTCTGCGAAAGCATAGCAGTCGCTGGGAAATCAGAGTCGGTTCTGTGGGCTGCTTTTGTTGCTTGCCTTAGCCTAGTATTCGCAGCACGATGGGAAAAACCCGCATAGAGCGAAAGCTTCTTTGCCGGGGCATCCCCTCTGGGAAAGTACAGCATTCTCTGGGAAATCAGAGTCGGGTCTGTGGGATGCTGCCTGCTGCTTGCCGGAGCTAGTCTCCACTGCACGGTGGAATAAACCCGCATGGGGCGAAATACTCTTTGCCTGGGCATCCACTCTGCCTGAGAGAGAAGCGCGGTGGTGCCTGTGGAAAGAGCCTTAAGGAAAGGGACACATCTGTCACTGCAGAGCGAAGGAAGCCGGGCTGCTAAGGAGACACGAGGGGAAGATTAGGGCAGGGGAAATGGCTCCACTTTTTGGGGGCTGCTGCTGCGTGCCTGAGCCCAGTCTCGCGGTGGGAGAAACCCGCATACAGCGAAAGCCCCTTTGCCTGGGCATCTCCCCTTGGAAAGCACAGCATTCGTTGGGAAATCAGAGTTGGGTTTGGGGATGCTGCTGCTGCTTGCTTAAGTGAGTCTCCGCAGCATGTTGGAAGATACCCGCATGGAGCGAAATCCTCTTTGCCCTAGCATCCTTTCTGCCTGAGAGACAAGCATGGTTGCTCACGTCTGTCACCACGCTCCCCAGGAGCAAGTGTGGGGAAGGCACAGCACGCCGCCCCCGGGGAAGAGAAGGATCCCTTGGCCTTGGGTCTGGAAAGCTCTGGAGTCAGAATAGCCTGCCGAGGCACGAACAGCAGGCCATGAGAAGACAAGTGTCCTCTACTCCCTGTGCGGAGAGATTGAAGCCTGGCTGCTAAGGACACATGAGGGGACGACAAGGGCAAGGGTGCATGCTCCACTCTGAGGAAGGAGTCTGGGCAGAAGGCAGGCCTGTCCTGTGCCTCTGGTCCCAAGGGGAAAGCATCTCCTTGGCCACCTGTCCCAAGGGCAGACTTGGGCTTGCCACCAGGTGCCATACCCGGAACTCGCAGAAACAACCCCATGGAGAAACGTGCAGTCAGATGCCCTCTTCCACCAAGATGTGGCAGCATTGTGGGTGGCCGGGGTGTGCCGGGGAAAGAGTGGAGACAGTCCCCACTGTTCCCCATCCCAGTGCTCGGGCCCTGTGCAGGGAACCTGTTGCCTCCTCTCTCCTGTGGTGAAGGCACTGGCCTTGACCCCGAGTCTGCCCAAGCGCCGGAGCAAAAGGCAAAGCCTTACCTACGCCAGGAGATGGTAATAGGCATAGAGTGTCATGCTAGGCCACGCACGCTGCTGCAGGGTTGTGACTGTGTCTGCTTAGTTCGGCTTAGCAAGGTGAACCCCGGGCGCGAACTTGGAGCCCGGGAAAACAAGGCCCAAGAGGCACCAGCTCTCCCGCGTCTCTTCTTTCCTGCCGCGACAGAGCGAACGACCAAAGCCTTGCTGAGGAAGCAGAAGCGAAGTGCGGTTTGCGCCAAGCTGAAAACCTCTGCGAAAGCATAGCAGTCGCTGGGAAATCAGAGTCGGTTCTGTGGGCTGCTTTTGTTGCTTGCCTTAGCCTAGTATTCGCAGCACGATGGGAAAAACCCGCATAGAGCGAAAGCTTCTTTGCCAGGGCATCCCCTCTGGGAAAGTACAGCATTCTCTGGGAAATCAGAGTCGGGTCTGTGGGATGCTGCCTGCTGCTTGCCGGAGTTAGTCTCCACTGCACGGTGGAATAAACCCGCATGGGGCGAAATTCTCTTTGCCTGGGCATCCACTCTGCCTGAGAGAGAAGCGCGGTGGTGCCTGTGGAAAGAGCCTTAAGGAAAGGGACACATCTGTCACTGCAGAGCGAAGGAAGCCGGGCTGCTAAGGAGACACGAGGGGAAGATTAGGGCAGGGGAAAGGGCTCCACTCTGCTGAAGGAGTCTGGGCAGAAAGCATGCCTGTCCTGAGCCTTTGGGCCCAAGGAGACAGCAGCTCCTTGGCCACCTGACCGTGGTGGAGCCATGGGCTTGCCACCAGGCGCCTACCCTAAACTCGAGAAACAACTCCCAGAAAGACCTGGCCATCAGATGCCGTCTTCCTCCGGGATGTAGAAGCTTGGAGGAGGCCCGGGTTTTAAGGGGAAGGAGTGGTGACAGTCCCCCAAAGCTCCCTATTCAGTGCACGGGCGGTGTGCAGGGATCCTGTCACCTCTCCTTTCCTGTGGGGAAAGCACAGGCCTAGCCCGCGAGTCGGCCTAGCGCCAGAGTAAAAGGCCAAGCGATACCTACACCGGGAGATGGTAGTGTGCATGGAGTGCCATCCTAGGCTAAGCGCGCTACTGCACGGTTGCGACTGTGTCTGCTTAGTTCGGCCTGGCAGGGTGAACCCAGGACGCGAACATGGAGCCAGGGAAAGCAAGGCCCAAGAGGCACCAGCTCTCCCGAGGCTCCTCTTCCCTGACGCGACTGAAGCTTTGCTGAGGAAGCAGCGGCGAAGTGCTGTTCGCTCCAAACCAAAGCCTCTGCAAAAGCACAGCATTCGCTGAGAAATGTCCGGGCTGCTGCTGCTTCCCTGAGCCCAGTCTCGCGGTGGGAGAAACCCGCATACAGCGAAAGCCTCTTTGCCTGGGCCTCTCCCTTAGGAAAGCACAGCATTCGTTGGGAAATCAGAGTTGTGTTTGGGGATGCTGCTGCTGCTTGCCTGAGCGAGTCTCGGCAACATGGTGGAAGATACCCGCATGGAGCGAAATCCTCTTTGCCCTAGCATCCCCTCTGCCTGAGAGAGAAGCATGGTTGCACACGTCTGTCACCGCGCTCCCCAGGAGCAATTTTGGGGAAGGCACAGCACGCCGCCCCCGGGGAAGAGAAGGATCCCTTGGCCGTGGGTCTGGAAACGCTCGGGAGTCAGAATAGCCTGCCGAGGCACAAACAGCAGGCCATGAGAAGACAAGTGTCCTCTGCTCCCTGTGCGGAGAGATTGAAGCCGGGCTGCTAAGGAGACATGAGGGGACGACAAGGGCATGGGTGCGTGCTCCACTCTGAGGAAGGAGTCTGGGCAGAAGGCAGGCCTGTCCTGTGCCTCTGGTCCCAAGGGGAAAGCATCTCCTTGGCCACCTGTCCCAAGGGCAGACTTGGGCTTGCCACCAGGTGCCATACCCCGAACTCGCAGAAACAACCCCATGGAGAAACGTGCAGTCAGATGCCCTCTTCCACCAAGATGTGGCAGCATTGTGGGTGGCCGGGGTGTGCCGGGGAAAGAGTGGAGACAGTCCCCACTGTTCCCCATCCCAGTGCTCGGGCCCTGTGCAGGGATCCTGTTGCCTCCTCTCTCCTGTGGTGAAGGCACTGGCCTTGACCCCAAGTCTGCCCGAGCGCCGGAGCAAAAGGCAAAGCCTTACCTACGCCAGGAGATGGTAATAGGCATAGAGTGTCATGCTAGGCCACGCACGCTGCTGCAGGGTTGTGACTGTGTCTGCTTAGATCGGCTTAGCAAGGTGAACCCCGGGCGCGAACTTGGAGCCCGGGAAAACAAGGCCCAAGAGGCACCAGCTCTCCCGCGGCTCTTCTTTCCTGCCGCGACAGAGCAAACGACCAAAGCCTTGCTGAGGAAGCAGCAGCGAAGTGCGGTTTGCGCCAAGCTGAAAACCTCTGCGAAAGCATAGCAGTCGCTGGGAAATCAGAGTCGGTTCTGTGGGATGCTGCCTGCTGCTTGCCGGAGCTAGTCTCCACTGCACGGTGGAATAAACCCGCATGGGGCGAAATTCTCTTTGCCTGGGCATCCGCTCTGCCTGAGAGAGAAGCGCGGTGGTGCCTGTGGAAAGAGCCTTAAGGAAAGGGACGCATCTGTCACTGCAGAGCGAAGGAAGCCGGGCTGCTAAGGAGACACGAGGGGAAGATTAGGGCAGGGGAAAGGGCTCCACTCTGAGGAAGGAGTCTGGGCAGAAAGCATGCCTGTCCTGAGCCTTTGGGCCCAAGGAGACAGCAGCTCCTTGGCCACCTGACCGTTTTGGAGCCATGGGCTTGCCACCAGGCGCCTACCCTAAACTCGAGAAACAACTCCCAGAAAGACCTGGCCATCAGATGCCATCTTCCTCCGGGATGTAGAAGCTTGGAGGAGGCCCGGGTTTTAAGGGGAAGGAGTGGTGACAGTCCCCCAAAGCTCCCTATTCAGTGCACGGGCGGTGTGCAGGGATCCTGTCACCTCTCCTTTCCTGTGGGGAAAGCACAGGCCTAGTCCGCGAGTCTGCCTGAGCGCCAGAGTAAAAGGCCAAGCGATGCCTACACCGGGAGATGGTAGTGTGCATGGAGTGCCATCCTAGGCTAAGCGCGCTACTGCACGGTTGTGACTGTGTCTGCTTAGTTCGGCCTGTCAGGGTGAACCCAGGACGCGAACATGGAGCCAGGGAAAGCAAGGCCCAAGAGGCACCAGCTCTCCCGCAGCTCTTCTTCCCTGACGCGACAGAAGCCTTGCTGAGGAAGCAGTGGCGAAGGGCTGTTTGCTCCAAACCAAAGCCTCTGCGAAAGGACAGCATTCCCCGAGAAATGTTTTGGGGGCTGCGGCTGCATGCCTGAGCCCAGTCTCGCGGGATGTGAAACCCGCATACAGGGAAATCCCCTTTGCCTGAGCATCTCCCCTTGGAAAGCACAGCATTCGTTGGGAAATCAGAGTTGGGTTTGGGGATGCTGCTGCTGCTTGCCTAAGCGAGTCTCCGCAGCATGTTGGAAGATACCCGCATGGAGCGAAATCCTCTTTGCCCTAGCATCCTTTCTGCCTGAGAGAGAAGCATGGTTGCTCACGTCTGTCACCACGCTCCCCAGGAGCAAGTGTGGGTAAGGCACAGCACGCCGCCCCCGGGGAAGAGAAGGATCCCTTGGCCTTGGGGTCGGGAAACGCTCGGGAAGCAGAATAGCCTGCCGAGGCATGAACAGCAGGCCATGAGAAGACAAGTGTCCTCTCCTCCCTGTCGGGAGAGATTGAAGCCTGGCTTCTAAGGAGACATGAGGGGAAGACAAGGACATGGGTGCGTGCTCCACTCTGAGGAAGGAGTCTGGGCAGAAGGCAGGCCTGTCCTGTGCCTCTTGTCCCAAGGGGAAAGCATCTCTTTGGCCACCTGTCCCAAGGGCAGACTTGGGCTTGCCAACCAGGTGCCATACCCGGAACTCGCAGAAACAACCCCATAGAGAAACGTGCAGTCAGATGCCATCTTCCACCAAGATATGGCAGCATTGTGGGTGGCCGGGGGTGTGCCGGGGAAAGAGTGGAGACAGTCCCCACCGTTCCCCATCCCAGTGCTCGGGCCCTGTGCAGGGATCCTGTCGCCTCTTCTCTCCTGTGGTGAAGGCACTGGCCTTGACCCCGAGTCTGCCCGAGCGCCGGAGCAAAAGGCAAAGCCTTACCTACGCCAGGAGATGGTAATAGGCATAGAGTGTCATGCTAGGCCACGCACGCTGCTGCAGGGTTGTGACTGTGTCTGCTTAGATCGGCTTAGCAAGGTGAACCCCGGGCGCGAACTTGGAGCCCGGGGAAACAAGGCCCAAGAGGCACCAGCTCTCCCGCGGCTCTTCTTTCCAGCCGCGACAGAGCAAACGACCAAAGCCTTGCTGAGGAAGCAGCAGCGAAGTGCGGTTTGCGCCAAGCTGAAAACCTCTGCGAAAGCATAGCAGTCGCTGGGAAATCAGAGTCGGTCCTGTGGGATGCTGCCTGCTGCTTGCCGGAGATAGTCTCCACTGCACGGTGGAATAAACCCGCATGGAGCGAAATCCTCTTTGCCTGGGCTTCCGCTCTGCCTGAGAGAGAAGCGCGGTGGTGCCTGTGGAAAGAGCCTTAAGGAAAGGGACACATCTGTCACTGCAGAGCGAAGGAAGCCGGGCTGCTAAGGAGACACGAGGGGAAGATTAGGGCAGGGGAAAGGCTCCACTCTGAGGAAGGAGTCTGGGCAGAAAGCATGCCTGTCCTGAGCCTTTGGGCCCAAGGTGACAGCAGCTCCTTGGCCACCTGACCGTAGTGGAGCCATGGGCTTGCCACCAGGCGCCTACCCTAAACTCGAGAAACAACTCCCAGAAAGACCTGGCCATCAGATGCCGTCTTCCTCCGGGATGTAGAAGCTTGGAGGAGGCCCGGGTTTTAAGGGGAAGGAGTGGTGACAGTACCCAAAGCTCCCTATTCAGTGCACGGGCGGTGTGCAGGGATCCTGTCACCTCTCCTTTCCTGTGGGGAAAGCACAGGCCTAGCCAGCGAGTCGGCCTGATCGCCAGAGTAAAAGGCCAAGCGATGCCTACACCGGGAGATGGTAGTGTGCATGGAGTGCCATCCTAGGCTAAGCGCGCTACTGCAAGGTTGTGACTGTGTCTGCGTAGTTCGGCCTGGCAGTGTGAACCCAGGACGCGAACATGGAGCCAGGGAAAGCAAGGCCCAAGAGGCACCAGCTCTCCCGCAGCTCTTCTTCCCTGACGCGACAGAAGCCTTGCTGAGGAAGCAGTGGCGAAGGGCTGTTTGCTCCAAACCAAAGCCTCTGCGAAAGGACAGCATTCCCCGAGAAATGTTTTGGGGGCTGCTGCTGCGTGCCTGAGCCCAGTCTCGCGGTGGGAGAAACCCGCATACAGCGAAAGCCCCTTTGCCTTGGCATCTCCCGTTGGAAAGCACAGCATTCGTTGGGAAATCAGAGTTGGGTTTGGGGATGCTGCTGCTGCTTGCCTAAGCGAGTCTCCGCAGCATGTTGGAAGATACCAGCATGGAGCGAAATCCTCTTTGCCCTAGCATCCTTTCTGCCTGAGAGAGAAGCATGGTTGCTCACGTCTGTCACCGCGCTCCCCAGGAGCAAGTGAGGGGAAGGCACAGCACGCCGCCCCCGGGGAAGAGAAGGATCCCTTGGCCTTGGGGTCGGGAAACGCTCGGGAACAGGATAGCCTGCCGCGGCTCGAAATGCAGGCCGGTGGCCAGACATGTGTCACCCGCTCCCTGTGCGGAGAGATGGAAGCCTGGCTGCTAAGGAGACATGAGGGGACGACTAGGGCAGGGGCGCGTGCTCCACTCTAAGGAGTCTGGGCAGAAGGCAGGCCTGTCCTGTGCCTCTGTTACCAAGGGGACAGCATCTCCTTGGCCACCTGTCCCAAGGGCAGACTTGGGCTTGCCACCAGGTGCCATACCTGGAACTTGCAGAAACAACCCCATGGAGAAACGGTCAGTCAGATGCCATCTTCCACCAAGATGTGGCAGCATTGTGGGTGACAGGGGGTGCGGCGGGGAAGGAGTGGAGACAGTCCCCCACAGTTCCCCATCCCAGTGCCCGGGCCGTGTGCAGGGATCCTGTTGCCTCCTCTCTCCTGTGGTGAAGGCACTGGCCTTGACCCCGAGTCTGCCCGAGCACCGGAGCAAAAGGCAAAGCCTTACCAGAGCAGGAGATGGAATTAGGAATAGAGTGCCATGCTAGGCCACGCACGCTGCTGCAGGGTTGTGACTGTGTCTGCCTAGTTCGGCTTAGCAAAGTGAAATCCGGGCGCGAACATGGAGCCAGGGAAAGCAAGGCCCAAGAGGCAACAGCTCTCCCGCGGCTCTTCTTCCCTGACTCGACTGAAGCTTTGCTGAGGAAGCAGCGGCGAAGTGCTGTTCGCTCCAAACCAAAGCCTCTGCGAAAGCACAGCATTCGCTGAGAAATGTTGTGCGGTCTGCTGCTGCTTCCCTGAGCCCAGTCTTGGCGGTGGGAGAAACCCGCATACAGCGAAAGCCTCTTTGCCTGGGCCTCTCCCTTATTAAAGCACAGCATTCGTTGGGAAATCAGAGTTGGGTTTGGGGATGCTGCTGCTGCTTGCCTGAGCGAGTCTCGGCAACATGGTGGAAGATACCCGCATGGAGCGAAATCCTCTTTGCCCTAGCATCCCCTCTGCCTGAGAGAGAAGCATGGTTGCACACGTCTGTCACCCCGCTCCCCAGGAGCAATTTTGGGGAAGGCACAGCACGCCGCCCCAGGGAAGAGAAGGATCCCTTGGCCTTGGGTCTGGAAAGCTCGGGAGTCAGAATAGCCTGCCAAGGCACGAACAGCAGGCCATGAGAAGACAAGTGTCCTCTACTCCCTGTGCGGAGAGATTGAAGCCTGGCTGCTAAGGACACATGAGGGGACGACAAGGGCAAGGGTGCATGCTCCACTCTGTGGAAGGAGTCTGGGCAAAAGGCAGGCCTGTCCTGTGCCTCTGGTCCCAAGGGGAAAGCATCTCCTTGGCCACCTGTCCCAAGGGCAGACTTGGGCTTGCCACCAGGTGCCATACCCCGAACTCGCAGAAAGAACCCCATGGAGAAACGTGCAGTCAGATGCCCTCTTCCACCAAGATGTGGCAGCATTGTGGGTGGCCGGGGTGTGCCGGGGAAAGAGTGGAGACAGTCCCCACTGTTCCCCATCCCCGTGCTCGGGCCCTTGCAGGGATCCTGTTGCCTCCTCTCTCCTGTGGTGAAGGCACTGGCCTTGACCCCGAGTCTGCCCAAGCGCCGGAGCAAAAGGCAAAGCCTTACCTACGCCAGGAGATGGTAATAGGCATAGAGTGTCATGCTAGGCCACGCACGCTGCTGCAGGGTTGTGACTGTGTCTGCTTAGTTCGGCTTAGCAAGGTGAACCCGGGGCGCGAACTTGGAGCCCGGGAAAACAAGGCCCAAGACGCACCAGCTCTTCCGCGGCTTTTCTTTCCTGCCGCGACAGAGCGGACGACCAAAGCCTTGCTGAGGAAGCAGAAGCGAAGTGCGGTTTGCGCCAAGCTGAAAACCTCTGCGAAAGCATAGCAGTCGCTGGGAAATCAGAGTCGGTTCTGTGGGCTGCTTTTGTTGCTTGCCTTAGCCTAGTATTCGCAGCACGATGGGAAAAACCCGCATAGAGCGAAAGCTTCTTTGCCGGGGCATCCCCTCTGGGAAAGTACAGCATTCTCTGGGAAATCAGAGTCGGGTCTGTGGGATGCTGCCTGCTGCTTGCCGGAGCTAGTCTCCACTGCACGGTGGAATAAACCCGCATGGGGCGAAATACTCTTTGCCTGGGCATCCACTCTGCCTGAGAGAGAAGCGCGGTGGTGCCTGTGGAAAGAGCCTTAAGGAAAGGGACACATCTGTCACTGCAGAGCGAAGGAAGCCGGGCTGCTAAGGAGACACGAGGGGAAGATTAGGGCAGGGGAAATGGCTCCACTTTTTGGGGGCTGCTGCTGCGTGCCTGAGCCCAGTCTCGCGGTGGGAGAAACCCGCATACAGCGAAAGCCCCTTTGCCTGGGCATCTCCCCTTGGAAAGCACAGCATTCGTTGGGAAATCAGAGTTGGGTTTGGGGATGCTGCTGCTGCTTGCTTAAGTGAGTCTCCGCAGCATGTTGGAAGATACCCGCATGGAGCGAAATCCTCTTTGCCCTAGCATCCTTTCTGCCTGAGAGACAAGCATGGTTGCTCACGTCTGTCACCACGCTCCCCAGGAGCAAGTGTGGGGAAGGCACAGCACGCCGCCCCCGGGGAAGAGAAGGATCCCTTGGCCTTGGGTCTGGAAAGCTCGGGAGTCAGAATAGCCTGCCGAGGCACGAACAGCAGGCCATGAGAAGACAAGTGTCCTCTACTCCCTGTGCGGAGAGATTGAAGCCTGGCTGCTAAGGACACATGAGGGGACGACAAGGGCAAGGGTGCATGCTCCACTCTGAGGAAGGAGTCTGGGCAGAAGGCAGGCCTGTCCTGTGCCTCTGGTCCCAAGGGGAAAGCATCTCCTTGGCCACCTGTCCCAAGGGCAGACTTGGGCTTGCCACCAGGTGCCATACCCGGAACTCGCAGAAACAACCCCATGGAGAAACGTGCAGTCAGATGCCCTCTTCCACCAAGATGTGGCAGCATTGTGGGTGGCCGGGGTGTGCCGGGGAAAGAGTGGAGACAGTCCCCACTGTTCCCCATCCCAGTGCTCGGGCCCTGTGCAGGGAACCTGTTGCCTCCTCTCTCCTGTGGTGAAGGCACTGGCCTTGACCCCGAGTCTGCCCAAGCGCCGGAGCAAAAGGCAAAGCCTTACCTACGCCAGGAGATGGTAATAGGCATAGAGTGTCATGCTAGGCCACGCACGCTGCTGCAGGGTTGTGACTGTGTCTGCTTAGTTCGGCTTAGCAAGGTGAACCCCGGGCGCGAACTTGGAGCCCGGGAAAACAAGGCCCAAGAGGCACCAGCTCTCCCGCGGCTCTTCTTTCCTGCCGCGACAGAGCGAACGACCAAAGCCTTGCTGAGGAAGCAGAAGCGAAGTGCGGTTGGCGCCAAGCTGAAAACCTCTGCGAAAGCATAGCAGTCGCTGGGAAATCAGAGTCGGTTCTGTGGGCTGCTTTTGTTGCTTGCCTTAGCCTAGTATTCGCAGCACGATGGGAAAAACCCGCATAGAGCGAAAGCTTCTTTGCCGGGGCATCCCCTCTGGGAAAGTACAGCATTCTCTGGGAAATCAGAGTCGGGTCTGTGGGATGCTGCCTGCTGCTTGCCGGAGTTAGTCTCCACTGCACGGTGGAATAAACCCGCATGGGGCGAAATTCTCTTTGCCTGGGCATCCACTCTGCCTGAGAGAGAAGCGCGGTGGTGCCTGTGGAAAGAGCCTTAAGGAAAGGGACACATCTGTCACTGCAGAGCGAAGGAAGCCGGGCTGCTAAGGAGACACGAGGGGAAGATTAGGGCAGGGGAAAGGGCTCCACTCTGCTGAAGGAGTCTGGGCAGAAAGCATGCCTGTCCTGAGCCTTTGGGCCCAAGGAGACAGCAGCTCCTTGGCCACCTGACCGTGGTGGAGCCATGGGCTTGCCACCAGGCGCCTACCCTAAACTCGAGAAACAACTCCCAGAAAGACCTGGCCATCAGATGCCGTCTTCCTCCGGGATGTAGAAGCTTGGAGGAGGCCCGGGTTTTAAGGGGAAGGAGTGGTGACAGTCCCCCAAAGCTCCCTATTCAGTGCACGGGCGGTGTGCAGGGATCCTGTCACCTCTCCTTTCCTGTGGGGAAAGCACAGGCCTAGCCCGCGAGTCGGCCTGAGCGCCAGAGTAAAAGGCCAAGCGATACCTACACCGGGAGATGGTAGTGTGCATGGAGTGCCATCCTAGGCTAAGCGCGCTACTGCACGGTTGTGACTGTGTCTGCTTAGTTCGGCCTGTCAGGGTGAACCCAGGACGCGAACATGGAGCCAGGGAAAGCAAGGCCCAAGAGGCACCAGCTCTCCCGCAGCTCTTCTTCCCTGACGCGACAGAAGCCTTGCTGAGGAAGCAGTGGCGAAGGGCTGTTTGCTCCAAACCAAAGCCTCTGCGAAAGGACAGCATTCCCCGAGAAATGTTTTGGGGGCTGCGGCTGCATGCCTGAGCCCAGTCTCGCGGTGTGTGAAACCCGCATACAGGGAAATCCCCTTTGCCTGAGCATCTCCCCTTGGAAAGCACAGCATTCGTTGGGAAATCAGAGTTGGGTTTGGGGATGCTGCTGCTGCTTGCTTAAGTGAGTCTCCGCAGCATGTTGGAAGATACCCGCATGGAGCGAAATCCTCTTTGCCCTAGCATCCTTTCTGCCTGAGAGAGAAGCATGGTTGCTCACGTCTGTCACCACGCTCCCCAGGAGCAAGTGTGGGTAAGGCACAGCACGCCGCCCCCGGGGAAGAGAAGGATCCCTTGGCCTTGGGGTCGGGAAACGCTCGGGAAGCAGAATAGCCTGCCGAGGCATGAACAGCAGGCCATGAGAAGACAAGTGTCCTCTCCTCCCTGTCGGGAGAGATTGAAGCCTGGCTTCTAAGGAGACATGAGGGGAAGACAAGGGCATGGGTGCGTGCTCCACTCTGAGGAAGGAGTCTGGGCAGAAGGCAGGCCTGTCCTGTGCCTCTTGTCCCAAGGGGAAAGCATCTCTTTGGCCACCTGTCCCAAGGGCAGACTTGGGCTTGCCAACCAGGTGCCATACCCGGAACTCGCAGAAACAACCCCATAGAGAAACGTGCAGTAAGATGCCATCTTCCACCAAGATATGGCAGCATTGTGGGTGGCCGGGGGTGTGCCGGGGAAAGAGTGGAGACAGTCCCCACCGTTCCCCATCCCAGTGCTCGGGCCCTGTGCAGGGATCCTGTCGCCTCTTCTCTCCTGTGGTGAAGGCACTGGCCTTGACCCCGAGTCTGCCCGAGCGCCGGAGCAAAAGGCAAAGCCTTACCTACGCCAGGAGATGGTAATAGGCATAGAGTGTCATGCTAGGCCACGCACGCTGCTGCAGGGTTGTGACTGTGTCTGCTTAGATCGGCTTAGCAAGGTGAACCCCGGGCGCGAACTTGGAGCCCGGGGAAACAAGGCCCAAGAGGCACCAGCTCTCCCGCGGCTCTTCTTTCCAGCCGCGACAGAGCAAACGACCAAAGCCTTGCTGAGGAAGCAGCAGCGAAGTGCGGTTTGCGCCAAGCTGAAAACCTCTGCGAAAGCATAGCAGTCGCTGGGAAATCAGAGTCGGTCCTGTGGGATGCTGCCTGCTGCTTGCCGGAGATAGTCTCCACTGCACGGTGGAATAAACCCGCATGGAGCGAAATCCTCTTTGCCTGGGCTTCCGCTCTGCCTGAGAGAGAAGCGCGGTGGTGCCTGTGGAAAGAGCCTTAAGGAAAGGGACACATCTGTCACTGCAGAGCGAAGGAAGCCGGGCTGCTAAGGAGACACGAGGGGAAGATTAGGGCAGGGGAAAGGCTCCACTCTGAGGAAGGAGTCTGGGCAGAAAGCATGCCTGTCCTGAGCCTTTGGGCCCAAGGAGACAGCAGCTCCTTGGCCACCTGACCGTGGTGGAGCCATGGGCTTGCCACCAGGCGCCTACCCTAAACTCGAGAAACAACTCCCAGAAAGACCTGGCCATCAGATGCCGTCTTCCTCCGGGATGTAGAAGCTTGGAGGAGGCCCGGGTTTTAAGGGGAAGGAGTGGTGACAGTACCCAAAGCTCCCTATTCAGTGCACGGGCGGTGTGCAGGGATCCTGTCACCTCTCCTTTCCTGTGGGGAAAGCACAGGCCTAGCCAGCGGGTCGGCCTGAGCGCCAGAGTAAAAGGCCAAGCGATGCCTACACCGGGAGATGGTAGTGTGCATGGAGTGCCATCCTAGGCTAAGCGCGCTACTGCAAGGTTGTGACTGTGTCTGCGTAGTTCGGCCTGGCAGGGTGAACCCAGGACGCGAACATGGAGCCAGGGAAAGCAAGGCCCAAGAGGCACCAGCTCTCCCGCAGCTCTTCTTCCCTGACGCGACAGAAGCCTTGCTGAGGAAGCAGTGGCGAAGGGCTGTTTGCTCCAAACCAAAGCCTCTGACAAAGGACAGCATTCCCCGAGAAATGTTTTGGGGGCTGCTGCTGCGTGCCTGAGCCCAGTCTCGCGGTGGGAGAAACCCGCATACAGCGAAAGCCCCTTTGCCTTGGCATCTCCCGTTGGAAAGCACAGCATTCGTTGGGAAATCAGAGTTGGGTTTGGGGATGCTGCTGCTGCTTGCCTAAGCGAGTCTCCGCAGCATGTTGGAAGATACCAGCATGGAGCGAAATCCTCTTTGCCCTAGCATCCTTTCTGCCTGAGAGAGAAGCATGGTTGCTCACGTCTGTCACCGCGCTCCCCAGGAGCAAGTGAGGGGAAGGCACAGCACGCCGCCCCCGGGGAAGAGAAGGATCCCTTGGCCTTGGGGTCGGGAAACGCTCGGGAACAGGATAGCCTGCCGCGGCTCGAAATGCAGGCCGGTGGCCAGACATGTGTCACCCGCTCCCTGTGCGGAGAGATGGAAGCCTGGCTGCTAAGGAGACATGAGGGGACGACTAGGGCAGGGGCGCGTGCTCCACTCTAAGGAGTCTGGGCAGAAGGCAGGCCTGTCCTGAGCCTCTGTTACCAAGGGGACAGCATCTCCTTGGCCACCTGTCCCAAGGGCAGACTTGGGCTTGCCACCAGGTGCCATACCTGGAACTTGCAGAAACAACCCCATGGAGAAACGGTCAGTCAGATGCCATCTTCCACCAAGATGTGGCAGCATTGTGGGTGACAGGGGGTGCGGCGGGGAAGGAGTGGAGACAGTCCCCCACAGTTCCCCATCCCAGTGCCCGGGCCGTGTGCAGGGATCCTGTTGCCTCCTCTCTCCTGTGGTGAAGGCACTGGCCTTGACCCCGAGTCTGCCCGAGCACCGGAGCAAAAGGCAAAGCCTTACCAGAGCAGGAGATGGAATTAGGAATAGAGTGCCATGCTAGGCCACGCACGCTGCTGCAGGGTTGTGACTGTGTCTGCCTAGTTCGGCTTAGCAAAGTGAAATCCGGGCGCGAACATGGAGCCAGGGAAAGCAAGGCCCTAGAGGCAACAGCTCTCCCGCGGCTCTTCTTCCCTGACTCGACTGAAGCTTTGCTGAGGAAGCAGCGGCGAAGTGCTGTTCGCTCCAAACCAAAGCCTCTGCGAAAGCACAGCATTCGCTGAGAAATGTTGTGCGGTCTGCTGCTGCTTCCCTGAGCCCAGTCTTGGCGGTGGGAGAAACCCGCATACAGCGAAAGCCTCTTTGCCTGGGCCTCTCCCTTATTAAAGCACAGCATTCGTTGGGAAATCAGAGTTGGGTTTGGGGATGCTGCTGCTGCTTGCCTGAGCGAGTCTCGGCAACATGGTGGAAGATACCCGCATGGAGCGAAATCCTCTTTGCCCTAGCATCCCCTCTGCCTGAGAGAGAAGCATGGTTGCACACGTCTGTCACCCCGCTCCCCAGGAGCAATTTTGGGGAAGGCACAGCACGCCGCCCCAGGGAAGAGAAGGATCCCTTGGCCTTGGGTCTGGAAAGCTCGGGAGTCAGAATAGCCTGCCAAGGCACGAACAGCAGGCCATGAGAAGACAAGTGTCCTCTACTCCCTGTGCGGAGAGATTGAAGCCTGGCTGCTAAGGACACATGAGGGGACGACAAGGGCAAGGGTGCATGCTCCACTCTGTGGAAGGAGTCTGGGCAAAAGGCAGGCCTGTCCTGTGCCTCTGGTCCCAAGGGGAAAGCATCTCCTTGGCCACCTGTCCCAAGGGCAGACTTGGGCTTGCCACCAGGTGCCATACCCCGAACTCGCAGAAACAACCCCATGGAGAAACGTGCAGTCAGATGCCCTCTTCCACCAAGATGTGGCAGCATTGTGGGTGGCCGGGGTGTGCCGGGGAAAGAGTGGAGACAGTCCCCACTGTTCCCCATCCCCGTGCTCGGGCCCTTGCAGGGATCCTGTTGCCTCCTCTCTCCTGTGGTGAAGGCACTGGCCTTGACCCCGAGTCTGCCCAAGCGCCGGAGCAAAAGGCAAAGCCTTACCTACGCCAGGAGATGGTAATAGGCATAGAGTGTCATGCTAGGCCACGCACGCTGCTGCAGGGTTGTGACTGTGTCTGCTTAGTTCGGCTTAGCAAGGTGAACCCGGGGCGCGAACTTGGAGCCCGGGAAAACAAGGCCCAAGACGCACCAGCTCTTCCGCGGCTCTTCTTTCCTGCCGCGACAGAGCGGACGACCAAAGCCTTGCTGAGGAAGCAGAAGCGAAGTGCGGTTTGCGCCAAGCTGAAAACCTCTGCGAAAGCATAGCAGTCGCTGGGAAATCAGAGTCGGTTCTGTGGGCTGCTTTTGTTGCTTGCCTTAGCCTAGTATTCGCAGCACGATGGGAAAAACCCGCATAGAGCGAAAGCTTCTTTGCCGGGGCATCCCCTCTGGGAAAGTACAGCATTCTCTGGGAAATCAGAGTCGGGTCTGTGGGATGCTGCCTGCTGCTTGCCGGAGCTAGTCTCCACTGCACGGTGGAATAAACCCGCATGGGGCGAAATACTCTTTGCCTGGGCATCCACTCTGCCTGAGAGAGAAGCGCGGTGGTGCCTGTGGAAAGAGCCTTAAGGAAAGGGACACATCTGTCACTGCAGAGCGAAGGAAGCCGGGCTGCTAAGGAGACACGAGGGGAAGATTAGGGCAGGGGAAATGGCTCCACTTTTTGGGGGCTGCTGCTGCGTGCCTGAGCCCAGTCTCGCGGTGGGAGAAACCCGCATACAGCGAAAGCCCCTTTGCCTGGGCATCTCCCCTTGGAAAGCACAGCATTCGTTGGGAAATCAGAGTTGGGTTTGGGGATGCTGCTGCTGCTTGCTTAAGTGAGTCTCCGCAGCATGTTGGAAGATACCCGCATGGAGCGAAATCCTCTTTGCCCTAGCATCCTTTCTGCCTGAGAGACAAGCATGGTTGCTCACGTCTGTCACCACGCTCCCCAGGAGCAAGTGTGGGGAAGGCACAGCACGCCGCCCCCGGGGAAGAGAAGGATCCCTGGGCCTTGGGTCTGGAAAGCTCGGGAGTCAGAATAGCCTGCCGAGGCACGAACAGCAGGCCATGAGAAGACAAGTGTCCTCTACTCCCTGTGCGGAGAGATTGAAGCCTGGCTGCTAAGGACACATGAGGGGACGACAAGGGCAAGGGTGCATGCTCCACTCTGAGGAAGGAGTCTGGGCAGAAGGCAGGCCTGTCCTGTGCCTCTGGTCCCAAGGGGAAAGCATCTCCTTGGCCACCTGTCCCAAGGTCAGACTTGGGCTTGCCACCAGGTGCCATACCCGGAACTCGCAGAAACAACCCCATGGAGAAACGTGCAGTCAGATGCCCTCTTCCACCAAGATGTGGCAGCATTGTGGGTGGCCGGGGTGTGCCGGGGAAAGAGTGGAGACAGTCCCCACTGTTCCCCATCCCAGTGCTCGGGCCCTGTGCAGGGAACCTGTTGCCTCCTCTCTCCTGTGGTGAAGGCACTGGCCTTGACCCCGAGTCTGCCCAAGCGCCGGAGCAAAAGGCAAAGCCTTACCTACGCCAGGAGATGGTAATAGGCATAGAGTGTCATGCTAGGCCACGCACGCTGCTGCAGGGTTGTGACTGTGTCTGCTTAGTTCGGCTTAGCAAGGTGAACCCCGGGCGCGAACTTGGAGCCCGGGAAAACAAGGCCCAAGAGGCACCAGCTCTCCCGCGTCTCTTCTTTCCTGCCGCGACAGAGCGAACGACCAAAGCCTTGCTGAGGAAGCAGAAGCGAAGTGCGGTTGGCGCCAAGCTGAAAACCTCTGCGAAAGCATAGCAGTCGCTGGGAAATCAGAGTCGGTTCTGTGGGCTGCTTTTGTTGCTTGCCTTAGCCTAGTATTCGCAGCACGATGGGAAAAACCCGCATAGAGCGAAAGCTTCTCTGCCGGGGCATCCCCTCTGGGAAAGTACAGCATTCTCTGGGAAATCAGAGTCGGGTCTGTGGGATGCTGCCTGCTGCTTGCCGGAGTTAGTCTCCACTGCACGGTGGAATAAACCCGCATGGGGCGAAATTCTCTTTGCCTGGGCATCCACTCTGCCTGAGAGAGAAGCGCGGTGGTGCCTGTGGAAAGAGCCTTAAGGAAAGGGACACATCTGTCACTGCAGAGCGAAGGAAGCCGGGCTGCTAAGGAGACACGAGGGGAAGATTAGGGCAGGGGAAAGGGCTCCACTCTGCTGAAGGAGTCTGGGCAGAAAGCATGCCTGTCCTGAGCCTTTGGGCCCAAGGAGACAGCAGCTCCTTGGCCACCTGACCGTGGTGGAGCCATGGGCTTGCCACCAGGCGCCTACCCTAAACTCGAGAAACAACTCCCAGAAAGACCTGGCCATCAGATGCCGTCTTCCTCCGGGATGTAGAAGCTTGGAGGAGGCCCGGGTTTTAAGGGGAAGGAGTGGTGACAGTCCCCCAAAGCTCCCTATTCATGCACGGGCGGTGTGCAGGGATCCTGTCACCTCTCCTTTCCTGTGGGGAAAGCACAGGCCTAGCCCGCGAGTCGGCCTGAGCGCCAGAGTAAAAGGCCAAGCGATACCTACACCGGGAGATGGTAGTGTGCATGGAGTGCCATCCTAGGCTAAGCGCGCTACTGCACGGTTGCGACTGTGTCTGCTTAGTTCGGCCTGGCAGGGTGAACCCAGGACGCGAACATGGAGCCAGGGAAAGCAAGGCCCAAGAGGCACCAGCTCTCCCGAGGCTCCTCTTCCCTGACGAGACTGAAGCTTTGCTGAGGAAGCAGCGGCGAAGTGCTGTTCGCTCCAAACCAAAGCCTCTGCAAAACCACAGCATTCGCTGAGAAATGTCCGGGCTGCTGCTGCTTCCCTGAGCCCAGTCTCGCGGTGGGAGAAACCCGCATACAGCGAAAGCCTCTTTGCCTCGGCCTCTCCCTTAGGAAAGCACAGCATTCGTTGGGAAATCAGAGTTGTGTTTGGGGATGCTGCTGCTGCTTGCCTGAGCGAGTCTCAGCAACATGGTGGAAGATACCCGCATGGAGCGAAATCCTCTTTGCCCTAGCATCCCCTCTGCCTGAGAGAGAAGCATGGTTGCACACGTCTGTCACCGCGCTCCCCAGGAGCAATTTTGGGGAAGGCACAGCACGCCGCCCCCGGGGAAGAGAAGGATCCCTTGGCCGTGGGTCTGGAAACGCTCGGGAGTCAGAATAGCCTGCCGAGGCACGAACAGCAGGCCATGAGAAGACAAGTGTCCTCTGCTCCCTGTGCGGAGAGATTGAAGCCTGGCTGCTAAGGAGACATGAGGGGACGACAAGGGCATGGGTGCGTGCTCCACTCTGAGGAAGGAGTCTGGGCAGAAGGCAGGCCTGTCCTGTGCCTCTGGTCCCAAGGGGAAAGCATCTCCTTGGCCACCTGTTCCAAGGGCAGACTTGGGCTTGCCACCAGTTGCCATACCCGGAACTCGCAGAAACAACCCCATGGAGAAACGTGCAGTCAGATGCCGTCTTCCACCAAGATATGGCAGCATTGTGGGTGGCAGGGGGTGTGCCGGGGAAAGAGTGGAGACAGT
This sequence comes from Mustela nivalis, assembly GCF_964662115.1. NCBI lineage: Eukaryota > Metazoa > Chordata > Mammalia > Carnivora > Mustelidae > Mustela > Mustela nivalis. The sequence continues at coordinate 63,023 of NW_028135797.1, forward strand.
CTCCACCGTTCCCCATCCCAGTGCTCGGGGCCTGTGCAGGGATCCTGTCGCCTCCTCTCTCCTATGGTGAAGGCACTGGCCTAGACCCCGAGTCGGCCCGAGCGCCGGAGCAAAAGGCAAAGCCTTACCTACGCCAGGAGATGGTAATAGGCATAGAGTGCCATGCTAGGCCACGCACGCTGCTGCAGGGTTGTGACTGTGTCTGTCTAGTTCGGCTTAGCAAAGTGAAACCCCGGGCGCGAACATGGAGCCCGGGAAAGCAAGGACCAAGAGGCACCAGCTCTCCCGCGGCTCTTCTTTCCAGCCGCGACAGAGCAAACGACCACAGCCTTGCTGAGGAAGCAGCAGCGAAGTGCGTTTCGCGCCAAGCTGAAAACCTCTGCGAAAGCATGGCCGTCGCTGGGAAATCAGAGTCGGTTCTGTGGGCTGCTTTTGTTGCTTGCCTTAGCCTAGTATTCGCAGCACTTTTGGAGAAACCCGCATAGAGCGAAAGCCTCTTTTCCCGGGCATCCCCTCTGGGAAAGCACAGCATTCTTTGGGAAATCAGAGTCGGGTCTGTGGGATGCTGCCTGCTGCTTGCCGGAGCTAGTCTCCACAGCACGGTGTAATAAACCCGCATGGAGCGAAATCCTCTTTGCCTGGGCATCCCCTCTGCATGGGAGAGATGCATGGTTGCACACGTCTGTCACTGCGCTCCCCAGGAGCAAGTGTGGGGAAGGCACAGCACACTGTCCCTGGGGAAGAGAAGGAGCCATTGGCCTTGGGGTCTGGAAAATTGAACAGCCACATGCAGAAAATGAAATTGGACCATCCTAACACCATACATTATAATCGACTGGAAATGGATGAAGAAGCATAATGTGAGAAAGGAATCCATCATAGTCCTTGAGGAGAGAACAGGTAGCAACTTCTTTGACCTCAGCAGCAGCAACTTCTTCCTAGGAACATCGCGAAAGGCAAGGGAAGCAAGGGCAAGAATGAACTATTGGGATTTCATCAGATCCAAAAGCTTTTGCACTGCAAAGGAAACAGTTAACAAAGCCAAAAGATCACTGTCAGAAGTTATCTGGGAGAAGATATTTGCAAATGACATACCAGATAAAGGGCCAGTATCCAAAATCTATAAAGAGCTTATCAAACTCACCCTAAAAACAAATAATCCAATGAAGAAATGGGCAGAGGACATGAACAGACATTTCTGCAAAGAATACATCCAAATGGCCAACAGACACATGAAAAAATGCTCCACATCACTCGGCATCAGGGAAATACAAATCAAAACCAGAATGCGATACCACCTCACACCGTTCAGAATGGCTAAAATGAACAAGTCCGTCAATGACAGATGCTGGCGAGGATGTGGAGAAAGGGCAACCCTCCTACACTGTATGTGGGAATGCAAGCTGGTGCAACCACTCTGGAAAACAGCGTGGACGTGCCTCAAAAAGCTGAAAATAGAACTACCCTATGACCCAGTGCTTGTAGTACTGGGTATATACCCTACAGATACAAACGTGGCATTCTGAAGGGGCACATGCACCCAAATGTTTATAGCAGCAATGTCCACAATAGTTAAACTATGGAAAGAAACTAAATGTCCTTCAACAGATGAATCAATAAATAAGATGTGGTATATATGTTCAATGGAATACTATGCAGCCATCAAAAGAAATGAAATCCTGCTATTTGTGATGACGTGGATGGAACTAGAGGGTATTATGCTTGGAGAAATAAATCAATCTGAGAAAGACAACTATCATATGATCTCCCTGATATGATGAAGTGGAGATGCAACATAGGCAGTTTCGGGCGTACGAAAAGAAAAATAAAAAAAAGATGGTATTAGGAGGGAGACAAACCATAAAAGACTGAATCTCACAAAACAGACTGAGGGTTGCTGGGGGGAGGTGTGTTGGGAGAGGATGGTGGGGGTATGGACATTGGAGAGGGCAGGTGCTATGGTGAGTGATGGTGAGTGCTGTGAAATGTGTAACCTGGTGATTCACAGACCTGTACCCCTAGGGATTAAAACACATTATATAAAAAATTTTAAAAAATAATTTAAAAAACCCATTAAAGAAAAAACACAGATTGCAAGCCCAGAGCTAATCTCATATTCAATCAAAACTTTTGAAAGTTTTCCCCTTAAAGATCAGAAGAAAGACAAGTGTGTCCATTTTCACTACTCTCATTTGACACAGTAGTGGATGTCCTAGCCAGAGAAACAAGGAACACAAAGAAACAAGAGTCTCCAAAAAAAAAAAAAAGGAAGAAGTAAAATTTTCTTTTTTTGGATAACATGAACTTACATGTTAAAAAATCCTAAAAAATTCACAAAAAATTTGAATAAACAAATTTAGTAAAATTACCAAATACAAGATCAATATATAAAAGAAAAGAATTTTGTTTTGTTTCTTTTTTTTTTTTATGGACTGCTTCCCAGTTTGTCATGTCATCCTTGTTCAGTGATCACGCTAATCTTCTCTGCATCATTCCAATTTTAGTATATGTGCTGCCAAAGTAAGCACAAGACAGGAGCATTTTAACATTCTAATGATGAACTATCTGAAAAAATAAAGAAAACAATCTAATTCACAATAGCATCAAAAATAATAAAATACTTAGGAATAGATTTAACTAAGAAGATGAAAGATCTGTACTCCATAAACTATGACATTGATAAAGAAATTGAAGGTGACAGAAATGGAAAGATAGCTCATATTTATGAATGGTAAGAATTAACATTGTTAAAATGTCCATACTACCGTAAACCATCTGTAAATCCAATTCCTATCAAAAATCCAATGTTAGGGGCGCCTGGGTGGCTCAGTGGGTTAAGCCGCTGCCTTCGGCTCTGGTCATGATCCCAGGGTCCTGGGATCGAGCCCCGCATCAGGCTCTCTGCTCAGCAGGAAGCCTGCTTCCTCTTCTCTCTCTGCCTGCCTCTCTGCCTGCTTGTCATCTCTCTCTGTCAAATAAATAAATTAAAAATCTTAAAAAAAAACCCAATATTATTGTTTTACAGAAGTAAGTAAAGAATCCTAAAGTTTATATGAGACCATGAAAGACAACAAATAATCAAAGCAGTTCTGAGAAAGAATGAAGAAGGGAGATTACACTTCTTGATTTGAAACTATACTACAAAGCCCTCATGCTCAAAACAATAAAGTATACTGGCATAAAAACAGACCAATAAACAAGTAGAACAGAATTGAGAGTCCAGAAATAAATCCTTTCATACAGTCACCTAATATTTGACAGGGGCCAACATATGTAATGGGGAAAGATAGTCTGTTCAATAAATGATATTTAAAACTGAATAGTCACATAAACAGTATGAAAAGGGAACCTTATATCACTCATAAGTCTGAACTTGAAATAGATTAAAGACTTAAAGGTGATGCATGAAACTAAATTTCCTAAAGGAAAACATAGGAAAAATTCTCCTTGACATTGGTCTTGCCAATAGTTTTTTGGATACCAGACTAAAAACACAAGCAAAAAAAGCAAAAATAAATAAATGGTATTACATCAAACTAACGTTTCTGCATTGCCAAAAAAAGGGAGAGAGAATGAAAACACAATCCACAGAATGTAAGAAAATACTTACGAATCTTATATCTGAAAAGAGGTTAATAACCAACAGATACAAATAGAAAAAAATATATGATTAAAAAAATAGCAAAAGGATCTCAATAGACTTTTTTTTCAAAAAAGTTATATAAATGACCAACAGGAGCATTAAAAAGTGCTCAACGTAAAAATCTCAGGGCAAAGTCCTTATGTTGTTGTTGTTGTTGTTTACCTCTGAAAAACACAGCAAGATATTAGAATATATACTACCAAAAAATTGAAACTAACCAATTTTGGTAAATATTGGGGAAAACGGGGAACTTATGCACTGTAATAGGGATATAAATTTGTATGGAAAACAGTATGGAGATTATTCATATTATTAAAAGTAAAATTACCATATGATTCAGTAATCCCACTTCTAGGTATCTATCTAAAGGAAACGAAGTCACTGTTCAAAGACATATCTGCACTCTTATGTTTATTATAAAATTATTAACTCTAAGCAAGAGATGGAAATAACTTCAGTATCCATTAATGGATGAAAGAATAAAATAAGTATGGTAAATATATACTACGGAATACTACTTAACCATGAAAAATTAAGAAATACTGCCATTTACAACAGCATGGATGGATCTTGAAGGTATTATACTAAGTGAAATATTTCAAAGATTTTATATATTTTTTAATTTTATGTATTATGATATCCCTTACATACAGAATCTGAGGAAAAGGAAAACTAATGGAAACTTAGAGTTGAGTTGACAAGGGGTGAACCTGGGGTGGAGTAAGGTGGTCCAAGGGTGCAAACTTGCAACTATAATATGAAAAAGTTCTGGGGATCTAATGTACAGCATGATGATCATAGTTAATAAAATATACATACTTTTTTTATTGTGCTTCCCTTTATTAAACTTTGCATATATCACATTCTTACAAGTTGAAAGTTTATAGCAATCTTGTATAAAAAAAAGTCTGCTGCCACCATTTCTCTAACAACATTTGTTCATTTTGTGTCTCTCTGTCACATGTTGGTAATTCTTGCAATATTTCAAGTTTTTTACATTATTATTGTATTTGTTATGGTGAACTGTGATCAGTAATTATGACCCACTGAAAACTCAGAACTAGTTTACTTAAGGTATATACATTGTTTTTCTTTAAAAACATAATGCTTTTGAACAGTACAGTATAGTGTCTATTTTTTATATGCACTGGGAAACCATAAAAAATAATAATTTGACTTAGTTTATTGAGATAATCACTTTATTGAGGTGGTCTGGAACAAAACCCACAAGACCTCTGAAGTTTATCTCTACTATACTATATACATAAAAGTTGCTAAGAGAGTAGATCTTAAAATTCCTTACGATACATGCATAAAAATCAGTGGCAACTATACGAGATAGTAGATGTATTAACATTTTTGTGTAGATTATATTGCAATAAAGATGTATACCAATTTATCAAATTGTACAAAATTTACACAATGTTAAAAGTTTGCAATGTTATAAGAAATCATTTCTTAAATTTACAAATATGTCGATTTTTTTCAATAAAGCTGGAAAAAACTTTTTGTAGAATTAATCTATTTTTCAAAAAAGGAAGTAAGGCAGTAGAAACTGCAACTAACTCTGAAATAATAGAATATAAAATCCATTTTTGTTATATACACTGTGACAAAAACTATTACTTAGTTTACAATGGAGGAGTACTTATGAAGCATGAAGGATGGTCTATAAAAAAGGCTGAAAGAGCTCAGTTTTAAGGTTTAAATTTAAAATCTTCTTTTGAAATACTAAACTGACCACCCAGTGTTCCAAACATCAATGTCTTAACTGCATGAATTTATTTCATACAACTCTATAATCTAGTTTCATAAGAAAGCAGCATGCAAAGTTTGAATAAGACAGACTTGCTTAAGTTTCTTTATGTTCAACAGTAAAGGATACCTCCTTAAAAACAAATAGAAGAAAAATCAGCATATTTATTATGATAATTATTATTCATAAGGAGATTCATATTGAATTAGGGAATATATATCCTCAGAGGGGGTAAAGTAAAATGAAATTTATGTTGGTAAATGTGTCTAATAATAGTCAATACAATGCCTCAATATAAATGAATATTACCATTTTGAACAATTTAATTACTATTACTAGAATTATTATAAGTATAAAAATAGCTATCATTTTAGCATGGAATATGAGACTCTCATGCTCCATGCTTCATCACATCCACACAACAACGCTGCATAATAAGTATTATCATCACCATTTCATGGGTGAAAAAACTGAGGCTAACACATTTAGATAACTGGTTTATGATTACATGGGTAGCAAAAATGCATCACACTAATTTAGGCTTTATGATTTCAGAATTGTACTCTTTCCACTGCACATTCTATTACTCTGTAAATACTTGGCCTGTTTTCATTTGGTTCTTTAATTTTATTCATGTGGTGATGGCTTAAAGCTTCCTTTAAAGGAAGCTTAAAAATTTCATTTAACCAAAAGCTCCCAAGAATTAAAAATGCCACGGATCTAATGTAGACATGGATATCATTAGTTAATGGGTAACTATATATTTTCCACCCTAGTGAGATAACAATCAGAGTATTTTTCTAAGTTTTAGTCTCTCAGTGTTAAAAAGCACTTTGTTAAAATAGAAATATTTAGACAAAGGTGATCAAAAGTCTGAATCAGGTCACCTTAAGGTAAATATTAGGAACCTGAGGAAACAAATGGAGATTTGAACACTGAGCTATGATATAATGAATGGTTTCAAGTATTTAGTAGAGTATAGAAAAGCCCTTTAAAGCCTGGTCTTAGCCTAGCATTGCAGCTTCTGGGATATCTGTCTATCTATCATCTATCTATCTAGATATAAATTTGAAAACTTTTTTAACTTAAAGATTTTGAGAAATAGAACATAATCAGCACCATAGAAGATCTGTTTCTGATAACAACCTAGCCCCTCCTCCCAGTTTGTTAATATTCTCTCTTATTTAATGTAACATTGTGCAAATAGACCACTACTGATCTGCCGTTATGAATGAAATAGCTATAATCATCTGTTTGCATATCCTGGTGAAAATATTCATTTAGTTCCATGTTGTATTTCTAGGAATGGACCAAATTTTTATTTTTATTTTTAAGTTTTCTAAATATTGTCCAACTTACCTCAAATGTTTTTATTATGGGCACTTTCATTCTTTCACATTCTTGCAAGGCAATTTTACTGTTGCCCAATATGGTAAGTGTGTAATAGTATGTCATTTTAGGTTTTAATTTATTTTTAATTTAATTTAATTTAATTCCAGATTCATAATAAAGATAAACAGTTTTTATATATGAGTGGCCATTTGGATTACCCTTTCTGTAAAGTACATGCTCAAATCTTTTGATATCTTAACACTGTGTCATACTGACTTCTTTAATAGTAGATTTTCTGAATGAACTTTTAGCTGTGTAGGTCTTCTCTATTTTATTTTGAACTTGTTTTCATTTCAAAATCTTTATATTTATTTTCATAATCTGCTTTTATTTTGCTTTGTCTATTATCTATCTATCTATCTATTTATTTGCAAGCAAGAGAGAGTGAGCAAGTGAGAGTGCAGGGAGGGATAGAAAAAGAAGGGAAAAGAATCTTAAGCAGGCTCCAGGCTCAGCACAGAGCCCAACTCTGGGCTCTATTTCACAACCATGACATCATGACCTGAGCCAAATTGAAAGAGATAAAATAAAATTAAGGTGTTAAAAAAAAAGGAAAAAGAATTGGAGGTTTAATTAAGTGAGCCACCCAGGCACCCCTGTGGTATCTTAAATTAGCTGTCATATCTTTAAAGTTCTAGAGTATCCATTTGGTTCATTTATAAAACCTTTCTCAATATCATTTTTAGTGTCAGCTTTTTGTTCAATTTGCTTCCCCTCTCATTTCTTTGAGCAGAGTAATCAAGCCATTTTACAATCTTTATTGATCATTTTAACATCATACTTAATCCCATTTTGTCTATCAAATCTTGTTAATGGTTTTTCTTTGTGTGCTTTGTTACATTTTGCTATGTTCAAGACATTATATTTGAAACTCTTATTGAGTAGGGATAATTAAGAGCTATAATAACGGTATGGTCCTCCTTGGTAGGATTTTCTCTTATATCTGAGACTCTACAAGACAATCATACTCCAAATTCAGTGATTGGCTTTCTCAGTTTACACAGAAGGCAAGGTAGGCTATAGTCTTATTTCTGCTTCTCCTTGTGCTTTGGGGATCTCAACTTAAATTTGGGTTGTACCAAAGTCCTCAAATTTGATTGCTGCTGGATTTGTTTCTCTAGTATCAAGAGTCTATGAACAACACAGCTCAGTGTGTTTTAGCAGTTTCAAATGCTCTCATAGCTAAAATGGCTTCAGGGCATATATCTCTAGGCTCTCATTGTATTTCGTATTTTGGCCCAGTAATCCCTCACTTATTTTTATAATCATTCTGATATTTTTAACTTTAAAAGCTATTTTGTCTGGATTTTTAGTTGTCTTAAGTAGGAGTTTTTAGATCACCATTACTAGAAGCAACAACAAATATACATGAAAATATCTGCAGTAGTTTATCACATCTTTATGGCTTTGAACTTCCATAAGCTGAGGCATCCTTCTCTAATCACTTAGGCAAACTCCAATTTAACCTTTAATACAACCCAAGAATTGCTTCATTTAAGAACATGTTCAGGGATGACTCTTCCCCACTGTTCTTACCAACATTCCCACACACTCTTTGCTACCCACACCTTGCTTATGAACTTTCGTTAGGTATATCAGCGTGACCAGAATTTTGCTCTATTGTATTTTTGTCCTTTAGAGCTTTAATTAAATATGAATTCCATAGAAAGTCTGTCCCTTTTCTTTCAAACCTGGGTTAGTTATTTCTTCTCATTCTTTGTCAGAAGTTACTTTATTAGAGAAACTTATAGCTCTATTGTGACTTTGGAGCCTTTACAGTTTTTCGACTGGAAAAATCACCCATCCCTGAGATTTTTACGCAGCTTCCTAGCTGATATTATTCAGAAATCTGTTCAAAACAGACTTTTTCAGGGAGGCCCTTTCGGACCACTCAGTTAAAAAACCTCTTCTTAATCACTGCTCTTTAAAAAATGTGCTTATTTAGTTCAAATATGCATCTCTATTAAAGAAAAAGCAGTACGATTTTTTTTTTTAAAGTTGGCTTACCTATTATCTATCTCTCCCATTAAAATGATTCCTCTGGCCTGGGGTTTTGTTGTGCTCATTTTAGGCCAGGCACTCAATAAATTGTCACTGAATGATTGAATTGTTTGACTCCCTTGCTAGATTCTCAACTTCATGAGGCCAAGGATTGTTCTATTCAGTCCTTCTTTATCCTCAATGTCTGTTATATTGCAGTCACTTACGTGACTAATGGGAAAAATCACAGAAAGAAAGAGTTAAAACTACAGAAAAACCCTGTAGGTTCAATAACACAAAGCTTTCTAAAATTATTTAGCCCAGGAATTGAATACTGGCTGCACTTTTGATTTTTTTTAAATGGTATTGAATTTAATTTAAATGGAAATACTGGAATGGTAGAATAATAAAAAAATTATAAAAGCAACTTGCTCCTTAAAGTAAGAATTATATAGGGCATCTCTTCTAGAAGCAAAATTTTCAAATGTCAAACATCTGAAAGCATAGAAGGAGAAGTAAGAGTGTGAATTGTACTTCAATGCTCTTTTCTTTATATTCAGCAAACAGCTTCATTCACACACCTTTCCAATTTTTTCAACTCTTTTGACAAAGCCTTCAGAGGAGTTACTGCTGATGACAACCATCACAGCCTAACAGGAGAAATTTTATAAAGAAAAATAATAGCATGTTTTTCCCAAATTGTTAAGGATATGGTGAAGCTCTGTCGGATTCAAAGGAGGAATGTGCAATTCCATGCTATATATAATAATAACTTGTTTTAATAGTGGCTTTGCAATTTTTCATATATATCCATTTACTGAAACCACTATCAAATAAACAAAAACAAACAAATGAACAGGGGTTCGAGACAGAAATTATCTAATCTAAAAATAGCACATGTTCACAGAATACACAACACATATCCCAAGTACTACTATAGGTTTCAAGTAATAGTCAAAACAATAGTAAAAATGATTCAGACCACACCAGTCAAATCATAAATGGGACCTTAACTGTAAATCCTTATCTTTAGATCAAAGCGGGTAATTGGGGGCTGAAGATACATTATAAAACTAATATGTTATAGAACTCCTCTGAAATGAGTCATTTATTCCATCACTTTTCCTGCACAGCTGCTGACCCATGTTTTGGTTCCTGGAAATAGCTGCTTCCCTGTCATACTTCTTAAAAGCACATATATTGATAACTCTACTCATTCCTCCATTCTCTGTGACTGTCACTGTGTTAAAATGTGGAGTCAGCTGACTCACTTGTGATGGTAATAAAGTAGATGAGTTTGCAAAGTATTTTGTTATTTCTAAAAATGCAAAAACCAAATTACATTGAAATCATAAGGGGTGTTTCAGGGAGAGCTGTAGGATGTGGTTTCTTGTGTAATCCACAGAGATTAGCTCCAACACATATTTAAACTCTCCTCTAGGAGCAACCTTAGTGGTAAAGCAAGAAGATAAACAGATGTAAACACACCCTGGCACAAAATTATCACTTATGTTTGGCTTCCTAGTCTCCTCGTGTTACTTATTTATCTTAACTTCTCTCTGAAATCAGGGAACACAGAATCTCAATCAGTTGACATTTTTCTACTGAATTACCCAATAGTCTGATCATACCCCAGACTTTTTTAAATTATTTCACTCATAATCCCAAATCTGCTTTGCTTCCTCATCTTAGTACACTGTAATTTGATTTCAAAATGAGGACAGTTGTCAGTAATGCCACATTCGTTCATCTATTTTACAATTCCATGTGCTTATAACTATGAAGATATGTTAATAACATCCATTCCAATAAGCCACCCTAAATTTATTATCATGAAACAAGACCTCAAGAAAGAGAATTCAAAATCATCCATGTATTTGCAACTTATTACAATAAAGCCTTTATCAATAGACTTCCCTGTGCACATGGTGGTCAAATTGCTGGTGAAAACCAGCCAGATCTATTACAAGCTTTCTCATGGCTTCTAGGTAACCCAAGTGAGCCTTTATTGATACTGGGAAGGGATAAAGCAGGGAAGGGATAAACAGTGCTGTAAGAATTGGCTAGACAAAAGTAATGACTCTCATTACAAAGTGAGTATTTTAAAGCAAAAGAGCCTGTTGGGAATATTGTTTTATAAAATAGTGGTTTTTTTATTAACTTTTTAAAATTCAATTAGGTAACATATAGTGTACCATTAGTTTCAAATGTAGATTTCAGTTATTCATCCATAGCATATAATAGCTAATGCTCAGTACTTACTGTGATAGCTTCTTGAAAGCAGAATTTTAACCCACTGAGCCACCCAGGCGCCCTTGAAAGCAGAATTTTAGATCACATTTTCTGATTACTTCCATGTCGTACAACACTTTCCTGCTAGCAACCTTCAAAACATACTGTTTGTTAGAGGAATTTCTTTAATAATAAATAAATAGAAATTTATTTAAATTTATAAATATATAAAATAAATAGGAATTTATTTAAATTTATTTAAATATTGCACACTGTTTCATTGTTCATAAATAAGGTGATGATATTATAGCCATTAGTTGGTAGCACTGATATATCACTTTCTTTTTACTTCTCAGTGCATTCTCTTTACACAAAATAGATATATATTTTAAAAGAATCTGAATCTGTGGCAAACTTGTAAAAAACCCTATACAGTAAAGTTTATCATTTTAAGTAATCTCAATTATCTTCCTCAATTGTGATAGTATATCCTTCTATCTAGGCCAGATATTGTATGAGGGATTTGAAAAGACATACTTTTCTAAATTTCACTTTTCTCATCTGCAAAATGCTTATCATATCCTACAATAAAATACACTTACAATTTTTTGATGAAAATTTATTTATTTATTTTAAGATTTTATTTCTTTATCAGAGAGAGTGGGCGAGAGAGCAAGCACAGGCAGACAGAATGGCAGGCAGAGGCAGAGGGAGAAGCAGGCTCCCGGCCGAGCAAGGAGCCCGATGCGGGACTCGATCCCAGGACGCTGGGATCATGACCTGAGCCAAAGGCAGCTGCTTAACCAACTGAGCCACCCAGGCGTCCCTTTTGATGAAAATTTAATCTGTATAAACAATATATTTGCTGTAATGCGTGGTTCATGGAAAACATCTTATTTAATTATAAGCAACAACAGTATTAGAAATTAAGTAAATGTGTCTATAATATTTAAAGTTTTAACACATAATTCCACTGCTTTGCCTTATTTTCTCAAATCCCTTTACCACTTTCACTGACAGAGTTAAATGTACTTTTTCTACTAGTAGCCAGCTCTTTGTCTTTTGTCAGAAAGATGCCCTTGTGAATTATTTATAATAGAGATATTAGCAATAATAATAATAATAATAAATAGCAATGAAAATGTTAAAAAAAAGTTTTCTTAACTAATTAGGGTTCTTAGACATCAATTAGAGGAACCACCTCGGGCAAGCAAATTAATCTGCAAGACATTCCCAGAATTAACAAGTCAGTCAGATACAGGGTTGTCCGTAGACTGAAAGGTGAAGCAAAAGGACTAGGTTTGGAAAATAGGTAAGGACAGTGAAAAAAGTGATCAAATTTTGGGGCAAAATAAATTCTTAGGTGTCCTTTCAATGGAGTCCTGTTCATTATGTAGCAGAAACTCTAGAGATTATCTCAATCCATTGGAGTCACCCCGTTTATTAGCTTGCTATTGACAAAGTTATTTACAAACTGTAGAGCAAGAGGTTATAATGGAGAAAACTGATGGTAATGCACAGGATTCTTGTTAACAATAATGCAAGTTAGTGATTTTTCATTAGAAAACATAAATTCTATAACCCAAATTATGGGCCCAGAGCACTTCTGCTGCACAACTCTGCTTATATCCCAAATAACCATGTGAACTAGTTTTAATATCTGCTTCTCTTATTAATTTTTGAATAAAAATTCTTGACACAAGTATTTTATAATTGTGTGATAACCATGCATTTAATTTCTTGGAGAACGAAACACACTTTAGCATAACTAGGTTCGTTCACAGAACCAGCCTTGATAACACACTTCTATATGTTAGAAATGATGTAATAAATGTAGAATATTGGGCACTTGTTTGGTATTCTTTGCCATGTTTTGCACTATCTAAAAAGAGATCAGTGAACTTGGACTGGAGTTAGTAGACATGGAAGAAAATAAAATATTACAGAGAAGAATACTCTGTGGTCCACAACCTAAACGGGCTGGGATTCCCATCATTTGGATCCCTGTAGCTTTACAAAAGTCAATTAAATTTTTGTATCTCCGATTAAAGTTGATTCCCCAGTACTTTTTCAAACATATCTTGTAAAGTATTGTTTCCCAGAAAAAAAGGGATTTTGCACATGTATCTGCCTTTGTCTCTGGTCATGATCTCAGTCAGGATCCTGGGATCGAGCCCCATTTCGGGCTTCCTGCTCATTAGGGAGTATATTTCTCAGTCTCTCTCTGCAGCTACATCCCCCTGCCCCACTCATGCTCTCTCTCTCTCTCAAATAAATAAATACAATCTTTAATTTTTTAATTAAAAATAAGATAAATAAAATAAAATAAAAAGTCTGGTCTTACTGCCCCATTTAGCTCCTTTTGTTTTTTTGAGTTGTATTTAAAGCAGCATGAGAGAACATGAGGCTCTCAAACTTTAAAAAAAAAAAAGGAAAAAATTGAGTTTTGTTAGGATTTAAGATCTTGTCTGCTAGACAAAAACGTTGGCTTTGTTAACATGTGAAAATCAACAAAAGAGAATAAGATCGAATTCTAATAATTTTTGTAGAAATTAAAAATTTCCTCCAACCCAATTACATACAGACCCATTAAGTAAATTCATTCCAATGTCCCAAACCAACCTTTTCTAATAGTAATGCATCTGTGTAAACAGGGTCAACCCAAGGAATAAATAAATATTATTATTTTTTTTCCTGTCTCTTCCACAGTCACATCTGGGTATATTGGTAGCAAGCCAATTATCTATCTTATAAGACATGATATCATAAGGAAGGTTGTTCTGTCCATTTGGAACAACTGAAAATCATTGTAATTTTATCTTGGTGCAGTAACTTGAGATGGCACAGTGTGGGTTATGAATATATTTTATTTTTTTTACTGGGAAGAAGAGATTATAGAGATATTGGTTATCCAAGAGAGACTGACAGGTGTTGATAGTTGCCAGGTCAATATCCATCTACTCTTTCCTTTAATATCAGAAAGCACTGAGGGATTGACAACAAGGAAACTTAAAACAACATCAAATATTTTATTGTCTCTTTTCTAGTTACATTGTAACCTTATGACAAAGTATCAGTCGTACAAGATATCATTCTCTTTTACCTCTATCTTTCTGCCAGAAATGTGGGCTTAATAGTGAGAACTCCAACAGCAATTTTTGCAACTGTGAATAAAAAGCCATGAAAACCTCTAAGATAGTTCACTTGACTTTCTTAAGACTCTGAACCAACACATTACATTTTTGCAACTGTGAATGAAAAGCCATGAAAACCTCTAAGATAGTTCACTTGACTTTCTTAAGACTCTGAACCAACACCAGAAAACACTCTCTGTAGTCTTCTTGTTAAATGAAAAATATGGTTAAACCACTTTTGACAGTCTACTACCTACAGCAAACTGTAAATCTTAATTGAAATATGTCCTCTCAGCTGTGCTTAAGCAACTGAGTCCTGAGCTTTTTAGGTTTTCAGTCTGAAAGAGTACACCTCGGGTGCTCTGAAAGGGAAGAGAAAGGACACCCTGTTCTCCATATAAATTAAAGAAGAGAAATCTGTGCATTTAAGTGGGCCATATAAAATTTATCAAGCAATTATCTCCTAACTCCTTCCTATCCAAATTACCTGATATGCTCTCCCTACTCCTTTATTCCACGATTCTGTATCACATCACAGCATGTCTTCTGTTATTTCCTTCTTGCAAGCTAGTTTTGTTTTCTCCATCTAAAAAAATCAACAATCATTGTGTATTTCAATTCCCATTTTCCTCAAATGCATTGATTCTTCTTATCTATTACTCTTTTCTCATACTCAGTGTCTTTGTCTTTATGGGGTTTGTACTTTGCTTTTCCCCATTCTTTACTGCCATTATATAATCAAATCTAATAACTTCTTAGAGAAAGTTAAAAATTCCTGCATAGCCACACGTGAACACAAAGTCACTGATTTTTAGCAAACCTATAAGATAGTCAGACATCCATTCAATTTCTTTTTAAGATTTTATTTATTTATTTGACAGAGAGGGATGAAAAGCAGGCAGAGAGGCAGGTAGAGAGAGAGGAGGAAGCAGGCTCCCTGCTGAGCAGAGAGCCTGATTTGGGGCTCGGTCCCAGGACCCTGGGATCATGACCTGAGCCAAAGGCAGCGGCTTAACCCACTGAGCCACCCAGGCATCCCTCCATTCAATTTCTTAACTGAGTCCCAAATGCATCCTGACTTCTAACCTAAACCTAAGTTCTACTTCTTACACGTTGTTATATGACCAAATTCTTTCAGTTCAGTATTTTGTAACATTTAAATATTAGTCAATTGATGCTTTGTTTGTGTATTTCTATGAAAATAATTTGAATACTGTAGATTTACTGTTATATTTATAGATTTATAATCAAAGTTTCATCAGTTGAAGTTTTTGGAATTTTCAGATATAATGATTAACCTAAAATGATACTGCCTCAAATCCCTCTGATATCAAGGCCCAACTCCTGATTATAGCCAAACCTGTGGTGGATAGTTCCATGGGAAATTGCAGTTACTTAACACTGATAGGATCTCATGTTCTCTCTCTCATTTTGGAATGTCTCCAACACAACCCAAAAGTGTAGGAGAGTTAATGTCCTCTGAGGACAGCTCTCAGTGAAGTGGAAATAAGAACCATAGGTAAAATTGTCAGTTTTCAGGTCTTCATGAGGACAACTTAAAGAAGTTTCTCAGGACCTTTCAGTAAAAGCAAGCCTTCATTTTCTATCCACAACAATTATATCAACAATGTACCTCTTTGACAAAGTTGCTTCTTCACTGTATCACTTTCCCATTCTTTTCTACCTTGGATAATCTCCCAGATAAACTAACAGTACTCAAATCCTTTGTCCTACTCTTTGCTCTCAGGATAAATGGAGCCAAAAGACTTAGATTAATATCAAGTTCTGAATGGGATCTTAGAGCTATTTCTGTCCAGATTTTCATAAACATAAGGACCTTTGAATTATCAGGCTATAAATAAGTTCTAAATGGAGGGGGCAAAAGCAAAAAGTAGAAATTTTTATGTTTGATTTTTAATCATGATTAATTGACTTTATTGATTATTAAAAATACTAACATTATAAAAGTGTGGATCTTTGTAAAACAATGTCTTAATGTAAGAAAGAAGTTGCATAGTCCTTTTGAGAATATTAAACCAAGTGTTCAGGTGCCATCTAATTTCTTGTTTAATCCAGAACTTTGGTGTGCATCATCTTGAGGAATAGGATTTTGAAGTCCAGACAGACTAAGAGAAAACTGATCCAAATGTGTGTGTTTATATTTCTGCTTTTGTTGTAAAAATCAAAGTGTGATTGCTGGTTTAAAATGGTAAAACTAATAATGTTCATGGACTCGATTATAAATTTTCTAATTGTATGGGAAGAATCCAACAAAGATAGAATTAATTGATTTGCAAATCCTCAAAGAGCTACAGGATCAGGTAGTGGTATGTTCTGATTCAACAGCATCATAATGCAGCATTTTATATGTGTGGCTAATGGATATTTTCATGAATGTTTGCTAGCTAGTCAGCCAATACAGAGAAATATTAGGTAGGGTAATTACTCACAGTTGTGTTTAATATAATGAGAGAAAATTATCAAATGGCACTAATAATAATAATCCTATAGCAGGCTAAATAATTCAATGATAATTACAAGTATTAATCTAGCTTTCTTCCCTGATTATGACTCTTCTCTCCTTTATCATAATGGGAGTAGCACATTGTCTGCAATGAATTGTGAAAACCCAGCAGTGACTTTGGCAGTGAAGGCCTCCCATCAATTTTGATAGGTTAAAAGGATTCTGGTTGGTCTTGAGCAAATGTGTCAATTTTTTTATTCTGTGTGTGTCATAAAAGAAAGAAGCAATAGTAAATTCTTGCTGTTATTCCATGGAGCCAATAAAATCATACTACCAACAAGAGGCTGTTGACACCATAGGTGTAGTTAACTGTCTTGAGATACTACGCCTGGAAATAAAATCCTAATATTTCACATAACCTCTTTTTTTAAAAGAAACAAAACAAAACAAAACAAAACAACTATACTGCTTACATTTAGGGCCCTGCTGTTGTGTAACTATTTTTGAACATGTCTTCTGTAAGTGTATATATATATATATATATATATATATACATATTTTTCTGTGCAATAAATTCATTTAGAGATAAATTTGGATTGCAAATTATTTTGGGGGAGGCGTGGTATTTGTGGCTAGTCTTACAAGTAAAAAGGACTAAAAGAAAGAAGAAAAACATTTTTTATTACAGCATATTTACATCTGTCCAAAGTACTTATCTACTATAATACTGACTAATGTATAATACTGTACACAAAGAAAGAAGCTAAATGAGTTATAATTCAGTCAGTGTATAGCTGGCCATTTTAAAACTTACCACTGAATCTTTCTGGTATGCAATGTGATATCTGGCAATCTGGTCCAGTTCATTACATCAGGTCATTTGTATGTTCTTATTACCATTTTGATAGCATAGCACATTTTATAACCCAGACATTTTACAATGGAACTATGATGCATGTATTTTCAAAAGTATAGACATACATGAAGCTATGAGGTCAAAAAAGATGAATGTCCGTAGTACCATATAGACTCAACAAATAAAAGTGTCCAAGGGTCTGAGTGTGACTTATGAATATTGTATAAGATTAGGCCAACATGTGGTTTTGATATAAATAATCTGTTCTTAAATTAGAATTACAATCGTTGAGTACAGTGTTGAAAATGGCAGATAGATTTTAGCTATCTTTGCTCACTAGGGAAAATGGAAAAATGTTTAGTTTGGTCAGATTTTCACTTAACTTCTGAAAAATCTTACGTTTGAGAGAACCCTTCTGAAATAAGAATCCTTAAAGACATAACCCCTTTGGCACAAGTTTTCAAGAAACTTGTTTGATGTTGTAGACAATTCTATGGCACACGTACTGTTCTAGATGTTTCATGCCAATAATATGTAAGCCATACCAAGGCTACATATACATATAGAGATGTTCCTCAGCTTACAAGGGGGCTATGTACAGAGAAACACATAAAAAATTGAAAATGCATTTAATACCCCTAAACAATCAAATATCATAGCTTACCTTAAGCTTATTTAAACATACTCAGAACACTTACATTTGCCTGCATTTGGGCAAAATCATCTTAAGCAAAGCCTATTTTATAACAAAGTATCAAATATCACATGCAATTTATTAAATATTACATTAAAAAAAGAAGAATATATATATTCTATATATATATTCTATATATAGAATGCTTGTAAGAATATCAGGTGTTCACCCCTGTAATCTTCTAGCTGACTGGGAGCTGTGGCTCACTGCCGCTGCCCAGCATCACAAGATGGCACCATATAGAACAAGAGTTTCAGGTGGTAGGTGTTGTAAATTTTACCCAAACTGACATTGGTCAAACTCGTTTTTGTCATCATATATATCAAGTAGTTTTCTCGGGTTTATTTTTAGAATATCCTTGTATAATGAATATTTACACTGATATCTAGTATAAAAATCTTGCAATTTAACAGTAGAAACATTAAGATATTGAAAATCAATCTATTTCTTTAATTCATTGAAGACATTTTTGGCTTGTTTCCAGTACTTTCTTACTGGTTAAAAAGTGAATTTGAAGTAGTCTGGATTTCATTATTATATGGCACTTTCCCTTTGATGAATACAAAGACGATATTCTATATTAGCTATCTGAGAAGAATTTATTTTTTTAATTTTATTTATTTGTAAGAGAGAGAGTGAGAGAGAGCACAAGCAGGGGGAGCAGCAGGATGAGGGAGAAGCAAACTCCCGGCTAAGCAGGAAATCTGTTGCAGAACTGAGTCCCAGGACCCTAAGATCATGACCCGAGCTAAAGGCTCAGGCGTTTAACTGACTGAGCCACCCAGGTGTCCCAATCTGAGAAGAGTTCTGTATGCTATTCCTATTAATATGCAGTTTAAAGTCTAGGTAATTAACTTAATATTTTAGTGGCTATTGTATAGATAGCACTATGTTCCAGGCAGAGAGTAAGAAAGAAATATTAAATCAACCATATTCTATGCATTCTAAATGAAAATAATTAATCAATCATAATAAATCCTTCTATTTATGGAATATCAACTTATAAGCTTTCCTCCATATGAACAATGCCAAATACCAGAATAAAGGGTCATCTAATACAAATAAAGGATAGAATTAAAGAATTCTGGTAAGCCATTTAATTTTGAAAAATGGTGTTCTATTGTTGCTGAGTTGTGGTTTTCCGTTACATAATATCTGATAAGTGTAGAAGTAACATGAGTGTTACGTGAGATGAGAAATGGTATATAATTAAGATATTTTTAAAAGTACAGATAAATACAAATTTGTAAACATAGCATTATGGAGGAGTAAAAATAAATGATAGCTACACACTCTAAAGTGAATAAAACTTGGAAAGCTAATAGAGAAGTAAAACAAGGACAGTGCAAAAAGTATGGTACATTTTTATGAAGTTCAAACAAATTCTGTGAAACCATAGATGGACTTAAAGATACTATTATGTATCAAATATTGTAAAAATTAAGCAAGGAAATAGCAAACATAAAACAACCAAAGCATACAAACTTGGGTAGATACAAGAGGTGTGATCATGTTCTACTTCATAAAGAGATGAGTTAATAGATAAATACAAGTAACTAGACTTTTTAGAAGTTCATAAAACGTTGCCTGTTATTTCTTAGTAATATAAAATATATGGTTTTCTAACAAAAACGTTTATCTTAAAAATATTTAAAAATAAATTTCAGGCTACTCCTAAGGTTATATTTACTTTTCCACTGTGGGAAAAGCTGGTTGTTGTAGTTGTAGTTGTTTGTTTGTTTTAGTCTCCTCCTAGTTTTTATTATTATAATGTGGAATGAGGAATGTTAGATTGAAAAGTGAATTATTTTATAGACAAAAATCATTACTTGATTCACCTCCTGGTACAGCAGATGGAACTCCTGAAAATATGCCCTTTTGCCTTATGGAAGAGTAACAGTTATGCTTACTTCTGAAACATACTTGGTGGTGGCCCTAAATAGTGACACCATAGTAAACATTTTGAATATTTGCAATTAATTTTTATAGTCATAGGGCTCCAAAAGGCACTGCAGGTATCTTAGCAGGTATTTCAATAAGGCTAAAAGTTGCCTGACTGTTTAAAAATATTAGCAAGGCACAAAACATGGCAGAAGTATTGTCCTCAGATATTATTTTTTTCCATATGCTCCTGATTTCACACATGACAAGTTATTTTTTCAAATATTTATTATAAAAGTTTTTATTTATTTATTTGACAGAGATCACAATAAGGCAGAGTCAGGCAGAGAGAGAGAGGAGGAAGCAGGCTCCCTGCTGAGCTGAGAGCCCGATGTGGGCCTCGATCCAAGGATCCTAGGATCATGACCTGAGCCGAAGGCAGATGCTTTTACCTACTGAGCCACCCAGGCTCCCCCATGACAAGTTATTTTGATAGATGTATATACAGTGTATTTTCCAGTTATAAGAAAAATGGTTCTGCTATTTTTAACCTTTTTTTAAAATTAAATAAATTTTTTCATTGAAATTTTATTTTTTAATGTTTTACTTCTCTTTTCTTTTTTTTTAAAGATTTTATATATTTATTTGAGAGACAGAGATCACAAGTAGGCAGAGAGGCAGGCAGAGAGAGGGGGGGGGGAAGCAGGCTCCCTGCGGAGCAGAGAGCCAGATGCGGGGCTCAATCCAAGGACCCTGAGATCATGACCCGAGCTGAAGGCAGCAGCCCAACCCACTGCGCAACCCAGGCACCCCAATGTTTTACTTTTCAATATACTACTTAGAATATAAAACCTATTCCATTTTGTAAGATGTTTACCATTTAAAAGCTGGTAATTTTCTCATTGTGTCTTCCCCTCACATTGCTTTATTTTGAATAAAAAATTTCACAATAAACATAACTGATGCTTTCCTTCTGATGGTCCCTCTGTTGGTCATATTGTATATGAGCCATGACAATTAGTTTTACAAAATTTATTGATGTTTGTTGATATGTTTTATCATAACTAATTTTCCCTCCCTTATCTAGATTCCCCAGCTTTCAGACAGGTGGACACTTCAATAAACCATACCCAAGGGATGTATCAAGTACTTCTTAGACATTCTCTCAGATCCTTGAGGTGTCATTTTGCCTAGGGATTTGCAATAGGTTCTGCCAGAGGCACCACTGTGACAACTGATGTCCATGGTCTATCTCCTGCTAAGCTCAAGAGGTCACTGGTTTCCAAGTTTATCTATACAATTAATGTATACCAGCAAGTTCTTTTTTTTTAATATTAACAAACTTATTTTAAAGTTTATATGGAGAGGCAAAGACTCACAATAGTCAACATAGTGTTGAAGGAGAACAAAGACTGAGGACTGACTTCAAAGTTTACCATAACGATTGGGCGCCTGGGTGGCTCAGTGGGTTAAGCCTCTGCCTTCCGGCTCAGGTCATGATCCCAGGGGCCAGGGATCGAGTCCCGCATTGGGTTCTCTGCTCAGCAGGGAGCCTGCTTCTCCTCATCTCTCTCTCTGGCTGTCTCTCTGCCCATTTGTGATCTCTCTCTCTGTCAAATAAATAAATAAAATCTTAAAAAAAAGTTTACCATAACGATAATTGTAAGCATGATATTGTAATACCACAGAAAGACTAGATTAAAGCAACAGAATATATATTATCAATTATATTTTATATATAATAGAAAAGCAAAAGCAATACAAGAGAGCAAAATACAATCTTTTAAACAAATGGTTCTGTAGCAATGGTGAAGCTAAATCTAAAAATATAAAATAAAATAAATCCAGGCAGATATCCTACACTCTTCACAAAAATGAACTCAGATTGGATTATAAACCTAAACATGAAACATGTAGAAGGTAATATAGAAGAAAATTTAAATGACCTTGGTTTTCGCAATAACTTTAGCTAAAAAACACAAGCACTGAATTTAAAAATGTCTACTCTGTGAAACACAATGCCAAGAGAATGAAAAGGCAAAGCACAGACTATGAAAAAAAATTTGCAAAATACACATCTGGCAAAGGACTGTTAATCAAAAATACACAAAGACCCCTTAAAACTCAACAATGGGGGAAAAACCGGATTAAAAATGAGCCAAAGACCTTAGCAGATACCTCACAAAAGAAAATATTACAGATGGCAAATAAGCATATAAAAAGATGCTTCACATCAAAGGTCATCAGGAAAATGCAAATTAAAACAAAAAAGAGACACCAGTACATACCCAGAATCCAGAGCACTGACAACAGAACATGAAATGTTGGTGAGGATGTGGAGCAACAGGAATGTTCTTCCATGTGTATTGAGAATAAAGAATGGAAAACAACTTGGCAGTTTTTTACATAACTAAACATATTCTTGCCAGATGATTCAGCAGTAGCAGCTCTTGGTATTTATCCAAAGAAGATGAAATCTATACCCACAAAGATGTCTATAGTAGTTTTATTCATAACTGACAAAAGCTTGGAAGCAACCAAGATATCCTTCCATAAGTGAAAGGTCAAAGAAAGTGTAGTACATGCAAACAATGGAATATTATTTAATGCTAGAGAAATGAATTACCAAGCTATGAAAAGATATGGATATAAATATTTAATAAATATTTGATTTTAGGCTTCTACCAGTCTATCAATAGTATTAGTATATTTTAACAGTGAATGCTCAGCATTCATGAATTTACCTAATAAAACATTTTGGGTTCAATATTTTAAATACTTCAACCTCTATGATTATATTCCTAATAATTTTGAATTGGGGTAAATAAACCTTAATTTTTTGTAACTTGTTTCTTATTGCAAGAGAGCTCAATGAAATTTTAGAAAATAAAAATTTACAAAAAAAAAGTTTAGTTTACTATTGCCAAATAATTTAAAACTTTATCTTATATTCAAATACATATATTTTTCTAAATTGATTTATATGCTACTAAAACCAAAAACTTTTAGTTATACTAGATTTCATATCCTGCAATCAATGCCAGAAATCCATCTGGCAATGATTTGTCTTAAATAGAGTTAAGATGGGTGTTATTACAATGCAAGATGGAAACAAAGATAGTATAACAATTGGTGTTACATAACTTTTCCGTTTTGATCAAGTTACTAATCTACAAAAGGCTTTTATCAGTGACAGACTTGGGACTTTAACAAAACTTTTAAACTAGCATGTGCGACTCATTCCTAGAAAACAACACAATCAATAACACTTTATTTAGATTAAATCATGACTATTTCTCCATTTGAATAAAAAAGGTAGCAACCCCAATAAGTTTATTGAACATGAAAAGTTGAAATGCTATAATGCTCCTAAGGAATTAAATGATCCAGTCAAGAATTACTAAAAAAGGATATAAATTACCAAAGTGTTTGTATAATTGTAATGTACAACTGCCCATTATCGTTCCATAGTGTAGGCTTGTACAAGAACTCTATAAAAGAACTCCACTTCTAAACTGTGGAAAATATGTTCCCTTTTCCCCTATATACAACTATTAAGCCATTCATTTAGCTTTTAAAATATCCACTTAATACAGGCTTTTTACACATTTGAACAGGCAGCAGGGCTCTATTCTTATCGCTTACATCTGAAGGATAGACTTCTAGCGTAAGAGGTAAAGCCCATAAAGGAGCCCAATAATAACAACAAAATACAGTTTAGTGAGCCCTTACAATCTGCCAGCTACCTTTCTGAGAATACTTCAATTAATAAAACATATAAAATACCTGACCACAAAGAGCTTACATTCTTTTGAAATATAATAGTGAAATAAACCAATAATAGAGGGGCACCTGGGTGGCTCAGTCCATTGAGTGACTGCCTTTGGCTTGGGTCATGATCTCAGGGTCCTGGGATGTAACTCCCCAGCAGGCTTTCTAGGCAGTGGGGTGTTTTCTTCTTCCTCTGCGCACCCTCCCAATTCTCTCTCTCTCTGTCTCAAATAAGAAAATAAACCAGTAATAGAATAATGATTGATGGTTGATGGTGATAAGTGATACAAAGAAATACAAAAAAGGTAAAAGCCATTGGAGAATGCTGGGATGAAAGTTAATTTTATTTTGTGTTGGGTGGTTATATCTCATTTATGAGATGTTATTTGCACAAAGACCCAGGAAGTGAAGGAGAGTGTTATACAAATATTAAAGGAAAAGATTGCTCTAGGCAGAGCAAGTAAGTATATAGACTTTGTGTGAACAGCTTGTCTGTTACTTTTGAGGAAAAGCAAGGAGGCCAATGAGGAGTTCATAGTGGTGGAGAGAGGAAGAACGTATTGATGTATGACCTTCTAGTACATTAAAACGCCTTCAGTTTTTATTTAATATGAAAGGGGAAGATACCAAAAGACCCTCAACAGCAGAATAAAATCATCTGACTTGATTTTTAGGTTAAATTTCTGTACCAAAATAAATTTGCAGGGAGAAAGGAGTGCAGTTTGTGCGGAAGTGGGGTTATCAATCAAGTCAATAATTCAGGAACATATGATGGTGTTTTTAGCATGCTGGGTGGTAATAGAAGTGGTGAGGTATGGTTTTCATTGTGTATATATTTTGATGGTGAATATTCTGGTGAACAGGATGGGGTATGTGCAGGACAGACATCAACATTTATTTTACCTGCACAAACAGAAGGGTGGAGTCTTCATTCCCTGATATGGAGAGAACTCTGAGTTCAAATGTTCTTTCTCATTAAATGGCATAGTGATGATGAGGATTTAGTCAGACAGTGAAAGAGAGCAGTAAGCATAGTGTTAAGCGGTAAGACATTATAATACATTTGAACATCAAAAAACGTTGTGTTGGATCATCTGTTTATGTGAGTAAATAAATAAATAAAGCTTCCTGGGGTTCTGATAGAGGTAAAGAAGACTGCTATATGATCCAAAGGGGCACGTGCACCAAATGTTTATAGCAGTAATATCCACAATAGGCAAACTATGGAAAGAACATAGATGTCCATCAACAAATGAATGATATATATATACACACACAATGGAATACTACTCACCCATCAAAAGAAATGAAATCTTGCCATTTGCGTTGACATGGATGGAACTGGAGGGTATTATGCTTAGCAAAATAAGTCAACCAGAGAAAGGCACTATCATATGATCTCCCTGATATGAGGAAATGGAGGTGCAATGTGGGGGGTTTGGGGAACAGGAAAAGAGTAAATGAAACAAGATGGGATCGGGAGGGAGACAAACCATAAGAGACTCTTAATCTCACAAAACAAACTGAGAGTTGCCGGGGGGGGGTGGGGAGGTTAGGGAGAGGGTGGTGGGGTTATGAACATTGGGGAGGGTATGTGCTGTGGTGAGTGCTGTGAAGTGTGTAAACCTGGCGATTCACAGACCTGTACCCCTGGGGCTAATAATACATTATATGTTAATTAAGAAGAAGAAAGAAGAAGAAGAAGAAGAAGAAGAAGAAGAAGAAGAAGAAGAAGAAGAAGAAGAAGAAGAAGGCTACTATAAATCAAATGCTATGGTTTTCAGCATAGAGTGTGTAATCAGGCATATTTTATTAAAGTAACCAAGTAAAATGAGGTCGAAAATTGGAATAACAGAAAACATAAAAATCAGAGATTTTAAAAAGAGATATGGGACAGTGTAGAGAATATAGTCAATGATATTATAATAGTGTTATATGGTGACAGATGGTGGCTATATTTGTAGTGATCATAGAATAATGTATGGAGATCTTGAAAACCTGAAACCAATGTAACACTGACTATCAACTACACTCAAATAAAAAAATAGTAAAAGGAAACATTTTAATTTAAAAAGATAAAAAGAGGGACAAGAATTTGAAAAGTGAATTTCAAAAAGAGTAAAGATGAGGCTAAGACATACTCTGAACCTTGAGGAAAACACCATTTTGAAAATTCTTCCCATTTTGAGAAAACTCAAATGAATCAATACCATAAAAGAACCCATTTTAACCGAGAGATGTAATGAATGCTCAAGAAATAATTTTATGACAGGATAATTCTTCCCTATGAAACAGCATACAGAAACCCGGGGAAACACCTGGAAGCCAAATAAACTATACTGAAAATAAGAATTAGGAAAAAGATAAATGATGAAAGATAAGAAAATTAGACCTGCGACAGAGACCTAGTGAAGAGAATTTTTAGCTTGTGGTTTAATGTTTTTGAGGATAATCTAGAGTTCATAACTGCCTTGAGGCAGGCTGGTTGTAGGCAGTTTAGGCAGACCCCTAAGAGAGGCCTACTTTGGGCAGGTGGTGTTGGAGGAGGCCATTGGGCTGGACAAAGACAAATCCAACCATTTGACTAAAGTGTCTGTGAAGATGTTGAAGTCAGATGCAGCAGAGAAAGACCTGTCAAACCTAATCTCAGAAATGGAGATGATGAAGATGATTGGACAGCACAAGGACACGATCAACCTGCTGGGTCCTGCACACAGGATGGTCCTTCGTACACTATCATGGAATATGCCTCCAAAGACAACATACAGGAGTACCTGCAGGCCCAGAGGCCTCCTGACCTGGAGTACTGTTACAATATCAGCCACAATGCAGCAGAGCAACTCTCCTCCAAGCACCCGGTATACTTTGCCTACCAGGTAGCCTGAGGCATGGAGTACCTTGCCTCCAAGAAGTGCATACACCAAGACCTGGCCACCAGGGAAGTGCTGGTGACAAAGGACAACATGATGAAGATCTCAGACTTCAGCCTTGCCAGAGATATCACCACATCAGTTACTATAAAATGAGAACCAACAGTGGACTGCCTGTGAAGTGGATGGTCCCTAAGGCCATGTTTGACCAGATCTACATCCACCAGAGTGACTTCTGGTCTTTTGGGGGTGATCCTGTGCAAAATT
This sequence comes from Mustela nivalis, assembly GCF_964662115.1. Lineage (NCBI taxonomy): Eukaryota > Metazoa > Chordata > Mammalia > Carnivora > Mustelidae > Mustela > Mustela nivalis. Next base: position 89,963 of record NW_028135797.1, read on the forward strand.
TTCACTCTGGAAGCCTCCCATATCCTGGAGTGCCTGTGGAGGTGGTTTTCAAGCTGCTGAAGGAGTCATTTGATGGATAAGCCAATAAGTGCACCAGAGAGTTATACACAATAATGAGGGGTGGCTGGCATGTGGTACCTTCAAGCTGCTGGTAGAAGACCTGGATCATACTGTGGCCTTGACCTCCAACCAGGAGTACCCAGACCTGTCCTTGGCCCTGGAACAATACTGTCTATGCTTTCCCAACACCCAAAGCTTCACCTGCTCCTCAGAGAAGAATTCCACCTTCTCTCATGTGCCGTTGCCCAGGGAGGCCTATCTGCCCTGACACCCAGCCCAGCTTGCCAATGGTGGACTCAAATGACTAGTATCCCTATTACTCCTGTCCAGATTCCGTCATAAGCTGTAACCCTTACCCCCCACCCTCCCTGCAAGACTCACTGCCTTCTCCTTTGTCCCTTTCCTACTGGCAGGAGCCAGCTGCCTACCTGAGGCCTTCACCCCTTGAAGTTCACCTCTCTTCCCCTTCCTCTTCCTCCTCCTTACAACCTGCTCATGAAAGAAAGGAACAGAGAGGCAGGTACTTGCTCGTGGCTACTTCCTTCCCTCCCATATGTTGGACCAAGACCCCTCCCTGTCATCTGGTACTGCCTAGACGTCGAGAGAGTTGGAGATGAGGCATGCCAGTGAAAGCTGTCGGAGCTTTCCTGGTTTGGTTTTGTCTGCTTAGCATAACATGTAAGACTGAGTTCTGGTGGCAGGGACCTAGTCCTTGGGGCTATAGCACTAGTGAGGGGAGGTCAACTGCTCTGGGCCTTGGCTAAGAGCAAGCCCTGCTCCAGAGATATGGTGCCAAGGGCTTATCAATTTTGATACTAATTTGCTTTGCTGTCCAAATACCTGGTATCAAAAGATGGGAAGGCAAAGACTGGAAGCAGTGTTGTGACCATGGGGTCCAGCCCCAAACTATGAAGAAAACACAAAGTGTATAAATCTGAGTAAGTATATATTTACACACCTTTTTAAATAGGTTGTTATCAAAGATTTAATCAATGGGTAATATGCTCCTCGTGGCTGGGAAGCATCAGTTGCCATATATTAAAAACAAAGAAAAGAGGTGTCTGGGTGGCTTCCTCCAAGAAGTGTCCCTTCTTTTCAGGTCATGATCCCAGGGTCCTGGGATGAAGCCCCACATCAGGCTCTCTGCACAGTGGGAAACCTGCTTCTCCTTTTCCCTCTGCCCTGCTTATAGTTCCTCTTCCTGTCTCTCTGTCTGTCAAATAAATAAAATATTTAAAAAAAAAAACAAGAAAGAAACAAAATGTTTTAAAAGGCCTTTTTTTTTTTTAATTTTCTAGGGGTGCCTGGATGACTTAGTTGTTTAAGCAGATGTTTGCCTTTGGCTGAGGTCATGATTCCAGTGTACAGGGATCCAGCCCTGCATGGGACTACTTGCACCCCAAGGAGCTTGCTTCTTCCTCTCCCTTTGCACATGATTCCCCCTGTTTGTGTGCTTCTTCTCTCTCTCTCTCTCTCTCTTGCTGTCAATAAATAAAATAAAATCTTTTACTAAATAAATAAAAAAATAAATAAATTTCTAAACCTACTTTCAGTTTAGGTCCCCTAACAAAAATTGCTACTGCTTCATTAAAAAAAAAAAAAGGATAATTTAGAAAGATGCTTCCAGAGTTAAAAAGCTGTTTTGTTTCTTTGTCAGGATTCAATATAGAAGTGCTTTAAAAAGTAAAAGAAAAAATATGCTATATTAACTCTAATCACACTATAACTTTGGTGGTTATATCAAGATAATGAAAAGTGATTTTAAAGCAAATTTCATTATCAGACATAAAGATCAAGTCAAAATTACAGAAGAGTAAAAGGATGAATTCATCAGGGAGTATAATAATTCTTTTTTTTTAAAGATTTTATTTATTTATTTGACAGAGAGAGATCACAAGTAGGCAGAGAGGCAGGCAGAGACAGAGAGAGGAGGAAGCAGGCTCCCTGCTGAGCAGAGAGCCCGATGCGGGACTCGATCCCAGGACCCTGAGATCATGACCTGAGCCTAAGGCAGCGGCCTAACCCACTGAGCCACCCAGGCGCCCTGGGAGTATAATAATATTTGAATTTTAATACGTAACAACAGATTTGGGGATATATAGGGAAAAACTAAGAACAAAAATCATAACTTCTACCTTGGAAGACAAATGGAAAATAATTTCAACACACTTATTTTAAGATTACATAGACAAATGGTCATCATATTGGTAAGATATGTAAGACTTGAACAAAATGATCAACTAACTAGATATGCTTGATATTACATTACAGTAACTGAACTAACTGAGGTCAGTCTTTGGTGAATCACAGAAACAGGTGGAGTTATCAAACAAAGGAATCTTTGTTTACAACATACAAGGAGTTCACAGGGAATAAGTTCCAAAGCCTTGACTGTTTGAACAGGAGAGAGATTTTTATTTAGTATTTAAGATGAATACTCAGAAGGGAGAGTTTTATTATCCCGTGTATGGTTGGTCATAAGGTTGTGGATGCATGCACATCCACATATGTATTTGTGCAATATGTATTGCATGTTCACCTGAATGAAGCTTGTATTCCACCGAGGGCAGAAACTTCAACGTTAGAATAAAGCAGAGGTAACTGTTGGACAAGGGAAAGGAACTCTGCAGGCTTCAAGAGCAGATAGAAACTAGATGGGGTCTTGGGCTCATTTTCTGGGACAAGGAATGAAAGGCCTTGATTGCTTTTGAAATAGCACTAGGAGTTTTACCACTGATTTATTGTCTCAATAGCTTAGGCTATTTCCTGCTCTGGTGGTGACTGTTAGTTTTCCCATTGCCTTGTTCCCTCAAAATCCTTAGGAGTGAGGTTTTTGCATTTCTTTGTAAGAACCTCCCAGGAATTTTTGGAAGAAGTGTGCTTGGGCAAGTACACAGGTGGGGTATAGATCATTGAAAATAGCTGGGGACAAAAAATGACTTTTCTTATGTCAGGAAAACTATATCTCTTCTTTAATTTTCTACGAACCTCTAACTCTTTCTGCTGATGTTACCAGCAGGCATCTGAGATATTACTGATTGTTCTCTTGAACCTAAGAAAAAGGAAATGTAGAAAGCAAAAGACAAAACTTTAAAATCTATCCTGCAACTCATCAATTCACTGCAGCCACCTCTCTGTCTTTCCCTTTCTCTTTTTCTCTCTTTCTCTTTCTCTCTCACTTTCTCTCTCACATACGCACAACACACGCAAATCGACTTAAAGCAATTTTTAATTTTCCCTATTCCATTTTAATATACTTGAGGCATGATCATTTTCTTAGTAAATACAAGGAAAAAAAATCTAGGATTCCATCATTCTGTGTGATTAAAGTATTGAGGAATTTACTTCCAATAGCACTTATAAAAACATATTTTATTTAAGGAATATTATATAATCAGGTGCCTGCATTTTTCTTATTCTCTAACTAGTGTTATTTGGCAATTAATATTTTGTCAATCAATATTCCCCTATACCTGAATGTGTGGGCAGTGAGAGATGAGTTAGAGGCAAGGATGGTGAACACTCCCAACAACTGCAGACTACATATATCTTAAGCCATGATTTTCTTTGCAAAGGTCAACATTGATAATGTTCTAGTCATACCTCCGTGTACCAGGAAAGAAGTAGCATATTTCTTGAAAGACACAGCTATCAAAGCTCCATTGAGAAACCATAAAGATGGAGAAGGGATTTGCAAATTAAATATCTGATAATGGACATCTACTCTGATTATTTAAAAATGAATAAAAATAAAAAACCTTACTAATAACCAAACAGAGTATCCAATTTTACATGTGAAGGAAATAATGGAAGAGACATGTCACCAAAAGTATATGGATGGCTTATAAGCACATGGCCAATTTCTCAACATTTAAACATTAAAGAAATACAAATTAAAATCATAATGAGACATGCTTACATATCTATTAGAATGGCTAAAATTATAAAGGCTAATTGTACTTGGTCTGAGCTAGATTGAGAAGCAACAAAAAATCTAAACTGTTGTTGGCATATATCATGATACAACCACTTTGGAAAATAGTTTCAAAAATTTTTAAATGAAAAATATGTTGCAGTTACACAAATAGCCATTTTATTCTAGGCATTTAACCAAGAAAAACAAACCCTATGTTCATACAAGGACTTGTATGTGAATTTCATATCAGCTTTATTTTTAAGAATTGAAAACAGTGGAAATGTTCATCAATGTCCATCAATAGAGCAAAGACAATTGGAGATTCTCAAAGTAATGATGCTGAGAAAAGAAAAGCCAGGCAATGAATAGTATATACTGTGTGATTCCATGACTACAAAAAATCTAGAAAATACAAATTTATATATAGTCACAGTCATCAAATATATGGTGTGATTTTAGTGCCTTCTTCTGTGCTCCCATAGCTTCCTACACTTGGATCTCCGAGCATTTGTTACACCATGTGAAAATATGAACTCTTTCTCTTTATTCTGTCTTACTAGAATAAGAATCCTTGAAAGTTTATGGACAATTGAACTCTCAGTTATTAGCAGAAATTCTATCACACAGTAAGTTTCCAAATATAAAAGCCAGAGTTTTACAATGACTTCGAAGCTTTTACATGATCTAGCCACTCATTTAACCTCTGTGACCTCTTTCCCTGCTACTCTTCAGTCACTCACAGTGGCCTCCTTGCTATTCCTCAGATATGCCAGGCATGATCCAACCTTATGGCCTTCAAGATAGCCAATTCCTTTGTCTGGAGTGACCTTATTGCTGATAGTTCTGCGCAAATTCATCACCTTTCCATACATTTGTTCAATTGTCAGCTTCATTGTAAGTACCCTGATCTTTCTATTAAAAGATTTAACTCCCCATCCCCTGCCTAGCAACCTTGATTTTTCTCACCCTGATCGAATTTTTCTTTTTCCCCATTGTACTCTTCCTTTTTGAATGCACTATGCCATTTTTATTAAGGTTTATAGCTTTGAATTGTCTCACCCATTAAAATAAAAGTTCTACAAAGCCAATTATTTCATTTACCAGTGTAGTCTGAAGTAATATCTGCCATATAATAGTTCAGTAGACAACTGGTAAATTTCAAAATAAATTAATGTTGAGAGTATACTGAATTTCATAAGTCATTTCAATATTTTTTTCCAAAAAATAAACTACATAAAACATACTTTAAATTTACTTTCAAAATATTTTATAGCATATAATGGACAATATACATAAGCCTAAAGAAACAATCCTATAATTAACCATTTCATACCTACTTAAAAACTGCATAATACCACACTCTTAGATCCTCTTTGAATGCTCTAAAATAACCCTTCAAATGAAATACATTTTAAAAACTCACAGATTTTTTGGCAAATAATTTAATAAAATAAAAGTTTCATTCATCTATGTAGATCAAAATAAATGTTTTTAATAAGCATGAAATTATAACTCTGAAGTGTGCTAAAATGAAACCACCTGCTAAGGGTGAGAGAACAAAAATAAACATCCTTTTTCCAAATAAGAGGAATTTATTACCTTTGAATCAAAGCATGTGGATTTGTTTTAACTGGCAATAAAGCAATATGGAGACACAAACCATAGAAAGTCATATTTTAGATTTCCAAAAGACTTCTAAGTGAAGAGTATACATTTTTTAATTGCTACATAATGCTACATAATGACAAGATGACAGGTTGTGGCAAATAGCATTTTAAAAGCTCTACTCATAATGGAACAGAAGATGTCATTTCCCTATAATTTTATATATGTCTTTAATTTACTATATCTGGATACAACATATTACCAAACAGATGTTCATCAAAGACTAAATCATTTTTAATGGAACATAATAATTTGAACCTACATCTATTAATCATTTTTTTCGATCTAACATTTATAGTCTCGCTAAACATTTTATCAGTTGTTGACAAAATTCAAAATAAATAGGATAAAAAGTCGTGTTTGGAAAAGTAGATTTCTTTTCAAATTGGCATTTAAATGAAAATATTTGCTGATATTTTTAAAACTTTAAATGTAATTTTATATATATATCTGACCTATCAGATGATATAAAATTTTTGGAGAAAATATGACATATTTTTTGATCTTGGTTGAAGGTATTAATAAAGAGCAACTGTTTGTATTATTTGTATTGTGATATCTTAGTTAATAAACATGAATAACTGGTATAAAATATGTTTTTTTAAAAATTTTATTTATTTACTTGACAGAGATCATAGGAAGGCAGAGAGGCAGCCAGAGAGAGAGGAATGGAAGCATGCTCCCAGCTGAGAAGAGAGCCCACTGTGGGACTCAATCCCAGGAACCTGGAATCATGACCTGAGCCGAAGGCAGAGATTTTAACCCACTGAGCCACCCAGGCGCCCTAAAATATGTTTTTTTTTTTAATATAGAAGTATAGTTCTTGCCAAAATATGGAACTAGCTGGAACTGAATGCCTCCTTCAAAGTCAGCTCTGGAGAAATTATGCAAGTGTAATATGGAACTATTTCAGATATTAACCAAAAACAAAGAAATGATGATAAACGCCTTAAAATACTCAAAGTTGCCCTTGACTGGTATGTTTCAAGCTCTATTCCTGGTTTGAAGACAGGTTTTAACAGGCCTGTCACTGTAGAAATCCGCTGGATGTTTAGAGGCTATCAGAACTGTACAAAACCTTGAAGGGGTAAAGACTTGAAAATTCTTTAGAGAGATTAGCTCCCTAAGGCATTATTCCTCCACACATTTTCCTCCAATCAATTAAGACTGATGGATGAGGGGCACCTGAGTGGCTCTCTCATCACGTGGGTGGTGGGTTAAGCCTCTGCCTTCATCTCAAGTCATGGTCTCTGGGTCCTGGGATCCAGCCCCACATCGGGCACTGCTCAAAAGGAAGCCTGCTTCCCTCCCTGCTTGCCTGCCTCTCTGCTTACTTGTGATCTCTCTCTCTTGCTCTCTTTCTCTCTCTCTGTGTCCAATAAATAAATAAAATCTTTTAAAAAAGGCTGATGGATGATAAATTATGAAAACTGCTCCCTCCAAATGATGCTTCTTCATAAGGATTTAAGAATTTAAAATTGAAACTTGACCGTAGGATTTATCTTATAGAATAACATCAAGTGAAGGCAGTTATTATTAGTTCTGAAGTATTTGTGATTCTGAATTCTTGGCCTCATTAGTAAATTTATTTTTAAATTCTCCCATGGAGTGGTGATTGGCCTTCAGTCTTTCATTGATATACATCATTGGGTCAAATGAGATGTGTGTGCCCAGAACTATATATAATCTTTTTTGTATTTCACTGGAGATGGCATTTCTGAGTTTTGTTCAATTGAATTTGGACAGATGTTTTAATAGTCACTTCTAGAGTTGGCCCTGGAGAATATCTTCCTTTTTTTCTCTTCCCGATTCTCTGAAAAACCCTGACTAATTCACATTATCACAGTAATATCATAATTCAAGTTTTTCCAAACACTATAGCTGCAAAATAGAAGGAAGCTACTCAGAATGGAATACTATTGTGAATGATTGAGAAAGAAAACATTATTATAATTAAGCTACCAGGTTTCAATGTATTTTATTGTTGCTTAGAAAATCCTAGCATACCCAGACTTTACAGAGATTTGATGATCCTAAGAAGAGCTGAACTCATGGACCAAAATAACTATGCACATAAAAAGTACAATTACTTACCTAAAAAATATGATGTGGTTAACTTTATATGCCAATCCAAGTGTTATGGGAACAGGAATTAAAAAAATAGCTTAGGGGCACCTAGGTGGCTCAGTGGATTAAGCCACTGCCTTCAGCTCAGGTCATAATCTCAGGGTCCTGGGATCAAGTCCTGCATCAGGCTCTCTGCTCAGCAGGGAGTCTGCTTCCCTCTCTTTCTCTCTGCCTGCCCTCTGTCTACTTGTGATCTCTCTCTGTCAAATAAATAAATAAATAAAATCTTAAAAAAAAAAAAGAATGACTGTACTTTTAAAAAATAGCTTAAAAGGAGCGCCTGGGTGGCTCAGTGGGTTAAGCCGCTGCCTTCCGTTCAGGTCATGATCTCAGGGTCCTGGGATCAAGCCCCACATCAGGCTTTCTGCTCAGCAGGTAGCCTGCTTCTCTTCCTCTCTCTCTGCCCACCTCTCTGCCTACTTGTGATCTCTCACTGTCAAATAAATAAATAAAATATTTTTAAAAATAGCTTAAAAGTATATGATAAAATAATGATATACATATACAAGGAAAAGAAAGATACTATACTGTGAATATAAATTAAGTGAAAATTGTTGAAATAAAGAATACAATAAATGGAGACTAAGATGAATATAGCTGTAAAATGAATAAATGAGTTGGGAAAAACAAACAAACAAATTAATGACTTCTGCCCAAATACAGCAGAAGAGAAAAAAAAATAAAGAAAATATTTAAATAAGTACTGAGATAAATTTTGGAGAATTAAAGAAAGATAAAAGATACCAGACTTAAAATGATGCCAAACACGAGATATCAGAAACAAAACAAAACAAAACAAAAACTACACACACTAAAAACCACTCGTATACATTATGGTGAGTTTTAAGAATATCAAAAACAGAGAAGAGCATAAATGATGCCCAAGAGAAGAACAGATCACCTAAAATGTACAAGAATAATACTGACAGCACAATTCTCAATAGTAATAGCATATAAAGAGACAGCTGGGAGTTTTTATAGATGGAAAAGATATTTGAAACTAGGTATTATACATCAATCCAAATTATTGATTAAATTTGAGAGCACAGTAAAAATACAATGAAGCATGTTAGGTCTTAGAACATTTATCACACAGAGACACACATTTTGGAAAACTTCCTTGGAAGACAGCTCAATTTAGATCGAGAAAACAGAATTATGTACTCAAAGGCACATTTTGAAGGAAGGATTGAATATAGTCTGCACTGCAAATATTCTTTAATCGTATGTTCTGAATATCCTAAATTTAAGAAGTATTTGTTCAAATATTTACCTTTAAATAAATCCTAGGAGACTTTTTCTTGGATTCTGGAAAATCAGTCCATTTGGATACAAATCTTTTTGTCACTGATGGAAATTTTGATAGCCCTTAACTGTGGAATGCCTAATGTATTGTTACAGCAATTGTGATTTGCCAATACATGGGTGATGTGTGTGTGTTGTGTGTGTTTATTTTTATTTTTGATGGTTTAACTCTTCTATGAGATTTTTAAGTAGACATGATTTTAATAAATTATGATTTGTTGAAATTTATCTGAGGTTATATATAATAAAATGAAATTTGTGTGAACTAAAGAAGTGCATCTCCATTTTTTTTGTTTTAAGAGTAGACTGGTCTTTAAAAATTGTCCAAAGAAGTACATTATATTCATTATTAAATTTGATAATATACTATAAAGTATTTATGGTCATATTGGACCATATCAAATTCTACTATTAATTCATATTAATAATTACCATAAGAGGAAAAAGGGATATTTTTCAAAATAAAAATTAGCGTATTTTTCAGAATATGATATAGTGTTATTCACTGAACTGAGGGAACAAATGTCAAAGTCTAACACAGTTTACAGAATGTTTTAACATAAATTGAAATTTAAATCTGACCAAATTTCACAGTTTTAAGTAAAATGATAGCACTTTATATCCTTGAAAAGTGGTAAGTGACCCAAAACATGGCTTAGAAAAACAAATTTAACACTACACTAGTCTGAGATGGTTAAGTTATGGTACAACTTGCCATTGTGTATCATCAAATGGTATATTTTTTTCTTTTGGGCTTGTCATTATATTTTATTTTAGCCATTCTGGTAAGTGTGTAGTGATATCTCAGTGTCATTTTTTTTTAAAGATTTTATTTGTTTATTTGACAGAGAGAAATCACAAGTAGATGGAGAGGCAGGCAGAGAGAGAGAGGGGGAAGCAGGCTCCCTGCTGAGCAGAGAGCCCGATGCGGGACTCGATCCCAGGACCCTGAGATCATGACCTGAGCCGAAGGCAGCGGCTTAACCCACTGAGCCACCCAGGCGCCCTCTCAGTGTCATTTTAATTGCATTTCCTTGATGTCTAATTGTGTCAAAATATATTACTTTGATGTTTAATGCTCTGAGCTTTCTCAGTTCAGGACCATGAAGCCACTTAGGAAAAATACAGTTGCAGAGGCACTCATAGACCAACTCTTATTTCGAAATAAGAAGAAACATTACTACCCATTCCAACAAAAAATAGATTTGTTATGCAGCAGGGATTTTATAAATTACCTGACACAACTTATATAGTAAGATGAAATGGGACAGGCGGCTTCTTGCAGCTATATACAACATCATTTTAATTTCAATTTTCAGTATAATTTTTCCAAGGTATACACAGAATATATATTTAATGTAAATTGTGAACATTTTAAACTCTGTATATGGAAATTAATCAATTTTAAGTTTATAACAATCAAAATTAACGGAAGTTTATTTTAAATTAGTTAGCTTTCTCTGCATTGCAAGACAGAATAATCAAGAATTGGTAAGAAAAAAGTAATCTCTGTAAAATTACCGGGGGTGCATTATAAAGTGTTCGGTAACTGATCAAACTCACAATTTGGATTGAATGGCAAGTGATTTTTAAAATCTGGAACTCATTGTCAATTTTTTTTTCTTCATTGTGTCTTAATAATTTACTGTGTTCATTTGCATGGAAGTGAAGAAAAATGCATGACATTTCATCTCAACACTAACACCTTTAACTGGCAACTCTGAATGTACTTTACAGCAGTGTAACAAAGTAAAGATCAATGATGTTTCATGAAATATCTGTTATAATTCTCAAGGAGATAGGGAGTTTGTGCAAAAATGCAAATCACTTTGCGACTAAACACATTGTTTATTTCAGCTAATTTTAAGAAAATATGCTGAGAATCTCTCAAAAAAGGAAGCAATGATTTAGGTTTGCCTTCAAACTCCTTATCTAATCCTGAACCAACAGCACATAGTTCAAAGAGCAACTAATTTGAGTAGCTCCAATTTACACATTTCCTAACAATGCTTAATTTAGTGGAATTTCTGTCCAATTATGGTAATTTGATGTAATGAAAGACAAAAGTTCAAAAAAATCATCCTTAATTTATATAGATGCCAAAATCTGCATTTTCTGAATGACGCCCAGGAACGTATTTTCAAAAACAAACAAACAATGCCAGAACCACTATTAGGTCATCTCTAGGCAGAAAGTGACTCAGAGCTTACATTACTCTCTCCCTGAAAGTATACTGTAGGCACTGAAACTACTACCCTGAGTCTGTGCTATCAAATTCCTTAAGTTAGAAAGTTTTAAAACCCGTCTGTGTGGGAGTATTTCATTTACAGATAGAGATTTGGTTGTTTATACATTTTCATACTTGATTTTTAGGGTGTAATAACTATGTTTTAAAATTCATGGTGGTTTTGAATACTGTTGGATAATTGAGCTAAAATGGTATATCCATTCCTCCTAAGAAACAGAAATTATAGAAAGGTAGTGCTTTCCAAATCTGACATCTTTGAGTCATTGCAGTTTCATATAAATGCAATAGGAAAAGTGTCATTCATGTTTATGATATTTTCTATAAATAAATTAGAATGTACTGGAGGCCTGATATAAAGTGGGATGCCTAAACTTCAGTAAGATCTTGTTTTCAATTCAAAATAAATTTTATTTTTTATTTTTTTATAATGTCCCTCAATTTCAGATAAGCACCCCCATAATGTCCACTCCGGTTTTTTTAAGATTTTATTTATTTTATTTGACAGATAGAGATCACAAGTAGGCAGAGAGGCAGGCAGAGAGAGAGGGAAGAGGAAGCAGGCTCCCTGCTAGGCAGAGAGCCCGATGCGGGGCTCGATCCCAGGACCCTGGGATCATGACCTGAGCCAAAGGCAGAGGCTTTAACCCACTGAGCCACCCAGGCGCCCCCAAAATAAATTTTAAATTGAATTATGCACCTCTAAGTTCAGAGACAATAAACATCAACCAACACAATTAATAAGTTCTATTTCTTGAAATTTCGGGAACATTGATAGTCTCATCTCCTGGAAGAACAACAGCTAAAATTTTAGGTCATGGATTCCTGCTAAAATATCACTTTCCCAAAGAAAATTAATGTTAGGAATTTTCATTGATTGTTATTGATCATGAAGAATATAACAACCACGATAAAAAGAGTAGGAAAAACATGATATCTCATCTGTAAGGGCATGTGGAAAGTAGGAAATGCTAATAAAAATAACTACCATTATTTCCTAAGTTAACATAATACAACAGAACAAAAATATTTCAAAACAATGTTTTCTTTTTTTTTTTAATTTTATTTATTTATTTGACAGAGAGAGATCACAAGTAGGCAGAGAGGCAGGCAGAGAGAGAGGAAGAAGCAGGCACCCTGCTGAGCAGAGAGCCCAATGTGGGACTCAATCCCAGGACTCTGAGATTATGACCTGAGCCGAAGGCAGCGGCTTAACCCACTGAGCCACCCAGGCGCCCCCATAACAATATTTTCTAGGCTCATTCTGATAACTCTTTTCTACATTCAAATTTAAAGGTTGAGGCATGTGATATATATTACACAAAAAACATCCCAAGGCATTCGTTAAAAAAAAAAAAAACTCTTAATAAAGAACAAATCCAAAGGAATTTCTTTTCTAATTTAATTAACAAATTATGAATTGACTTACCTATTTTATCACAGTGTATCAGGCACCAATAATATTTTTTAATCGTCACACCTGATGCAATAGTTACCATCTTTCAAACATACTGATCACGAACAAGCAAATAAACAAGAGCACGGTAGCTTAAGATCTACCTGCATAAATATAGGCTACTTCAGACAATCTCTTCACCACAACATAGCAATGAATAGAAATCATACATGCTCTGTATGGACATACAGATGAGATAGAATGGGATGATGTTAATATATGCAGAATCTTTATTAATTACATTGTAAACCATAATATGGAAAAACAGAATACAATTTTAGAAATACCCAGGTCACCATCATTGTTTTATTTTTATATGTGTAGATAAGGAGTTTAATAAACAATCCATGACTATTCAACTCCTTATATTTTGAAAATTTTAGCAAAAGTAACAAACCTAGCACCTAGAAAATTGTACCTATCTACAACATACAGCTTTGCCAGCATGGTAGAGGAAAAGCAAAACAAAATAAGTAAGAAAAGTTTAACATTTCACAAGAGTTTTACTTTTATTTTTTTATTTTTTAATTTTTATTTTTCATTTATTATTTACTTCTATTTTCTACTTTATTTTAATGAAAATGTCATGACCATAACATAAGAGCAGAATTAAACCAACATGAGAAATTATTTTTTCATAAGTTAAAATAAACTAGCTTGGTGATTAATTCAAAATTATATTACAAACTTCAGTGTTCTTGCAGTAAGTATCACTGCATAAACAAATCAGTCAGGAGTCATAAACTAATGATGATTCTAAATGTTATTTAGAGAGACATTCTGTTCTTAATATATTTCAAATATTCTACACAAGACAAAGTGGATCCAAGTAATCTGTAGGCAAAATAAGATTTTAGAGAAGTATATATTTCCAACAGTATTTATAAAATATTACCTTTATGTAAGGCATCATCCTGGACTTTGTGGAAAACACACAAAGGAGTAAGAAGTGGCCCTTCAAGAAACATATACAATATCAAGGTTTAACATGAAGCAGCATGTCTTCTCTAATTAAAAAAAAAAAAAAAAAAAACATTGTACCAACTGACTTTACTGAAACTTTATATTTATTGCTCTCATTTTAGGTCATAGTGTCCTTCTGCATGCAGGCTGCTATAACGGACATGATATAGACTTAATAGCTTATAAAGAACAGGAATTTATTTCTCACAGTTCTAGAACGGAGAAGTTCAAGATTAAGGAATGGGCAGATCCAGGGAGAGCCCACTTCCTCATAGATGGCTATCTTCTCACTGTAAATGTACATGATGAATGAAGCAAGAGAACTCTCTGGGGTCTCCTTTAAAAGGACTGTAATCCCACTTATGACCTAATCACCTCCCAAAGGCCCCTATGTTTTAATACTAGCACTTACAGAGTTAGATTTCATAATATGATTTTGGGAGACATAAACATTCACACCATAGTATATATAAACAAAAAAAGACACAAAAACAACAAACAAAAAAATTATTTTAACTACCTATTATTTTCAACTACATAAACTTTTAATTTGTTTCTATATAATATTAAATAACTCATTTGAGTGATTCACTTATATCCAATGCATCTGAGTGCAATTAAATTTGCTTACCCAGCATATCCAGAAGCATATTTCTTCAGACTATCCCATTCCCCACCTTACAGGATTTACCACAATTAGAAGACATGGGATAGAGGATAGATAGATAGATGTATACATAAACACACTTGTACATACCCATATGCATATTTTTTCCTGTTAATGATACTCATGCAAATAAAATTTAAGCTCAAGGAAACCTGTCTTGTGTGTTACTTAATATCCAGTTTTTAGTCAACATCCAAAAACAAATAATCCAATAAAAACATGGATAGAAGACATGAACAAGTGTTTCCCCAAAGAACACATTCAAATGTTCAGTAGATACATGAAAAGATGTCCATCATCATGTATCATCAGGAAATTGCAAAGCAAAACTAGAAAGAGATACCACCTCACACCTGTCAGAATGGCTAAAATTAACACTACAAGAAACAAAAGGTGTTGCAGAGGATGTGAAAAAGTAACACTTGTGGGGGCTGCCTGGGTGGCTCAGTAAGTTAAGCCTCTGCCTTCAGCTCAGGCCATGATCTCAGGGTCCTGGGATCAAGTCCCACATCGGGCTCTCTGCCAGGCATGGAGCCTGCTCCCTCCTCTCTCTCTCTCTACTTGTGATCTCTCTCTGTCAAATTAATAAAATCTTAAAAAAAAAAGAAAAAGTAACAATTGTGAACTGTTGGTGGTGATGCAAACTGATACAGCCATATTTGAAAACAGTATGGAATTTCCATAAAATTTAAAAATAGAAGTCCTTTTTGATCCAACAAACCTGTTGGTGTGTATTTACCCAATGAATATAAGAAAACTTATTCAAAGGGATGCTAGCACCCCTATATTTATAGCAGCATTATTTATAAAGCTAAGATATGGAAAGCGCCCAAGTATCCATCAATTGATGAATAAATAAAGAATAAGTGGTATGTATATACAATGGAATATTATTCTGCCATAAAAAAGACTGAAATCTTGCCATTTGCAATAACATGGTTGGAACTAGACAGTATAATGCTAAAAGTGAAATAAGTCAGTCAGAGAAAGACAAATACCTTTACTCATATATGGAATAAAAGAAACAAAACAAACAAGCAAAGGGGCAATAATAAGACATAGAAAGAGAAACAAAGCAAAAAACAGACATTTCATTACGGAGAACAAACTGATGGTTACTTGACGGGATCTGAAAGGAGTGATGGATTAAATAAGTGATGGGGGTTAATTAGAGCACTTGTCATGATGAGCACTGAGTGCTATATGTTATATTGTACACATGAATCTAATACAACCATATATGTTAACTAACTGGATTTCAAATGAACATTTTTTAAAATCCCAGTTTTTAGCTCACATTCTGGCTTACAAAAGGGATTTAGTCAGGAATTTGGAGATTAGTTAATGAACAAAAAAGGGGTGAACAGGCAGTTGTTAGATAAAATTACTATCCTTTCTGGCATGATCTTATACCTTTTATCTAGAAGTATTTTTAGCACTTTAGACTCTTCCTATTTTATTTTGAATCATTAAACAAAAATTTCCTCAAAGGACCTTAGACTCCATCCAATTTGAGCAACAGTTTGAGAGAGGAAATGGTGTCCAGTAGGAAAAAAAAAAAAGATGAAACTACTATTGTTTACTAGTGAATGCATAGTTCTTCCACAGAAGAAGCTCTAAATGGTCATGGCTCCAGCTTTATATGTGCTCAGTCATATGTTCAGAAGTAGGTAACACTATCAAAAAATATAAAGCATCTGAGATTATTTTCCCTTATTTGAAAGCTGGTGTATGAGTCTGCCGTAGTTTCTTGGGTGTTGATAGAAGACGCAGACTCATGTTTCAGAAATAATATAGTTTATTATTCACAGCAATAGAGGTAGCCAGAATATTAACATTATTTGTGTGTGTGTGTGTGTGTGTGTGTGTGTTTGTGTGTGTGTGTGTGTGTTTGTGTGTGTGTAGGGATGGGAGTTATATATCAGTACTGAGCCTCAGTTCCCACAAGAAGAATCAAAACAGAGGCAGATAATATTTGCAAACACAACAGGTTAAGTTAAAAAAAAATACTATTTCTGTCTTCCAAGTCTATTCAATACAACCATCTTCAAAGGATGGCCTAGAACAAATAATAAATGCAGAAATGTAAGCAACCAATTGAAAAGTGTCTCCCAAGAAACACACTTTGAGAGTCTTCATTTGACAAAAATACTATAGGATATTACATGGATCAGGTGCATTGAATACTGGAAGGTTAAAATTACAAGGGACCAAATATTTTTAAGCAGTTCTGGCATCCAGTAGAGTTCAAATAGGTTTTATAAGATTGAGGAAAGAAGCCATCAAAACCTGGGCCCAGGGGCACCTGTGTAGCTCAGTGGGTTAAGCCTCTGCCTTCGGCTCAGGCCATGATCTCAGAGCCCTGGGATCGAGCTCTGCATCAGGCTCTCAGGCTCTCTGTTCAGCAGGGAGCCTGCTTCCCCCCCCCCCCCGCTATTTGCTTACTTGTGGTCTCTGTCTGTCAAATAAATAAATAAAATCTTAAAACAAAACAAAACAAAAATCCTGGGCCCAATTTTCCCAAAAGTATGATTCTGATTCTAGTCTCTATGATGTTATCCCTTGAAGACAATGTCTCTAATTGAGTTGAATTAGTTTACTAAAGAGCATACCCCCATTTGTTGTAGGAGATGAACAATATGCAAGAGGCAAAATGCCACATGGAAGCCACCTTGTCTTCAGTGGAACATAGAATCAGTTCCTTTGGGATGAATTTGTTCCACATTTGACTTCCCACTTAAGGGAAAATAAGAGTGCCTTCTAATAGATTTTAAATAGGAAATGACAACGGAAGCTTATACAAGATTATAAAATGGGAAATTTCATTTAGATAAGCAATCATTTCAAAGTCATCTTCTTAATATTACAGACTCTTCACATAATCATAATTTTATTTTGGTATTATATGGTAATTTCAAATATAGTAAATATAAAGAATTTACCTCTGTAATTATAGCGAGTCTGGTCGTAGTTTAATGGCAACAAATCTTCAATTTAGAAGTATGGTCTACCAATTATTAATACATTTGGAAATGGTGTGTCATCTTCACTCCACTTGTCTCACTAAAACAGTGAGCCAAAAAAAGTAGGTCCAAGCTGTTTACTATGGTCAAAATGGGTTGCTTTTGCACTTGGTAAAGAAGCAGTCATATTTTGGAAGAAAAACTGAGGCTATTAATATTTTCAACTTATTTTCAGAAAAGGAAAGAAAGGATAATCTAACCTAAAGCCAAAATCTTACACAAGGTGGCTGGACAATGATCTTTTCCCAGATAAAGGGTTTTTCAACTTAGCCATGTTAGGAGGAAGAAGAGATGAGACATTGTGGACTTGACTAACGTTTGTACACTGTTCAAAAAGTTTTCAAAATAATGTGTATTATTTTTCTTCTTTTAGTTGAGACAAAAAAAAAAAAAAACAAACCAAAAAAAAAAACACTAATGAGCTTACTCTTAAAAGGAGGTAAACAAGAAACTAGCAAAGATTGAGTGTTAGGTATTGTCCCCCTCCTTTTTTTTTTTAAATTATGTTATGTTAGTTACCATACAATACATCATTAGTTTTTGAAGTAGTGTTCCATGATTCATTGTTTGTGTAAAACACCCAGTGCCCCATGCAATATGTGCCCTCCTTAATACCCATCACCAGGCTCACCCATCCCCACATCCTTCTCATCTTTAAAACCCTCAGTTTGTTTCTTGGAGTCCATAGTTTTTCATGTTTCATTTCCCCCTCCAATACCCCCACTTCATTTTTCCTTTCCTTCTCCTAATGTCCTCCATGCTATTCCTTAGGTTCCACAAATAAGTGAAACCATATGATGATTGACTTTCACTGCTTGACTTATTTCACTTAACATAATCTCCTACAGTCCCATCCATGTTGATGCAAAAGTTGGGTATTCATCCTTTCTGATGGCTGAGTGATATTCCATTGTATCCTTGGATCACATCTTCTTTATCCGTTTGTCTGTTGTAGGGGATCTTGACTCTTTCAACAGAATGGCTATAGTGGACATTGCTGCTATGAACACTGGGGTGCATATGGCCCTTCTTTCCAGTAAAATAGAGCTAGCCTATGACCCAGCGATTGCACTACTGAGTATTGACCTCAAAGATACAGATGCAGTGAAAAGAATTAGGTATTGTTAAAGCACAAATGCAGGGGATAGAAGTTATGGTACAGAATTATGGTACAGAAGAGGGAAGGGCAACCATATGGCAGAGTAGAATAAAGTAGCTCAGGAAGAAATTAGTCATATCCAGATATTGTAAGGCATGTGGGGTTGGCAGGGAGAGCATGAGAAATCATAAGAGAATAGAGAGAAAATGGACCAGGCAGGAGAGGTTTATAACATTTTAACATCTAAGGTAAGCATATGCAAAGCAGAATAGGGAAAGAAATAAAAGTTTTTATAAGACTCAATACATAAGGAATAACGTGGAGGACACTGGGAGATGGAGAGAAGTGTGCTGGGGGAAATCGGAGGGAGAGACAAACCATGAGAGACTGTGGACTCTGAGAAACAAACTGAGGGTCTTGAAGAGGAGGGTGGCAGGTGGTTGGGTGAGCCCAGTGGTGGGTATTAAGGAGGGAATTTATTACATGAAGCACTGGGTGTGGTGCATAAACAATGAATTTTGGATCCCTGAAAATAAACTAAAAGAAAAAAAAGACTGACTACAGACATGGACCTCAGTGTAACACAGATATGGAACTCACTGTAATACCAGCCACTTCCCACCGACACACACAGACTATGATAATAATAAATAATAATGCAATTAAGAAAATTGCCTGCCAAATAATTTTTCCTCTTTTTTATTTTTATGATTATTATTTTTATTTTATTTTTAAAGTTTTTATTTAAATTGTAGTTAGTTAAAATAAGGTTAATATTACTTTCAGGTGTACAATATAGTGATCAACACTGCCATACAATGGCTTAAATAAAAAAATGAAAAAAAAATTTTTAAAGATTTTATTTTTAAATAAAACCTCTACACCCAAGGTGGATTTCAAACGTACAACCCCACGATCAAGATTTACATATTTTACTGACTGTTCCAGCCAGGCACCCCAACAAATAAAAATTTTATAAAATTGTTGAGTTTGTGGGAGTCTCATTTGCTTAGTCAGTTAAGTGTCTGCCTTTGGCTCAGATCAGGATCTCAAGAGTCCTGGCATCGAGCCCCATATTGCTCATGCTCTCTCTCTCTCTCTCTGGCTTTTGCTCTTAAATAAATAAATAAAATATTTTTTAAAAAATTGTTGAGTTTGTTTAACTAGTTTTAAACTAGTAGACAGAGATGAAGATAAAGTATGATGTCATGGCACGGAAAAATACAACTTACACGTTTTAAAAAAAAATGTGCAATGCAAGTTACCTCACTTCTTTTATCACCACACTGGGACTTTCCCTACTGAGTTGTTGTAATGTAAGGACCTATTTTATATTTTTATATTTTAGCAAGAGGCTTTCATTGAGGTTAACCCTTAAACTGTCCTTGCTCCCCTTCCCCCAGGGGATTCACTTAAAAACAAGTCCTGGAAATCAGCTCCAGGTAACAAAGCCCATATACAAGGGTGGGTCAGGCCAGGTGGAGACATCAATCAGCGGGAGGGGGGCGGTGTTTGCATATTGTCTCCCTAGATACTAAGGAGTATGCCCCACTCCTCCGCCCTTTGGGAACCTTTTTTGCACCAATCCTAATCAAGGTGTAATAGGCTGGGTCAAATGTGTATACTAGGGTAAATTGAACCTCAATTGGTCACCTAGCCTCACTGTGGAGTTTCCTGTGTGTGTTAAAATCTCATTGGTCACCTGTGCGTGGCCAGGCCTGACTGCATGGCCTTTGCCCTTAAAAGCTAGACTGTGAAACAGCAAAGGGTTGCCTTCTCTCATAAGAGGTGTGGCCCCGAACGTTTGGTTAGATTCTTGATGCTTGGCATGAAATAAAGCTTTGCTTGACCTTTGCTTTACATCAGTCTCTCTCCTTTAATCATAGACCCATTATTGGGGCATAACAGTATTAATCTTAAAGTTATAAGTCCACAATGCATCCATCATCCATTCTACCCCTTAACATTCCCCTTTGGACAGACCCATGATCTAGAACAAGCCTTATTTTATAGTGCCTTGTAGGAGATTTTTGCTGCTGCCTAAATTGCCTACTTTCCTCTCACCATTACCACGGAAATTGGGTCCACTGAAACAAAGGGGTAGTGTAAGAAATTAAGACTTCCATAAATCTCTTTAAATAATAAAGTATAAGATAGTGATACCTTTTTTTCTGCCACATAACCAATTCTTGCAAGAATAAGGTCATATAAAAGAATTTACAACACATGCTAGCATTATCCTACTGGACCCAGACCATTTGTATGTTTCTCTGTCTCTGAGAAATGTAGTTATTTACATGACTGAAACCTAAAAATTGTTTGATATGACCACTAATATCACCTACATTATTTTAAAGCCTGTTTAAAGCTTCTGTAATACATAGGCTTTGTAAACACTTATTAAGCATCTTGTATATATCAAACACTTTAAAAATCTCTGCTTAAAAAAAAAAAAAACTCTACCTCAATGGAACTTTGAGTCTGAAAAAGATACAGGCAATATACAAGGCAACAGATAGAATAATTACATATTTGATTATATACTCTGAGGATGTCACCTTAAATTGATATGAAAATGATCAGAAGGATCTGGATTTCTTGTCAAAATTTTTTGCCTTACAAAGAAATTGATATTTAGGGAAAGTTGTTACTGAAAGAGGTCCTGTGTCAACCAAAAATGTTAAATCATGATCTCGCTAAATTTTCCAGTTGTGATCATTGCTTTGTTTAGCTGTCTTCTATTAAGACTGAATTTAGTAATTCAGTCTCAGATTTCAGTAAGTCTTTTTTTAAAAGATTTTATTTATTTATTAGAGAGAGAGAGGGAGGGGCAGAGGGAGAGGAAGAACCAGACTCCTTGCTGAGCAGGCAGCTGATGCAGGACTGGATCCTAGTACCCTGGCATCATGACCTAAGCTGAAGGAAGACACTTAACCAACTGAGCCACCCAGGCACTCTAGACTGTAAACTTCTTAAAGGTAAAAAAGTTTATTCTTCTAGTAGTTCCACAGACATTTCTAACATCCATAAGAAAGCATGTACTGATGTAAAATGCCAGCAAATCAAATTATTAAAAAAAAAAAAAAAAGAAAGAAAAGATATATCTGGATAAAGAGAAAAACAGAAAATCTAATAATACATTGAATTATTAGAGCAAAGAGTGGAGGAAGAGAAAATAAATATGAAATAGAGATTTCCACTAAAAGAAAAAAATTGAATAAGGCAGGAGATTTAGAAAATTATTATGATAGACTTGAGAAAAAAATAAAATAGGAATTTTTAGAAAATAGCAATGAATGAAAAGGTAAATTGTTCCTACCTCTATAATATTAGCTGTTTGTTGTTGTTGTTGCTAATTTACCTATTTAATCTAATAAACAAAGAAAGGTTTCATTTAGGGATAAGGTTTCTCTCTCTCTATATATATTTTTTCCATTTAGGGATAAGGTATATATATATATACATAGATATATATGTATATATATATTTTTTAATTTTAATTGTTGGAAAATGTGTCACAGAATGTGTTTAAACTTTAAGATACAGATGCAACATGTAATGAACTGCATTGTTTGAACGTCTAATTTGTAAATGCTGTTAGAGGAAACTTGGTGGAAATGTTCTTATGTGCTTGTGTTTCTGGAACTAAGTATATTTATTAATAAGGAATAGTTTAAAATTATAAAATGACCAGGAGTGGACAATTTTCCTAATCCTATCAGCTCTTTGCAGCTCTTTTATTAGCCCCCTTCAGGAATATCAGCTTTTTTATCTAATTAAATTTTATATTAATGTGCTTTTGACTTTTGGCCTTTCTCTTCCTTCTGTTCTTTTTTTTCCCCTAAATTACATGTTTCTGTTTAACAGCTACTATCAATTCTTTGATATGAATTCTCAACATCAATTTACTAACTCCAGAGATGAAGGAGCATCAATATTTAGAAGCGAAGAATACAAAGCCTTGGGCATCTGGATGGCTCAGTCACTTAAGCATCTGCCTTCGACTCAGGTGGTGATCCCAGGGTTGTGGGATGAAACCCCAGGTTGAACTTTCTACTCAGCTGGGAGCCTACTTCTCCCTCTCCTTCTGCCTGCAGCTCCCTTTGCTTGCGTTCTCCCTCTCTTTGTCAAGTAAATAAAATAAAATAAAATAATGTAAATAATACATTTATTTATTTATTAAAATGCAATTATTACACAATACATAATGTATTGCATAATTATAATAATGATTAAATAATTTATTAAATATTTATATTAAATATATCAATTTAATTAAATAAATATTTTTAGAATTTAAAATATTTCAAATTTAGATTATTAAATATTAAATCATTAATTTAATAAATAAATATCTAAACATAATTAAATAAAATAATTTATTTATTAAAATGAATAAAATAATGTTGTCATTATCTCAGCATGTATTTTTAAATAGTCTAAAAAAAATCTAATAAAGTCTAAATACATTGAGTTCAGATATTTATACAAGTTAACCCAGACACTCAACCCACAGTTTCAAAACTTTTGTTTTTATCTACTACTCAAAATACGATTTTAATGTATTTATTTGTAACTTTGACATAGCAAGGAAACTTGGAGGAAAAGAAGACATTTGCTTTTAATATTTGAAAATTATTTTGTTGATTTAAAAAAATAAAAACCTTAACACGTGAGCATTTCTTCTTAAATAACACTGTGAAGTTTCTGAGTCGCATTCTATTAAAAGTGCTGATAAAATGGCCTCAGTTACTCATTTAAATTATCAGCTGAATGGGTAACAAATGAAGTAGAGAGCTTTTTAATTATTTATGAATGTATTGCTTGTGGATGGAGTGCCACATAGAGTTACCTCTCTTTTTGGCTTTGTTTTGTGAGCAGCAGTGGAATCTATGAATGAGATTAAACATAAGGACATTCACAGAAATTCTTAATGAACTTCTGGGGAAGGGCAATAAGTGCAAGGAAAAACTGCAGCAAGACTAATTACAAATTTCAAGTGGTCATCGCTTAATTATAGAAGCTTTTAAGTTCAAGTAATATATCTTTTTCATGAGCCTATCATATTGTATTAATTACCACAAACTGCACTCTTGAACACTTATCTTTTCACATATTTCTTATTCTTAGTACTTAAAATTACCCTTATGATTGATAAGTAAATGGATTTTACTGACAATGCATTTATTTACATAAATAAATAATGCTGTTTATATATATAAAAACAATTGAATATGTGTATGTGTTCAATGAATTTTTTTTCAAATTAACATCTTAATTCTACCACATTAGTTACAAATAGATATAGACTTTATAGATTCATCAAATATTTTATTCTCAAATTTATATGTCCTTTGTGAAGTAAATGAAACTGTATATATTAAATATAATCCTATCACATGTAACAGTTACTAGTGCATCCCAGGACATACATAGGTCAGGTCCTACTCAAGGCATCACGGATAACTGGATTTAACTTTCTATCCTAGGAGTCTTCTGTATATTTCTGTGGCTTTTATACTACAATCAGGAGGAAGAATTCTTTTGCTAAAAGCTTCCAAATGACTATGCGAGTAGATTATTTGTAGACTAGTGATATAATATTATAGTTTAATATGTGAAGCATGATAAAATAAAATGCCATTGCCATATTTAATTTGTTCAGTAAAGCATTCATTTAGTTATCAAGCATTCATTTTCTTTTTTTAAAGATTTTATTTATTTATTTGACAGACAGAGATCACAAGTAGACAGAGAGGCAGGCAGAGAGAAAGGAAGGGAAGCAGGGTCCCTGCTGAGCAGAGAGCCTGATGTGGGGCTCTATCCCAGGACTCTGGGATCATGACCTGAGCAGAAGGCAGAGGCTTTAAACACACTGAGCCACCCAAGAGCCCCAAGCATTCATTTTCTTTATACAGAAGAGATAGAACAATATTATATAGTAGAAAAGACAGTAAATAATCTAGAAACCTTGATCATTTTGTTTTGGCAATTTTAGAACATAAAATTAGCTAAAGCTCAAGTGCAAGTTATATTTGTATCATAGGAGGAAAAGTTAATTAAAAGTTTGTTTATTACCATAGTTTAACACTTCAACGAAATGATAACGAGTCCAAAATCAATGAATATATGAAGTATACAATAAAAACAATAATCTTGAGTGTATGTGACTCACTGTAGGTATTGATAGGCTAGAAATCAAAGGGAAAGTATCTATAGGGTTTGTTCAGTTCCATGCTCATCAGATTAATAGGCTTTCTCATATTGCTTCCTTCACCACATTAATTTGTCTAATGAAGTTTTCAAGAGTTAAAGACAGTGATAGGTTCATGGCTGGAGAGAAGGTACAGAATCTAAGATAGTTCAGCAGTGCTTATTATTTAAGAGAAAGACAGCATGGGAGGTGAGGGGTATATCATGCATCCTGTTTTCACTCCCTTTGTGGAGCACCTACCCTGGAGGTCATGTAATAATAACCAATGACCAAAAAACAATAAAAAAACCCAAACATCCATGTGGAAGTGCCATCCCTGCCTGGAGATGAGTAGACTGCTCAAACAGATCCTGGGCAGGCATCTCAGCCCAGGCCTGTGTTGGGGAAGCTGGTTCCTGGCTTTGGGCGCAATCTGGAAGCCAGCAAAGTGACGGGAGAGTGCAGCCAGGGTTAACAGGACTGATGATCTTTTTGCAGCCAGGCCGCGGGTGGACACCCGCTCAAGGAGCCAGGCTAGGAGGCTGCCCAGCGCCAGCGCTGGTCAAGCTTGCAGCCCCCGGGGCTTCCCCCGCGCCCCAGCCAGGGCGGGGCCTCAGGAGGGAGGGGGCAGGGGCGGGGCAGAGAAGGGGCTTTGCTAATTGCCAAAGCGAAAAGGGAGCTCGGGGAGGACTCAGGAGGGAGGGGGGCGGGGGCGGGGGCGGGTGGAAGGCGGCGGGGAGAAGGCGCTTTGCTAATTGCCGAAGCTGGAAGTGAGCTCACAGAGGATGTGGCTGAGAGTCTGGGAGGAGGTGGAGGGGCTGGCGGAGGAGGGGCGGGCAGCGCCGCGGTGCTGTGCTGCGGCTCAGTCGGGACTGCAGGACCCACCGGACTCGCCGCCCGTACGCTCCCATGTGAGGCTCCGCTGTCCCGCTCCTGCTGCCTGCTGCCCCTCCCCGCCCCAAGGCTTCTCCGGACCACCCTCTGCACAGGGGTAAAGTGACACCGCGCCGCGCCCTCACCTGGAGCAGAAAGCGCGGACCCGACCTGGGGGCGAAGAGGGGGGTTGTGGAGGCCCAGCCTCCCGCGAACCCCAGGGCACCGGGACCACCCCGGACGCTGCGCCAAACCCGGGTCCTCATGGGGTCGGGCTGGGGACAGCGCCTTGCGAGGTGCCCCCCGCCAGCAGGCACGCTAGCCCCCATCTTTCCGCAGCCCCATGCGCCCGTGCTGAGGACCCCCTTCCCTCCCCCGCCGTGGCCCCGCTGCTTTTGTTCTGGACTTGGGATCCCAGGTGGAAACTAGTCCCTCAGACCTCCCTGGCAGCAAGGAGGGCAGGGAGGGATTCTTGGTTTCCTGCCCTGGGTCCTCCTCTCTCCCCATTCACAAGCCTTCTGGCTTCCCTTTACTCTCCTCATTGTCAGTTTTCTGAAATGGTTTTCTTCTGCATGTTGACCCAAAGAGCTATTTCATGAATGAATATACACGACACTGAGTTGGAGCCCACCTGTAGAGGCCTTTCATTAGAATGGTCTCTGGTTCTAGCCTCAGTTCAGAATACTGCATGTACCTGAGGACCAAGTCCAGATGTTTCTTTCATCTCTGACTTGAATTTGAAATCCTCCTCAGACTTCAGCTTCCAGGATTTCTCCAGTCCTTGCTCTCCCACTGTCTTGCTGGGGATCCGCCATGAGTGTTGAACACAGGAATGAATGAATGATATATACCCCAGACTGCTGGGGCTTTGTCTTCTTTTGCTGAGGTTGGAAAGGCTTGGGAGAGACCCCCTGTATGCAGATAGAGAGCTGCATGCAATTGCTTAGATAAACGTGTTCCCCACTTAATTGCTTGGGCATTGAACATTTCGCCCTTAACCTGTGGCTTGAGCATTTAGGAGGAGACAATCTGGAGGTGAATCAGAAGATGGCTGAATCCACATGGTGGTGGTCTGGGTTTGGGAGATTTTCCTGGAGATTCAAAGGAAAGATATAAATTCTTCCAGTGGGGAGTGGTAAACTTTTTATCGATGGGAGATGGAAAATAAATGGTCTGGTTAAACTTT
This sequence comes from Mustela nivalis, assembly GCF_964662115.1. Lineage (NCBI taxonomy): Eukaryota > Metazoa > Chordata > Mammalia > Carnivora > Mustelidae > Mustela > Mustela nivalis. Next base: position 116,741 of record NW_028135797.1, read on the forward strand.
CCCGCCCCCTCAAAACCCATTATTTGAAAACACAAAAAGGGAAGTGAAGGGAGAAATCCTCCCACTCCCATTCCCACTCACCTCCATAGCCATCTCCTCTTCCAAGAACCTAACAGACAAGGTGCCAAGAAGTGTTAGGTACCAGCAGTGGTCTCAGATCTCATTCAAGAATCATGGTGAAAGGCTTTCAAATAGATTGTGGGGGAACAGGGATCCAATTAGGGGGGGACAAGTTTAAGGTTTGCCTGGTCCCCTAAAAATTAATGGCACTAGAGAAGATGAGCTTTGGGAACTATAGCTTAATGGATACAATGTGTTAAAAGCTTCAGTGAGTCATGGTGGGAAGAGGCCAAGAGGGCAGCAAACACAGTCTTAGATGATGTTATTAATAGCACTACAGGCTCTAGATTTCCTGTGGTGGTGTTCTTGGCAAGACCAGGCCGGCCAAAGTGGATACTCTCAACCTGGAACAGAGGGTCTTGGAGATGCCAGCACGTGAGGTATGATGAGAGGGTAAAATGATAGGAGGTGTCCTTTGGAAGGACTGACTCCTTGACTTTAAAAGGGAGAACCCAAATCTGTAGGTGAAATCTTTCTGGCTACAAAGAGGGCCAAGGCCTCCTAAGGTCAAGGTCTCCTCGTCACTTGCAAAGATGTCGAAGAACATATTCAGACATTTCAAAGATGTCCTCATATCATTGGTTCCCACTCTGGAATTCTATCAATAAGGTGAGAGTTCCTCTAGTTGAAAAAGAGATCTAAAAAGACTTCCCTTTCTCATGTAATTTCTGTAACCTCCAGGACACACCCACCTCCCCCTTCCAGCTCTGTAATGAAGCCACAGCTGGTGCCAATTTGTGGAACTCCTTAAAGGCTATTCTCCCTTATATACCCCGGGACCAAGTTCCCATGCTCCCTCACCCGATTTCCTGCACTCACCTCCCACCTGGTGTGTTCACACCTGCAAGTGCCTTTTACCAACCCCTTTGCCAAAAGGCAGCCAGAGTGACCTTTCAAAGACCTATCAGTTCCTGGCATTTGTCTCCATAGAAATCTGCACTGATCTTCTAACAAATTCTCAGTCCTCCAAAGGCACCCATAATCCTCCCATCAGTCTATTCATACCCCTCCAACTGACTGATGCCTGTTCTGCCCCATCTCTCTGCCCTTCAACCACACTGCCTCCTTCTTCCTGTGGAGACCTCTCATGGCACCTGCCTCCAAGCACAGGTGATTCCCATTGATGGGAAGACCCTCTTCTCTCCCCCATCTCCCCACTCCAGTTACTCCCACTTATTCGTGAGCTCACAAGCCCCATGGTACACACTCTCCATGCAGCCTGCTCTCTCTTTTCTAGCACTGGCCTCCGTTTCTAGCTGTGCTTGTGTCATGGATGTCCCTCCCCAGCCAGCCTCCAAGCTCTCCTTCCCTTTAGCTCCAACACCTGACACAGTGCCTGGCACGTAGTAAGCCCTGGCTAGCTTCTAAGAGCCTCACTGAGGGACTGAAAGCATTTTAAAAATGTCACCACGTAGGCTCCAAACTGTAGGCAGAAAAAGCTTTGCCTGGATTGACATTTTAGAGACGTATTCGTCAAGTTGGATGTGTTCACTGACTTTACCTTGTAAAATTTAAAAAAAAAAAAAAGGACCTCTGTATCGCTTCGCATCTAAGGAAGGCGCATGTATACTATTAGACCACGTTATGAGCTTAATGGAAGGAGACAAGATGTTTTCGCTAAGAAAATGTATAAGACTGTTGAGGTCAAGTGGGAGGAAACAGTCCGTTTGTTGGAGCATTGCTATCTTACTCTATCACAGCCACTCATAAAAATGTGACACGGGGTGAGTCAGAATTGTCTGTCGGAGAGGAGTTAGATCTGGCTCATGTTCCTACAGACATGAAAGCCAGAAACGAAAAAGGAGGCTTTAAAAGCGTGGGTTGAGGAGGCGGTGTGGTTCACTGCGATGAGCTAAGTGCCCAGGGCCACCAGCAGACATGCTGGCCTGTGTCCGTCCTTTGTTCTGGGGTCCCTCTTGCACCATGTGGTGAGGCTGGTGGCTGGGAGAAGCTCAGGACAGGACCTGGTGGCATCTTATTTCTCCCACCCTCCTGTGGGCTCCAGTGGGCTCCAGTAGGTCCCAAGGGACAGCCTGCCTTCCTTGCAAAGCCCAGTAGCACTGGGAGCAGAAACTGGGGCCAAAGAGTGAGCACCCTGTTTGACAAGCTGGACCAGCCACCTCTTCTTCAGATGCAGGGGGAGCCCTGGCATGCTGACTCCTCCCTTCTCCCTTTCCCCTTTCCTCTTTCCTCCCTCTTTCCTTCCCCTCTCTCCTTCCCTTGTGGTGCCCTTTCCCAATGCCCACTTCAACCCTTTTCCTTTCTACATACCTGTCTTCTAGAGTTTCTTCTCTTTCCTCCCCATTACTTCCCTTCATCTGAATCTCCTCTTTGGTCCCTTTGTCCCTGCTCTCTGCTCCTCCTCCCCTTCCCTGGCCCCTGTTCAGCTCCATACTGAATGCAGGCAGAGCTGGACTAACATGCTCACTTGCTTGCTCAGCCAACCTCCAGAGAAGTCACTCTTCGGTGGCCACCTTCCTGACCCCCTGGTCGCTTCTCCACTTGTTCAGATATTGCTCTGAAGTCTGAGGAGGACAGAGCGGGGCTGCCACAGAAGCAGGCCAGAGGAGAAACCAAACCATGTGTCCACACTGTCCCCCAGCACTGCTGCTCTGAGAGCTTTCTGAGTCCTCAACAGGGTTAGGATTTAGGGGCTTCTTCAGAACCGGGAGTGAAAACAAGCATAGGTCAAAAGAAAAGCGACGGCCCCCACACAAAAATAATAATCACAAATGAAAACTATGTTAACTCTGAAGTCCCAAAGTCGAAGAATTGCCTTGAATCTGTCACTAGAAAGCACCCAAGGCCTCACTCTCTGGGTTCTGGGTGCCCTGGGAATGGCAGGAGGCTCTGACATGCACGTGGGGGTGCCGAACTATGAGGGCTAGCCTGCCCGCTGGCAGGCGGGGGGTACCTCCTGTGGCGCTGTCCTGGCACAACCCCCTGCGTAGGGGGTGTGGCACGGCGTCCTGGGTGGTCCTGGTGCCCTGGGGTTGCTGGAAGCCTGGGCCCCGACCACTCCCCCCCCCTCCCCCCCCCCCCCCCCCCGCTCCTGTCCTGCGTTTTCTGCTTCAGGTGAGGGCGCGTCGAGGTGTCACTTTACCTGTGAGCAGAGGGTCCTCCAGAGAAGCCATGGGGCAGGGAGGGGCAGCAGGCAGCAGGAATGAGAACGGGACACCGTGGCCTCTGGGGCTAAGCTGGAGCGTGGGAGCGCAGGGGCAGCGAGTATGGTGGGTCCTGCAGTCCCGAATGGGCTGCAGCACAGCACCCTGGAGCTGTGTGCCCCTCCTTCCCGCCTGGGCAATTAGCAAAGCCCCTTCTCCTGGCCCCCCCCCCGCCCCGCCCCCGCCCCCCTCCCTCCTGAGTCCTCTGAGAGCTCACTTCCAGCTTTGGAAATTAGCAAAGACCCTTCTCTGCGCCGGCCCTGCCCCCTCACTCCAGGGGCCTGAACCCTGGCTGGGGTGCAGGGCTATGCCCTGGCATGCTGCCCCATTGCCAGCGCCTGCGCTGGGCAGACTCATAGCCTGGCTTTCTGAGCGGGTGTCCACGGGCAGCCTGGCTGCGAAAAGATCATCAGTCCTAAAGGCCAGCTGCACTCTTGCGTCAGTTTGCTGGCTTCCAGATTGCGCCCAAAGCCAGGAACCAGCTTCCCCAGCACAGGCCTGGGCTGAGATGCCTGCCTGGGATCTGTCTGAGCAGTCTCCTCCACTCCAGGCAGGGATGGCACTTCAACCTGGATGTTTGGGTTTTTGGTTTGTTTTTTTGGTCATTGGTTATTACATGACCTCCAGGGTAGGTGCTCCACAAAGGGAGTGAAAACAGGACGCCTGATATATATGCATATGGCCATTCTAGAAAAATAGCTTGGGGTTCTCTCGGAAACGCGGCATTGGTCCTTGCACTATGGTTTAAAGAAAAGGGATTATGCACCAAGTTACTTAAATGAGCATAGGTTGAAATCGTTTACTGAGAGTAAATATTTTAAATAGTTATATTTTAACTAAATCTATCATCAATCATAAATCTATTACACGAAGGTTACAGGCAATTTAAAAGCAAGAGCACTCTCTTCAGGGTTTTAAATAATCCCTGTCTGTCTTGGCACATGAGAATACAAAGATTCGAAATGGTTTGTAAAAGATCATATAATAGCTTTTACTAATTCTATTTATTTGACAGACAGAGATCACAAGTAGGCAGAGAGGCAGGCAGAGAGAAAGATGGGGAAGCAGGCTCCCCGCCAAGCAGAGAGCCTGATGAAGGGCTCGATCCCAGGACCCTGAGATCATGACCTGAGCCCAAGGCAGAGGCTTAACACACGGAGCCACCCAGGCGCCCCCAGATGAAATACATTTCTGACTTAGAAACTTCAGATAGAATTATTTTGTCCATGATGACAACTGAAGAAAATGTGTCATCCCTAAACCTAACCTTAAACCCTACCAACACTGAAACCTAAGCTGACCTTAAAGCCCAAACTAGAACCCTGAATCCCAAACCTGGAATGGAACCCAAAGCCTGTACCTGAGCCCTGGATCCAAGCCCTGAACCACGAACCCAAACCCTAAACAAGACCTCCAAGTCATGAAACCTGAACCCAAATCTCAGCATGAAGTCAAACCCCAAATTTGACCTTGAACTTTATCCCATAAGCCCTGAGTCTTAAAGCCTAAATCATAAACTTAAAGCCCTAAACTATAACTCTGTTCCCTTGTCCTTCACCCTAAACCCTCACCCTAACACTAAACCCAAAGCCTGATTAGAACTCTGACTAAAACCTGAACCTGAACCCAAATTCAAACCCTTCACCACACTTTGCTTATGCACTTGCCATTGATGGATATTTGCAGTTTCTACCTCTTGATTCTTGTGAACATTGTTTGGGTTGGGGGCTAGGGTTAGGGTCTTGGATTAGGGTAGGGTCCAGGCTTGAGACCAAGTTGAGGTCAGAGTGTGGGTCTGCATCAGGGCCATGTTCAGTGACACTGTTTGGGTCAAGGACTGTTGTAATTCTACATTGTTTCCAATTCATTGTTCCTTAGCTATTTGGGGGGAAGTTGGGGGGTATTGGGCTCCATGCAGCTTGAATTTCCGGAATGAAATGGCATCAGCTGGACCCGGGGAGGGAGCAGGACCTTCCACTGAAGGGTGAGCTCCCACAGTCCTGCACTGCCTTGCACCGCCTGCAGAGGGCGCCAGACCCCAGCACCCGCCCTGAGCCCAGGCTGCACAGCCACAGCTGTGACCTGAGCCCTGCCTTTTCAGGACCCACTGTGGAGACTTCTGGAGAATGTGGGGCGCCTCCCACCCTGACAGGACAAGCTGAGGAGGGTGTGGCTCTGCATCCACACTGACCGGACCCGTTGTGGAGGACGCGCCCACACTGGCAGCAGTCCAACCTCCTAAGGACCAGACGCTGGAGGAGGTGAGGAGAAGTCCCTTAGTGGACTGTCAAGGGGTTCGTGGTCTCAGGACCCCACAGAGAAAGGGCGCCCTGTGTAGACACTGGGGCTTCCGTCGTTTTGTGTGAGGAGACGTGGCCTCCTGCTGTGCTGTGCGCGGGGCTGTGGGGTCCCCCCTTTCTGGGCTCGGGTGATCCTTGGTCCTTGTCTGTGTTTGTGTGCTCGCGGATTTGGTTCCTTGGGCTCCTCAGATGGTCTGCAGTCAGGGAGCGTCCCCCTGCTTTGGTGCTCGTGCTCTCCCCACCTCAGCCCTGCGGGGTCCTTCCCGTGTCCACACCCACTCCAGGCTTGCGCCTAGTCCGGAAATTCGGGAGTCAAAGTGAGGACTCTGTAGCCGGTTTTGGGGAGAGTAGGTATTTTCCCAGTGTGGGTTCTTCTCTGAGCACAGTGCCTCCCCATCTCCGTGTGTACCCCTCCCTGTCTGTCGTCATTGTTGCAGGGCTGTCACTTTCTTGGTTCAGGGGCCTCCTGGGTATCTTGCTATCTTGGATGCAGGTGTAAATGAGATCGTTCTCAGCAGTCTCTTTCTGATGGGTCCTTCCGAGCACCTAGGAGTGCCACTAATTTGTGCATATTGATTTTGTTCCTTGCAAGTTCTTGAATTTATTAGTTCGATTGGCCTTAAACTTAATCTGCCAGTTATTTGACCAGCAGCATGGGTTTAATTGGGAAGAGCAGAGAATGGCAGTCTGGCCTGAGCAAGCTAAGGTCCCATCACAGGCAAGTGCGAGAAACAAAGGAGAGGAACATTATTTCATGGAGGAGGAAGAAGTTGGGAAGGGTGCTTGAAGGAAAGTCCCTTGGAGAAAGGCAGGGTGATGGAGAATTCTCACCAGCTGAGCTGCAAAGCTCCTACAAAAAGTCAGGAGATGAACCTCCAGCTTCCCCTGTGGGGCCTAAAATTGGTGAGTCTCTCCTGTGGGGGATTGCAATGTGGGGTCTGTAATGGGCACTGAGCACCAGGCGCCCCCTTCCAGCCTCCCCTTCTGGCATCCCCAGTCCACTTTACTGGGGCTTCCCTTCCTGCTTTTGCACAGTTCTAACCAGCTTGTGGTGGAACGTTGTGGAAAAACTGAAATTCCAAATCCACTGCTTCTACTGCACCTGAGATACAGGGGCCCATGATTTAATCCTCCCACGAGTCTCTTGCTAGCCCCACCTGTCCGTTACTCATTTTGAGAGTTGATATTACCAAAGTACTGTAATTCTAAAAATTTCTGAATTAGCTGTATTATTTCTTTTTAGGTATGAAGTTAACTTCCAATTATATGAATTTAATATTTTGGTCATTGTTTTCTAATTTTATTGCCTTATTCTTGGAAAATATAGCCTGATATTTAACTCTAGGAATTTATTGGCATATACTTCTGGCCTAAATAATGACCTGTTTGTGTAAATGTTCAACTTATGCTTATATACTTACTGAAGACTCTTGTTTTGGGGTTAGGATGGCTACATTTATTAATAGATCAGGACTATTAGATTCTCTAAATTTTGATGTCTCTTAATTTAATCTAATTAAATTATCAGTTAATGAAAGAAGTTAAATTTTTTATGTACTACTGCATCTAAACTTATCAAAGTCTTTGCTATAATTAGACAAGTATGTCATCCTGTTTTTATACCAAGTCTCACATTAAAAAAATCATACTATCTGAAATATTATTTATTTTTATTATTATTTATTTTTTTTAAAAGATTGTATTTATTGGGGTACCTGAGTTAAGTGTCTACCTATAGCTCAGGTCATAATACCCGGGTCCTGGGATAGAGCCCCGCAGGGGGTTCCCTGCTCAGTGGCGTGCTTCTCCCTCTCCCTCTGTTATTCCCTCTGCTGTGTGCATGATTTTCTTTTCTCACTCTCTCTCAAATAAATAAGTAAAATTTAAAGATTATCTCTCTCAAATAAATAAGTCAAATTTTTTTTTTCTCAATGGGAGGGAGAAGCAGACTCTCCACTGAGCAGGGAGCCTGATGCAGGGCTCAATACCAGGACCCTGGGATCATCACCTGAGCTGAAGGCAGACACTTGAACCGACTAAGTCACCCAGGCACTCCAGCTGTTTATTTATTTATTTATTTTTATTATGCATATGTTTTATCTCTCTTTTCTACAAGTCTTTTTTTTGATCTTTTTACTTTTTTCATAAAACTGAATTATTTCAAGATGACTTGGTCATCCTCTTTTCCCCAACCTCAAAGATCATAGAGTATATTTTAACTGTTAAAATAATATTAGTATTTAAGTGCTGCCTACACAAATTAAGGCAAATTATCTGTGATCTGTATTCCTGAAAATATTTTTTTTATTATGCCTTCCTATGCCAATGACATTTTATAAGGATCTAAATGTTTCCATTTGTGATTTTTTTCAAGATAATAAAGCTATTACTTCATTCTTTTTTATATCTGATGTTATTTAAAAAATTTCTGTCAGTCTGATTCTTGTTTCTTTATTAATGAATTATTTTTTTTCTCTCTAACACTTGTGATTTTTTTTGTGTGTCTTTGGTATGTATGCCCTAGTTTGGGATTCATAGAGTCAACTCTAGTTATGAATATTTTCTTTCTTTTCTTGTATGTAAGTTTTAATCCAGTGTCTTGACTATTTTATGCTTGAGAAATAGATGTACATTAATATTCAAATATTTCTTTCCTTTTTCTTCTTTCATTTAAAAAAGTCATTTATTTTATTTTATTTAAAAATATTTATTTATTTATTTGGAGTAGAGAGAGAGGGTCATGAAGAGTGGCTGATTATATACTTTCAATTTGGGAGGAGGTTAGGGATAGCACAAGCCTCCAAGGTATTTTATAAACAAGGTTTCCAGGACCTTGAGGGGGCTAGCTATTGTTAGGGAAAGGTCATTTATTACTATTTAGTAAAAACTCAGGGAAGAGACTCTTCTGATGTGTATCAGTGGGTATATGCTTGGGAGATGATTGCCAATGTATATCTTGAGGGCAGGGGTGGGGAGTAGAGATAAAGAAGTTTCCAAAGTAATTTTTACATGTGAAAGTAGATTTTCAGTATCCTGGGGGGTGGACTAAGAATGCTTTTTGCCCTGAGTGGATGTGTCCACATGGAAGCAGCTGAGTCCCCAGAGGAGCTTCAAGGACTTGTCAACAGGCTATGAGTAGTAAGGAAATCTAATTTCTTCTCTAGCTTTTGTTCCACACACATCACCTACATCTTACACCTCTTTTATATTGATAATTTTAATGCTTTGCTGGTATCCAGATGACTATATCCTTAAGTGACTTCTTATCTCTATTGAATCCATTACGTATTCTATCCATTGTATTCTTAATTCAACTAGATTACATATATTTAATCTATTAGTACCACTAGGTTCTTATTCTTGTTTTTATTTCAAAATCTTTCCTTATTTCCTTACATTATTTATTGGGTATATTTTAAATCCCTGAAATACTCACTTATTATATATAAGCTGTCAACCGTATTCTTATTTTGAGGTAGCTATATCTTTTTGGGTTTTAGGACATCATACCAACAATGCCAAATAATTTTCAGACAACAGCAGGATCTCCAAGAATTCAACTAAATTCTGACACTATCTACCTGAACATAGTGTAAGATTTCATCAGTTAATGGATCAGTCCTCCAAGACTATCTCCAACCCCACCTCAGATGCCAGTCTCACTGTAGGCCCCAGGTTATTACCTGTGCTTGTGACTGAGCAACTACAGGTTGGAGGTCCCAGTGGCCTACTTCTTACGTTCTTTTAATTTGCTACAGGGACTCACAAAACTCAGAAAAATACTTACTTTATGTTTGCCAGCTTATTAAAAGATATAATAGAAGATTTAAATCAATAGATAGATAAAGAAGTGCACAGGGCAAGGTATGGAGAATGGGCACAGAGCTTCTATTACCTTCTGTAAGACTGCCACTCTTCCTGCCTTTTCATACATTTCACAAACTAAAAGCTTTCTGAACCCAGTCCTTTCAGCTTTTCTGTGGAGGCTTCATGACATAGTCATGACTGACTAAATCATTGTCATTTGCTGATCTAATCTCCAGATCCTCTTCCCTCCCCAGATAATCCTGTATTGGGAGGAAGGGGAGGCAAAAAGTTGTGAAGGCTTTCACCAAGTGGTTGGTCCTTCAGGCAAACAGCCCTTGCCTTGAGTGAGGTCTGAAGGTCACTTCATTAACAGAACAAAACACACCTCTCTCACCCTTATCACAGGAAATCCCAAGAGTTTTAGGAGCTGTGAGTCAGTAGCCATGGTTGAAAACCAAATATTCAGATGACCAAAATATATTTCTTGTAAACCACTATATTACACTACATGCTTAAGTATTTAATTATGTGATCTTTTAAACTAATATTTTTCTAAGAGTATAAACTGTTCTGGCAGTAATCTGGATTGGGGAGTGATGTATTGCCAAATTTCTGTCGTTTTAGTCCAGGAAGTCAAAGAGAAAGAACAGGAGAGCCCCTTAGGGCAGGAAGTTCAAAGTAACAATGTTAACTACTACTACCTTTTCTTGATTTTTTTTTTTTTAAACAAGCAAATCTTCTCTTCAGAGTTGCAGTTTAAAGCCAAGAACATGCAGAATTGGGAGAAAAAATAGTTAAATTTGGAGACTTGCAGAGGTAGAATCAGAGTAGTGAAAGCCATTACAGCAACTGAACTAACTGAGGTCAGTCTTTGGTGAATCACAGAAACAGGTGGAGTTGTCAAACAAAGGAATCTTTGTTTACAACATACAAGGAGATCACAGGGAATAAGTTCCAAAGCCTTGACTGTTTGAACAGGAGAGAGATTTTTATTTAGTATTTAAGATGAATACTCAGAAGGGAGAGTTTTATTATTCCGTGTATGGTTGGTCATAAGGTTGTGGATGCATGCACATCCACATATGTATTTGTGCAATATGTATTGCATGTTCACCTGAATGAAGCTTGTATTCCACCGAGGGCAGAAACTTCAACGTTAGAATAAAGCAGAGGTAACTGTTGGACAAGGGAAAGGGACTCTGCAGGCTTCAAGAGCAGATAGAAACTAGATGGGGTCTTGGGCTCATTTTCTGGGACAAGGAATGCAAGGCCTTGATTGCTTTTGAAATAGCACTAGGAGTTTTACCACTGATTTATTGTCTCAATAGCTTAGGCTATTTCCTGGTCTGGCGGTGACTGTTAGTTTTCCCATTGCCTTGTTCCCTCAAAATCCTTAAGGAGTGAGGTTTTTGCATTTCTTTTTAAGAACCTCCCAGGAAGTTTTGGAAGAAGTGTGCTTGGGCAAGTACACAGGTGGGGTATAGATCATTGAAAATAGCTGGGGACAAAAAATGATTTTCTTATGTCAGGAAAACTATATGTCATCTTAATTTTCTGGGAACCTCTAATTCTTTCTGCTGATGTTACCAGCAGGCTTCTGAGATATTACTGATTGTTCTCTTGTACCTAAGGAAAAAGAAACGTAGAAAGCAAAAGACAAAACTTTAAAATCTATCCTCCAACTCATCAATTCACTGCAGCCACCTCTCTGTCTTTCCCTTTCTCTTTTTCTTTATCTTTCTCTCTCACTTTCTCTCTCACATACGCACAACACACGCAAATCATCTTAAAAACAATTTTTAATTTTCCCTATTCCATTTTAATATACTTGAGGCATGATCATTTTCTTAGTAAATACAAGAAAAAAAAATCTAGGATTCCATCATTCTGTGTGATTAAAGTATTGAGGAATTTCCTTCCAATAGCACTTATAAAAACACATTTTATTTATGTAATATTATATAATCAGGTGCCTGCATTTTTCTTATTCTCTAACTAGTGTTATTTGGCAATTAATATTTTGTCAATCAATATTCCCCTATATCTGAATGTGTGGGCAGTGAGAGATGAGTTAGAGGCAAGGATGGTGAACACTCCCAACAACTGCAGACTACATATATCTTAAGCCATGATTTTCTTTGCAAAGGTCAACATTGATAATGTTCTAGTCATACCTCCGTGTACCAGGAAAGAAGTAGCATATTTCTTGAAAGACACAGCTATCAAAGCTCCATTGAGAAACTGTAAAGATGGACAAGCGATTTCCAAATTACATATCTGATAATGGACATCTACTCTGATTATTTAAATATGAATAAAAATAAAAAACCTTACTAATAACCAAACAGAGTATCCAATTTTACATGTGAAGGAAATAATGGAAGAGACATGTCACCAAAAGTATATGGATGGCTTATAGGCACATGACAAATTTCTCAACATTTAGACATTAAAGAAATACAAATTAAAATCATAATGAGACATGCTTACATATCTATTAGAATGGCTAAAATTATAAAGGCTAATTGTACTTGGTCTGAGCTAGATTGAGAAGCAACCAAAAATCTACACTGTTGTTGGCATATATCATGATACAACCACTTTGGAAAATAGTTTGAAAATTTTTTTAAATGCAAAATATGTTGCAGTTACAAAAATAGCCATTTTACTTCTAGGCATTTAACCAAGAGAAACAAGCCCTATGTTCATACAGGGACTTGTATATGAATTTCATAGCAGCTTTATTTTTAAGAATTGAAAACAGTGGAAATGTTCATCAATGGCCATCCATAGAGCAAAGAAAAATTATGATCTATTCATTAAAGAGATTACTATTCAACATCAAAATGAACTATTTACAATTGGAGATTCCCAAAGTAATGATGCTGAGAAAAGAAAAGCCAGGCAATGAATAGTATATACAGTGTGATTCCATGACTATAAAAAATCTAGAAAATACAAATTTATATATAGTCACAGTCATCAAATATATTGGTGTGATTTTAGTGCCTTCTTCTGTGATCCTATAGCTTCCTACACTTGCATCTCTGAGCATTTGTTACACCATGTGAAAATATGAACTCTTTCTCTTCATTCTGTCTTACTAGAATAAGAGTCCTTGAAATTTTATGGACAATTGAACTCTCAGTTATTAGCAGAAATTCTATCACACAGTAAGTTTCCAAATATAAAAGCCAGAGTTTTACAATGACTTCTAAGCTTTTACATGATCTAGCCACTCATTTAACCTCTGTGACCTCTTTCCCTGCTACTCTTCAGTCACTCACAGTGGCCTCCTTGCTATTCCTCAAATATGCCAGGCATGATCCAACCTTATGGCCTTCAAGATAGCCAATTCCTTTGTCTGGAGTGACCTTATTGCTGATAGTTCTGGGCAAATTCATCACCTTTCCATACCTTTGTTCAATTGTCAGCTTCATTGTAACTACCCTGATCTTCCTATTAAAAATTTTAACTCCCCATCCCCTGCCTAGCAACCTTGATTTTTCTCACCCTGATCGAGTTTTTCTTTTTCCCCATTGTACTCATCCTGTTTGAATGCACTATGCAATTTTTATTAAGGTTTATAGCTTTGAATTGTCTCACCCATTAAAATAAAAGTTCTACAAAGCCAATTATTTCATTTACCAGTGTAGTCTGAAGTAATATCTGCCATATAATAGTTCAGTAGACAACTGGTAAATTTCAAAATAAATTAATGTTGAGAATATACTGAATTTCACAAGTCATTTCAATATTTATTTCCAAAAAATAAACTATGTAAAACATACCTTAAATTTACTTTCAAAATATTTTATAGCATATAATGGACAATATACATAAGCCTTAAAGAAACAATCCTATAAATAACCATTTCATACCTACTTAAAAACTACATAATACCACACTCCTAGATCCTCTCTGAACGCTCTAAAATAACCCTAAAGGAAATACATTTTTAAAAATAACAGATTTTTTGTCAAATAATTTAATAAAATAAAAGTTTCATTCATCTATGTAGATCATAATAAATGTTTTTAATAAGCATGAAATTATAACTCTGAAGTGTGCTAAAATGAAACCACCTGCTAAGGGTGAGAGAATAAAAATAAACATCATGTTTCCAAATAAGAGGAATTTATTACCTTTGAATCAAAGCATGTGGATTTGTTCAAACTGGCAATAAAGGAATATGGAGACACAAACCATAGAAAGTCATATTTTAGATTTCTAAAAGACTTCGAAGTGAAAAGTATACATTCACTTCTCACTTATTGCTCCTACATATTCATGAATTTGAGAGAAAATATAGGCCCTGTGTGTCTTAGCAACTAATGGGATATTTTTTGATATTTACATGCTAACACATAGTATGTGTTATAGTCTTCTCTTTTACATGTTGTAAAAAGGTTAACTCCTTTTCTGCAGAGATCTGAAAATGTGAAACAGTGCCTGAGTAGCTGAATTCATCTAATTCAAATTTCTTGCAGGTCTAAGACCTATTGATTTTCACTTGACTGCCTCCTTTTTCATCTGTCAATTGGTTACAAATTCTGGTACTGAAGAGAATACATTGGGGCTGGTGGCTCAGTGTGTTAAAGCCTCTGCCTTCAGTTCAGGTCATGATCTCAGGATCCTGGGATCGAGCTCCACATCGGGACATAATGTAACGACAGATAGTTTATATGGGAGCCCTTTGGGTACTCTGGTGGATGAATGTTTTTAAATTAGTTTTTCATGGACATGGGGAGTTAGAGACGAGAAGGGAGGTGGGGGAAATTGGAAGGGGAGCTGAATCATGAGAGACTATGGACTCTGAAAAACAATCTGAGGGTTTTGAAGGGGCGGGGGATTTGGAGGTTGGGGTACCAGGTGTTGGGTATCATAGAGGGCACTGCTTGCATGGAGCACTGGGTGTGGTGCAAAAAGAATGAATACTGTTATGCTGAAAATAAATAAAAAATTAATTTAAAAAATATTAGTTTTTCGTAAACTACAAAAAAAAAAAAAAAAAAAAGAAAAGCGCTCCCATTTATAGCGTACACTTTATGGTTCACAAGGCACGTGCCAACAATAAAAATAATAATGGGTTACCGTTACACTTCATAGAAAAGGAGGTACAGGGAAATTGAATGAAAGGGAATAACAAAGTAGGTTCATAAGTCAATCTTCCTTGTAAAAAAATTAACCTGAAAGTGCGTTTCTGCCACCTCTCTCCTGTGTGACATTTTATCGATGGGAGATGGAAAATAAATGGTCTGGTTAACCTTTCCCTCCCCCTCAAAACCCATTATTTGAAAACACAAAAAGGGAAGTGAAGGGAAAAATCCTCCCACTCCCATCCCCACTCACCTCCATAGCCACCTCCTCTTCCAAGAACCTAGCAGACAAGGTGCCAAGAAGTGTTAGGTACCAGCAGTGGTCTCAGATCTCATTCAAGAATCATGGTGAAAGGCATTCAAAGAGATTGTGGGGGCACAGGGATCCAATTAAGGGGGACAAGTTTAAGGTTTGCCTGGTCCCCTAAAAACTAATGGCACTAGAGAAGATGAGCTTTGGGAACTATAGCATAATGGATACAATGTGTAAAAAGCTTCAGTGAGTCATGGTGGGAAGAGGCCAAGAGGGTAGCAAACACAGTCTTAGATGATGTTATTAATAGCACTATAGGCTCTAGATTTCCTGTTGTGGTGTTCTTTGCAAGACCAGCCCGGCCAAAGTGGATACTCTCAACCTGGAACAGAGGGTCTTGGAGATGCCAGCACGTGAGGTATGATGAGAGGGTAAAATGATAGGAGGTGTCCTTTGGAAGGACTGACTCCTTGACTTTAAAAGGGAGAACCCAAATCTGTAGGTGAAATCTTTCTGGCTACAAAGAGGGCCAAGGCCTCCTAAGGTCAAGGTCTCCTCGTCACTTGCAAAGATGTCGAAGAACATATTCAGACATTTCAAAGATGTCCTCATATCATTGGTTCCCACTCTGGAATTCTATCAATAAGGTGAGAGTTCCTCTAGTTGAAAAAGAGATCTAAAAAGACTTCCCTTTCTCATGTAATTTCTGTAACCTCCAGGACACACCCACCTCCCCCTTCCAGCTCTGTAATGAAGCCACAGCTGGTGCCAATTTGTGGAACTCCTTAAAGGCTATTCTCCCTTATATACCCCGGGACCAAGTTCCCATGCTTCCTCACCCGATTTCCTGCACTCACCTCCCACCTGGTGTGTTCACACCTGCAAGTGCCTTTTACCAACCCCTTTGCCAAAAGGCAGCCAGAGTGACCTTTCAAAGACCTATCAGTTCCTGGCATTTGTCTCCATAGAAATCTGCACTGATCTTCTAACAAATTCTCAGTCCTCCAAAGGCACCCATAATCCTCCCATCAGTCTATTCATACCCCTCCAACTGACTGATGCCTGTTCTGCCCCATCTCTCTGCCCTTCAACCACACTGCCTCCTTCTTCCTGTGGAGACCTCTCATGGCACCTGCCTCCAAGCACAGGTGATTCCCATTGATGGGAAGACCCTCTTCTCTCCCCCATCTCCCCACTCCAGTTACTCCCACTTATTCGTGAGCTCACAAGCCCCATGGTACACACTCTCCATGCAGCCTGCTCTCTCTTTTCTAGCACTGGCCTCCGTTTCTAGCTGTGCTTGTGTCATGGATGTCCCTCCCCAGCCAGCCTCCAAGCTCTCCTTCCCTTTAGCTCCAACACCTGACACAGTGCCTGGCACGTAGTAAGCCCTGGCTAGCTTCTAAGAGCCTCACTGAGGGACTGAAAGCATTTTAAAAATGTCACCACGTAGGCTCCAAACTGTAGGCAGAAAAAGCTTTGCCTGGATTGACATTTTAGAGACGTATTCGTCAAGTTGGATATGTTCACTGACTTTACCTTGTAAAATTAAAAAAAAAAAAGGACCTCTGTATCGCTTCGCATCTAAGGAAGGCGCATGTATACTATTAGACCACGTTATGAGCTTAATGGAAGGAGACAAGATGTTTTCGCTAAGAAAATGTATAAGACTGTTGAGGTCAAGTGGGAGGAAATAGTCCGTTTGTTGGAGCATTGCTATCTTACTCTATCACAGCCACTCATAAAAATCTGACACGGGGTGAGTCAGAATTGTCTGTCGGAGATGAGTTAGATCTGGCTCATGTTCCTACAGACATGAAAGCCAGAAGCGAAGAAGGAGGCTTTGAAAGCGTGGGTTGAGGAGGCCGTGTGGTTCACTGCGATGAGCTAAGTGCCCAGGGCCACCAGCAGACATGCTGGCCTGTGTCCGTCCTTTGTTCTGGGGTCCCTCTTGCACCATGTGGTGAGGCTGGTGGCTGGGAGCAGCTCAGGACAGGACCTGGTGGCATCTTACCTCTCCCACCCTCCTGTGGGCTCCAGTGGGCTCCAGTAGGTCCCAAGGGACAGCCTGCCTTCCTTGCAAAGCCCAGTAGCACTGGGAGCAGAAACTGGGGCCAAAGAGTGAGCACCCTGTTTGACAAGCTGGACCAGCCACCTCTTCTTCAGATGCAGGGGGAGCCCTGGCATGCTGACTCCTCCCTTCTCCCTTTCCCCTTTCCTCCCTCTTTTCTTCCCCTCTCTCCTTCCCTGGTGGTGCCCTTTCCCAATGCCCACTTCATCCCTTTTCCTTTCTACATACCTGTCTTCTAGAGTTTCTTCTCTTTCCTCCCCATTACTTCCCTTCATCTGAATCTCCTCTTTGGTCCCTTTGTCCCTGCTCTCTGCTCCTCCTCCCCTTCCCTGGCCCCTGTTCAGCTCCATACTGAATGCAGGCAGAGCTGGACTAACATGCTCACTTGCTAGCTCAGCCACCCTCCAGAGAAGTCACTCTTCGGTGGCCACCTTCCTGACCCCCTGGTTGCTTCTCCACTTGTTCAGATATTGCTCTGAAGTCTGAGGAGGACAGAGCGGGGCTGCCACAGAAGCAGGCCAGAGGAGAAACCAAACCATGTGTCCACACTGTCCCCCAGCACTGCTGCTCTGAGAGCTTTCGGAGTCCTCAAAGGGTTAGGATTTAGGGGCTTCTTCAGAACCGGGAGTGAAAACAAGCATAGGTCAAAAGAAAAGCGACGGCCCCCACACAAAAATAATAATCACAAATGAAAACTATGTTAACTCTGAGTCCCAAAGTCGAAAAATTGCCTTGAATCTGTCACTAGAGAACACCCAAGGCCTCACTCTCTGGGTTCTGGGTGCCCTGGGAATGGCAGGAGGCTCTGAAAAGCGCGTGGGGGTGCAGAACTATGGGGGCTAGCCTGCCCGCTGGCAGGGGGGGGGGGTACCTCCTGTGGCGCTGTCCCGGCCTGACCCCCTGCGGACAGGGTGTGGCGCAGCGTCTGGGGTGGTCCTGGTGCCCTGGGGTTGGCGGGAGGCTGCGCCCAGCTCCTGGACTGCGTTTTCTGCTTCAGGTGAGGGCGTGTCGTGGTGTCACTTTACCTGTGAGCAGAGGGTCCTCCAGAGAAGCCATGGGTCGGGGAGGGGCAGCAGGCGGCGGGAACGGGAACAGGACACCGCGGCCTCAGGGACTAGGCTGGAGCATGGGAGTGCAGGGGCAGCGAGTATGGTGGGTCCTGCAGTCCCAAATGGGCTGCAGCACAGCACACTGGCGCTGCGCGCCCCTCCTTCCCGCCTGGGCAATTAGCAAAGCCCCTCTTCCGGCCGCCCCCGCCCCCCTCCCTCCTGAGTCCTCTGAGAGCTCACTTCCAGCTTTGGAAATAAGCAAAGACCCTTCTCTGGGCTGGCCCCGCCCCCTCACTTCTGAGGCCAGAGCCCATGCTGGGGTGTGGGGCTAAGCTCCCAGTGGAGCATCTCAACAGGAAAAGGTCCACCCAAGGGAAGCTCAAAGTGATACGTGCCAGGCACTGTGTCAGGTGTTGGAGCTAAAGGGAAGGAGAGCTTGGAGGCTGGCTGGGGAGGGACATCCATGACACAAGCACAGCTAGAAACGGAGGCCAATGCTAGAAAAGAGAGAGCATGCTGCATGGAGAGTGTGTACCATGGGGCTTGTGAGCTCACGAATAAGTGGGAGTAACTGGAGTGGGGAGATGGGGGAGAGAAGAGGGTCTTCCCATCAATGGGAATCACCTGTGCTTGGAGGCAGGTGCCATGAGAGGTCTCCACAGGAAGAAGGAGACAGTGTGGTTGAAGGGCAGAGAGATGGGGCAGAACAGCCATCTCCATTCCTGTGTGTTCATAGGCTTCCAACGTTTAGATACACCCTTGTTCGTGGTGTATATGTTGGCAATTCTTCCAGGTTTCTGTTGTTTTGATGCTCCATCAAGACAAAACAACTTCCGCTTATCTTTTGTCTCTCGAAGGCATAAAATGACTCTCGCTGACTTATGCACAAACACTTTGGCTCTCTTCTCCTTGGGAATAGCATAACCTATGTCTTCCCTGTTTCTTCACTTGCAAGCTATGAGTATCTTTATAGTCGAAGGAAATCTCCTATGGTCAACAGAAGGACGAGCTAGTTTAATATTTGCTGTTTTCTTATGGATGTTTTCTACCTTTTTTTTTTTTTTTAATTTGGAATTTCAACCACTCTTACAAACTGTTTGTATTGACGGGAGACTTTAGTCCTGATACTGAATGTATTATTGATAGGTAATAGTTCACTTTCTCATTTCGGTTGGCTTCTGACTTGGATTCTATTTGCCTTTCACCTATATGGTATTTTCTTGGGGTTGCTTCATTGGTACGATTCCTCGCTTCCTTCCCATATTTTGCATGTCTTATCTTTGTGTGTTTGCATGTGCATGTGTTAATGCTGTGTGGTGTGTGTGTGTTTCACATCACAATTATTATTAAAATACGAGAGAATGGAATTCGGTCTCTTGTGGGTAGCAATTCAATTTGACATGCCTTGAAATCTCACATTCCATCAGTTTCAGGAAATCTCCTGCAAGGAATGTCATCTCTTGTCCTCTTCAAGTAACACGTGTTCTCACAAAACTGCTTTCCAAAGAACAGCACCATTTGAATTTCTCATTAGAGTCATACTGTTTGTACCAATACCCTTTCTTTTTCGTATGATTCTTGAGTGTCATGAGTTAGTGAAATCGTCTGTCTGATGTCGTTCTGAGAATGATAGATGTGACAAAGCCCAATGCTCTCCGCAAGACTGCCATAAGAGACAAGTGGAAGAATTCCTTCTTGCTTATGTCTCAGTACGAATTGCGGTGACATGGAGGAGAGTGAGATGGTAGTAGTGTCTAATAACCTCATGCTTGTCTTCAGCTATGAAGGCAACAGGAAGATGAACACAACAACTGCATTGGGGTGGAAATTGACCTGAAGCCTACAAGATAAACTCCACAGCGAAAGAAAACGGAAGTTGCAGAGATGATGGGAGAAGGTTGGAGACATGGCTCAGGGGATATTTGGTTGGTTAGTGGATCAGAGGGCTGGATCCCATGAAGAGTACCAAGGCACAGGAGAGCAGGGCACACTGGGAACCCACAAGGAACCTGTTTCCCAGTGCCGTTGACTGTGAGACGCAGAGGGTCTGAAGGGCACGAGTACTTTACAACACAAGTGTTGAAGGCTGAAGTTTTCCTATCAGCAGGCTTGGCAGACATCAACTTGAAGGAACACCATCTTTTTCCTGCATATGACACCAACAAGCGACCAGGAGCAGACAGCCTGGAGACAATGATCAGAGAGAGACAATACTAAGTGACGCACTGGGAAGATGGTGAGTAGTGGGAGTGATTCCGTGAAAGGCAGTGTTCGTGGAGATGTCTCAATGTGGACATAATAAATTTTGGGCTCTCGCAACAGCAGCATCAAGACAAAGCTACTGGCCAAGACAGGTATGTGAGGACATAGGCTGCCTAGCCAGCCAACTCGAAATCCCGACAGTGGAATACTTGGAAAACTGCCTTCCTCAGTCCAAGATGCTTAGTCCAAGGACAACGACTCTCCCATAGGGGACGAGAAGAAAGCTTTGACCACATGTTCTCTTCTGAACACAGCATTCTGCAGGCCTGCGTTCTGCTGAGTTGCTCGAATTTCTCCTTTCACAGGCACACCAGAGCCCACCAAGGTAAACCTCTGCATATTCAACCCGGACCCTAAAAACAACAAACGGCCGGAAAGGAGAGCTACAGCAAATGACTGGCCTCCAGGACAGGGTCAGCCACAACACAAACAGCAGTGGCATGCATGCCACATACACACTCACAAACACACACACACGCACGCACTCAACAAACCTTAAGGGCCAGCCCTGGGTACTCCGGATCTCTTCCTCCTAAATAAATTACCCTCAGGTTAGAAAGCAGAATGAGTTTAACGAATACAGAGAGGTGACAGAGACTTAGATCCAATGCAAAGATGAAAAAATCAATTGATGCCCAGGTAAAGGAAGAAGGAATGATTATGGCTAGGCAATCAGAGTGAACCCTCTACATAGAAAACGCCCGATGCGGGATTGAAAGCAGGGGCCTGGATACTCGCTGTACGTCAGAAAACATAGGAGATATCAGAGAGTCTCGAACCACAGAGATAAAACTGATAAAGATAAAAGCACCTAAAGAACTCCTGAAGAGAAGATTGGCAGGAGACTGTACACTGCAGCTCCATGCAGGATCCCATGATCTTACCTCCAGAGGCTTTTCCAAAAATTCCAATGCTGTTTCAGTTCTCATCATTTGAATTCGGGTGGCCCTCCAAAGATAGGGTCCTTATTCAAAAGAGCGAGACTGATACAAAGTGAAGGTCAAGCAAATGTTAATTTTGCACAAAGCATCGAGAATCATATTGACCGGTCAGGGCCTTCTCTTGCAAAGAGGCAACCCCTCCCAGCCTCAGAGACTAACATTTATAGCGGTAGTTTAGCCAGGCTATACAGACGTGGCCAATGAGATAACAATACAGAAAAAACTGCACAGTCGTGCTAAGTCTGCTACACCACAAAAACAAAAATGCTAGGTAACACATGGGTGGACAATTGGATCTCAATTTACCCTAGTAGATATATGCGTGCCCCTCTAATGGGATGTCTTCACCTGGCCTGATTCACCCTTGTATCTAGGCTTTGAGAGTAAGCTCCTCTGGGAGGAGTAGGGTCAATTTTGTTTACAGCATGGGTTCAATATAAGTTTACTGCAGAAACACAAAATGACTCCCTCTGGCCTAGCGGACCTTATAATGAGTAGCTGTAGCATCCCTAGAAATAGAGCCAAAATGACTTCCAAATCTTCAAAACTGACGATTTACCAAAAGCAGATTCTACATCCTAGAACCTTAGGTCCAGAATGGACTCATGTACTTGGAGTCCACAGGAGCAAGCATGGAGCATGTTGGAAAAGACCCATAGCCCAAGTGAAGCCATCTGAAAGACTTCCATGCCCGTTTCAGGAAGACAACTTGTATCTTCAAAAGGACGCATTGAAGAGGATTCAAATGTCAAAGAACCTGGAGCATTCCCACAGGGTCGTGCAGATACCCTCTGGAGGAGTACATGTAGATGTGACAGCACAAGCCTGCCTTCACCCTCTCATGAACATCCCCCAAATAGTTTCATGGGATAAGCAAACAATGCCTCTTGTGGAAGATGGGCGTGTTCTAATGGAGGCAGCAGAAGATGAACAGTGGGACAACAAAGGGCCATTAGAGAGCCACAGACAGCGTATGCTACAGGTTGGTGAGGATATTCAGGAAGACAAGGAACTGGAGAATGAACATTGGAGCTCTGAGCGAAGGTCTAGCATTTGAGGATGGTGGGAGGTTCTCTGAACCTGGCTGCCTTCCATAGAGATCTAGGTCCAAATTAAAGAAAACATCCCCTGGCCACAGTCAATCCTTGTACCCCGGTTGTGTTTTTGTCTTTTTGTCAAACAATGCACATGCACATATTTGACAGAGAGACAGAGAGATCACAATCAGGGTGTAGAGCTGGAGAGGGAAAAGCTGACTTACCCCTGAGCAGGGAACCTGAGACCAGAGTCGATGCCAAGACCCTGGGATCATGAGTTGAGCTGAAGGCCGCCTCTGAACTGATAGACACAATCCATGACACAACCTTTGACTTCTGAATATGTCCTAGTTCTAGACGTGAACCACTGCTCTGTCATTGTTCACAAATGAAGGGGAAATGGATTTTGGCTTGGGCTGGTGTTGCTTGAGCAACCTGGCCTGCTTTGAGAGCTGGTATAGTTTGTCCTCTTGAGGTAAGTGATTTGGCTATGTACAAACTACACTCCCACGCATATTTAGGTAAAGAGAATTCCTCCATTGAATGAAACTATGTCTTGTGGTTCCATGCTTCTGTGGATGGTGATGTGAGTCCTCCTTGCCTCTGAATCTGGATCTCTGTTTCTGCTCCCAGATGAGGGACAGTTTTAGCTCTGAATTCTCAAATCCATGTTCAGCCCTCTTTTTTTTCTCTCACTCCTACTTCTCCTACAATAAGCACCTCTTTCTATTCCTTGGAGTCAATGACTTTCCTAAGCTCATTGTCATGTTTCATCATTCTTCCTTCTTTCTTTGGATTTGTTTCCTTATTTACCATTCCTTTTCTGCCAGGTCAAAAATTTGGTCCTTTGCTTCTGCCAGCTTCTTGGACTTTTCCTTCAGTCTGCTACCAATCTTTTCTTTAGAAATTCTTTATTTATTTTATTTTATTTTATTTTATTTTACTTTATTTTATTTCTATCAGTTTAATCTATGTGTTTTGAGACTCCCTGATATCTTTCTGCTTTCAATCCTCCATTGGGCGTGTTATATGTGAGGTTTCACTCCGATTACCTGGCCATGATAATTTCTTGTCTTCTTCCTTGGCAACAATTGATTCTTCCATCTTTGTCTTGGATATAGGTCTCTGACTCTTTCTCAGTATTTGAAAAATCAATTCTGTTTTTTATCCTGATGGTAATTTCTTTAGAAATAAGATATCATGGAGTGCCCAAGGGCTGGCCCTTGAGGGAGTCTCAGGTATGTGTGTGTGGCATGCATGCCCTCTGCTGTTGTATCATAGCTGCCCCCTGTCCTTGAGACCAGTCATCTGCAGAGGCTCTCTTTGCCAGCCTTTTGGTGTGTTTGGGGTCTGGGCTGAATAGGCTGAGGTTTAGCTTGGTGGGATCTGGTGTGCCTGTGAAAGGAGAAATTCAACCTTCACAACAGAATGAATGCCTGTAGCATTCTGTGGTCAGGGGACAGCCTATGGACAGGGCTTTCTTCTAGTCCCCTATGGGAGAATCTGTTCTCTTAAAATGAAGCAAGTTGGACTGAGGAACACAGTACCCTATGTGTTCCATGGTTAGAATTTCGTGTTTGCAGGAGAGGCAATTAAAGCCCTCACCAACCTGTCTTTGGCCAGTAGCTCGGGCTTGATGCTGCCTGTGCGAGAGCCCCAAATTTCTTTTGCCCCCATCAAATCATCTCCAAGAACACTGCCTCTCACTAATGTACAGCCAGAACCCACCATCTTCCCACTGTGTCACCTGGTATTGTCTCTAATCGTGGTTTCCAGGCTGTCTTCACCTGGCTATTTGTTGGTGTTCTCTGACAGAGAAATACAGTGTTCTTTTGAGTTGATATGCCAAGGCTGCTGATCTAAAATCTCCAGGCCTCAAGGCCCTTTGTTGGCATGAACTAGTATGATTCAGACCCCCTGATGGTCAGAATCAATGGAATTGGAGAACGTACTCCTTGTGGGTTCCAAGTGTGCTCCGATCTCTTGTGGCTTTGTCCATTGCATTGTCTCACTGCCTTCTGAATTACCAACTTTCCACTTTTCCCCTAAACCATGTCTCCAGTCTTCTCCCATAGTGATTGCAACTTATTCTCTCTTTTGCTATGGAGTTTGCTTTGTGGGCTCCAGTTCATTTCTGCCATGTTGAAGTTGATGTGGTAATCTTCCTGTTGTGTTCCTGGATAAAGACAAGTCTGGAGTTACCAGACACTACTACCATCTCACTGTCCTGAAAAAGCCCCACAGAATCTTACCCAGCCATAAGCAAGAATGAATTCTTTCCACTTGCCTCATGTGGCAGAATTGTGGAGAGCATTAGCCTACGTCACATCTATCAGTCCCAGAAAGACAAATAACATACAATTTCACTCTCTCATGACTGTCAAGAGACATATGAAAAAGCAAGGGAAAAATGGACAAATAATACGACACTACCCAGGCACACAAAATGTGGTGTTTGTTGAGGTCAGGTTTGAGAAAATATGTGTTTATCAAAGAGGACAAAAGATGACATTCTTTGTAGGAAATGTGGCTGAAAGAGAGGGAATGTGAGTTTTCAAGGCATGTCAAATGGAACTGCTATCCATTAAATACCGACTTCCTATCTCCATCAATTTAATTATAATTGTTATTTGAAACACACTCAGCACACACACACACACACACACACACACACACACACACAGATAAGACACACAAAAGATGGGGAGGAAGTGAAGAATAGCACTAATGAAGCAAACCCAAAAGAAAAGAACTGAGAGAAAAGGATAAATTCCAAGACACATATTCACTCCAAAGATTAGGTCAGGAAACCTACAAAATCTCAGCTCTGTAGTAGTGACTAAAGCGTTTGAAGCAGTAATCAAACCCCTGTCAACACACAGATGGCGAGGTGCAAATCATTTCCTGTTCAACTCTTCTAGACATTTAGAGAAGGCAATGCCATTTTCTTCTCATCAATTCCACAAATGGAGGAGGTGGATGAACTCCACTTTACTAGTATAAAGACCCAATTCAAATAATGACATTTTAGGAAATAAATTATATTCCATTTCAATAATTAAACATAATAAAAATATAATTCTTTCCTTTTCTCTGTCTGTCTTCACCTGCATTTGAAAGGGCCAGCTTGTTTTTGTATTATTTTGTACTGTTGAGGAAGCCAGCCTGTCATCCATCATCCATTTTTGACAGAGTATTCACTGATGCTTCAGTTCCATATATGACCTAGTACTCCGCCTAAGATATGCCAGAACTCTTCAACACCCATTAGCCCGTTCCCTCATTCCCTGCATGTCTCTTTTTTCCTTGACTCTCAGCTTGATTCCTCAGAGTTCTGAGTTACTCTTGGTTTGTCTCCTTCTCTGACTTATCCCCTTCAGTTTTTCCTTCTTTCTACTAAGGGCCGTGGTATTCGTCCTAGGGCACATATGAGAGAAGCCATATGATATTTCCCTATGTCTCCTTGCCCATTTCATTTCACAAACCCAGTCCTGTGGCATTCATGCCAGTGCAAGAATCAAGAGTTCATCCTCCCTAATTGCTGAGGAATACTCTGTTGCCAATATGGACCACACCTTCTTTATCCACTAGTCTTTGCAAGGACATAGCAGCTCAATCCTCAGTTCTGTTCAAGTGAGCCTTATATAAGTGTTGTTCTTGTTGCTGTTCTGTTGAGAAAGCCTGCCTATCATCCATCATCCGTTTTTGACAGAGTATTCAGGGATGCTTTAGTTGCATGTACGTCCAGTGCTCCTCTTAATATATTCCACAACTCCTGACTACCCATTAAGCAGTTCTCTTTTTGGTAAACCTCAGCTGGATTCTCAGAGTCCTGAGTCACTCCTGGTAGGTCTCCTTCTCTGACTTTTTGCCCGTCAGTATTCCCTTCCTTTTCCATTTCCCAACAGCAGGGCATGGGACATTCATGTCAAGGCAAGGTCCAGGGGTTCATTCACTTCGATGGCAGAGGAATACTGAGGTGCCGAAATGGACCCAAACTTCCTGATCCACTAGTCCTTGCAAGGGCATTGCGGCTCACTCCAAAGGTCTGCTCGAATGGGCCTTGCAAGCCGTCTATATACGCCATCCCTTTCCTTCTGACTAAAGAGTCTTGGTCCACATGTCTATACCCGTTACCACAACAAGTACAGTTAACTAATAATGACAACGGTTTCGGTCCAGGCCTCTTCATTGAGAGTTAGCTCAGATGCAGAATATCACTCTCCTCAAAGACTTTGCAAAGGTATTTAAGGGAAAGCCAGGTAGACAGAGGCCTCATCCCTTAGCCGCGTGTTTCAGAACACTAGGAGACGAGGACACAGACGGCACCATATAGCGATGCCCTCACCTTTTACCTCGGAAAGGGACTTTCCGTACCTTAGTCATCACTGACCCATAAGCAAAAGACGCTGACAAAGTACGCTCTCACCCACAGGACGAGAAACCCCACGGAGAGCTGCTCATACACGCGACCTCACCTTTTCTTGAGATATCTAGAAATTGTAGTGTAAAAGGACACCTTGCCGTCTCCGGGGATATGTTGGCCTAAAGGAAGGTATACTGAATGTCATTTTCCTTCCTCTATGTCTCCAGAAAGGGGAAGTTTGACATTAAACCACAAGACATCCTGAGTTCTTGATCAGGTTCAGAGGGCTCTTGTTTTGTCCTTCCTGGGGCTTCCTACTTAAAGCCATAGGACACCAAGGTCATGGGAGAGGGACAGCTGCTTCAGTGAAGCCAGCATCTGTGATGTCACAAAGCTTTGAGGTCATAGCAACCACTCCTCATCAACCCAGGCCTGATCACTACACTTGACTGGAGTAGTCATGGGTGGGCCAAGAGGACCCCAGGCCGTCCCAAACTGCTGGAGCCGCCTGGGTCTCTCACCAAGGCAGTTTGCGAAGCGAGTCGGTGTCACCTTCTCCATGGCCCAATTCATAGTATTTGGTCGTGAGTGTCAGCACCAGCCCTCTGGACCTCGGAGAAAGGCAAGATGCCGCATTCCATCTTAGCACCGACAAGCCAAGAAACTAACAGACCGCAAGCAACGCCTCAGGGGAGGAAATCTGAGCCCTGCGTAAGGGTGAGACCCTCCCACCAAATCATGGAGCATCTCAACAGGAAAAGGTCCACCCAAGGGAAGCTCAAAGTGAACCCCCGCAACCGTGCCAAAGACATGTCTGGAGTCTTCCACAGAAAGCACACGAGTACCTCAATGGTCTCCAGAAACGGTGCCAACAAGGCCTCCCAATCTTCCAAAAAGACCATGCATCCAAGGCAGAGTCTACACCCTAGAACCTTAGGTCCAGGACGGACTCATGTTCTTGGAGTCCACAGAAGCCAACGGAGAGCATGTTGGAAGAGACCCATAGCCCAATGAAGCCAACTGAAAGACTTCCGTGCCCATTTCAGGAAGACAACTTGTATGTGCAAAAGGACGCATTGAAGAGGATTCGAATGTGGAAGAACCTTGAGCACTCCCTCATGGTGGATCAGCTACCCTCTGTGGAACTGCATGGAGATGTGGCAGCACAAGCCTGCCTTCACCCTCTCATGACCATCCCCCAAATGGTTCCATGCGATAAGCAAACAGTGCCTCTTGAGGAAGATGGGCATGTTCCAATGGAGCCCCGAGAGGATGCACAATGTGTTAACAAGGGGTCAGTACAGCACGACAGACAGCGGATGCTGCAGGTTGGTGAGGAGATCCAGGAAGGCAAAGAACAGGAGAATGAACAAGGAAGCTCCAAGCGAAGGTCGGGCATTTTAGGATGGTGGGAGGTTCTCTATACCTGGCTGCCCTCCATAGGAACCTAGGTCCAAATTCAATAAAACATCCTTTGGCCCCAGTCAATTATTGTGCACTGTTTTTGTCTTTGTTATCTTATCGAACATGCACATGCACGTTTGGACAGAGAGGCAGAGAGATCCCAATCAGGGGGTGGAGCTGGAGAGGGAGAAGCTTACTTGCCCCTGAGCAGAGAACCTGAGAACAGAGTCAATGCCAAGGCCCTGGAATCATGAGTTGATCTGAAGGCCGCGTCTGAACTGATGGACACAACCCGGGACCCAACAATTGACTTCTGAATACCTCCTGGTTCTAGACAGAACCGCTGCTCTGTCATTGTTCAGAAATGCAGGGGATAAGGATTTTGGCTTGGCTGCTGTTGCTTGAGCTATCCGGCCTGCTTCGAGAGCTGGTATAGCTTTTCCTCTTGAAGTCAGTGACGGCTATGGACAAACTATTCTCCGATGCCTATTTGCCTAAAGAGAATACCTCCATGCCTAGATTTTCAGGGGTAATGGCACTATGTCTTTAGGTGCTCCGCTTCTGTGGAAGGTGTTGGGAGTCCTCTGTGCCTCTGATTCTGGACCACTTTCTCTGCTCCCAGATGAGGGTCCTTTTCAGCCCCGAGTTCTCCAATCTAGGATAAGCCCTCTTTTCTTTCTCTCACTCTTACTTCACCTACAAGAGGCACCTCTTTCATTAACTTGGTGATTCCCTAAGCTCACTATCATGTTCCATCAAAGAATACATTCAAATGGCCAACAGACACATGAAAAAATGCTCCACATCACTCGGCATCAGGGAAATACAAATCAAAACCAGAATGAGATACCACCTCACACCGTTCAGAATGGCTAAAATGAACAAGTCCGTCAATGACAGATGCTGGCGAGGATGTGGAGAAAGGGCAACCCTCCTACACTGTATGTGGGAATGCAAGCTGGTGCAACCACTCTGGAAAACAGCGTGGACATGCCTCAAAAAGCTGAAAATAGAACTACCCTATGACCCAGTGCTTGTAGTACTGGGTATATACCCTACAGATACAAACGTGGCATTCTGAAGGGGCACATGCACCCAAATGTTTATAGCAGCAATGTCCACAATAGTTAAACTATGGAAAGAAACTAAATGTCCTTCAACAGATGAATCAATAAATAAGATGTGGTATATATGTTCAATGGAATACTATGCAGCCATCAAAAAAAATGAAATCCTGCTATTTGTGATGACGTGGATGGAACTAGAGGGTATTATGCTTGGCGAAATAAATCAATCTGAGAAAGACAACTATCCTATGATCTCCCTGATATGATGAAGTGGAGATGCAACATAGGCAGTTTCGGGCGTACGAAAAAAAAATAAAAAAAGATGGTATTAGGAGGGAGACAAACCATAAAAGACTGAATCTCACAAAACAGACTGAGGGTTGCTGGGGGGAGGTGTGTTGGGAGAGGATGGTGGGGGTATGGACATTGGAGAGGGCAGGTGCTATGGTGAGTGATGGTGAGTGCTGTGAATCACAGACCTGTACCCCTAGGGATAAAAACACATTATATAAAAAATTTTAAAAAATAATTTAAAAAACCCATTAAAGAAAAAACACAGATTGCAAGCCCAGAGCTAATCTCATATTCAATCAAAACTTTTGAAAGTTTTCCCCTTAAAGATCAGAAGAAAGACAAGTGTGTCCATTTTCACTACTCTCATTTGACACAGTAGTGGATGTCCTAGCCAGAGAAACAAGGAACACAAAGAAATAAGAGACTCCAAAAAAAAAAAAAAAAAAAAGGAAGAAGTAAAATTTTCTTTTTTTGGATAACATGAACTTACATGCTAAAAAATCCTAAAAAATTCACAAAAATTTGAATAAACAAATTTAGTAAAATTACCAAATACAAGATCAATATATAAAAGAAAAGAATTTTGTTTTGTTTCTTTTTTTTTTTATGGACTGCTTCCCAGTTTGTCATGTCATCCTTGTTCAGTGATCACGCTAATCTTCTCTGCATCATTCCAATTTTAGTATATGTGCTGCCAAAGTAAGCACAAGACAGGAGCATTTTAACATTCTAATGATGAACTATCTGAAAAAATAAAGAAAACAATCTAATTCACAATAGCATCAAAAATAATAAAATACTTAGGAATAGATTTAACTAAGAAGATGAAAGATCTGTACTCCATAAACTATGACATTGATAAAGAAATTGAAGGTGACAGAAATGGAAAGATAGCTCATATTTATGAATGGTAAGAATTAACATTGTTAAAATGTCCATACTACCGTAAACCATCTGTAAATCCAATTCCTATCAAAAATCCAATGTTAGGGGCGCCTGGGTGGCTCAGTGGGTTAAGCCGCTGCCTTCGGCTCTGGTCATGATCCCAGGGTCCTGGGATCGAGCCCCGCATCAGGCTCTCTGCTCAGCAGGAAGCCTGCTTCCTCTTCTCTCTCTGCCTGCCTCTCTGCCTGCTTGTCATCTCTCTCTGTCAAATAAATAAATTAAAAATCTTAAAAAAAAATCCAATATTATTGTTTTACAGAAGTAAGTAAAGAATCCTAAAGTTTATATGAGACCATAAAAGACAACAAATAATCAAAGCAGTTCTGAGAAAGAATGAAGAAGGGAGATTACACTTCTTGATTTGAAACTATACTACAAAGCCCTCATGCTCAAAACAATAAAGTATACTGGCATAAAAACAGACCAATAAACAAGTAGAACAGAATTGAGAGTCCAGAAATAAATCCTTTCATACAGTCACCTAATATTTGACAGGGGCCAACATATGTAATGGGGAAAGATAGCCTGTTCAATAAATGATATTTAAAACTGAATAGTCACATAAACAGTATGAAAAGGGAACCTTATATCACTCATAAGTCTGAACTTGAAATAGATTAAAGACTTAAAGGTGATGCATGAAACTAAATTTCCTAAAGGAAAACATAGGAAAAATTCTCCTTGACATTGGTCTTGCCAATAGTTTTTTGGATACCAGACTAAAAACACAAGCAAAAAAAGCAAAAATAAATAAATGGTATTACATCAAACTAACGTTTCTGCATTGCCAAAAAAAGGGAGAGAGAATGAAAACACAATCCACAGAATGTAAGAAAATACTTACGAATCTTATATCTGAAAAGAGGTTAATAACCAACAGATACAAATAGAAAAAAATATATGATTAAAAAAATAGCAAAAGGATCTCAATAGACTTTTTTTTTCAAAAAAGGTATATAAATGACCAACAGGAGCATTAAAAAGTGCTCAACGTAAAAATCTCAGGGCAAAGTCCTTATGTTGTTGTTGTTGTTGTTTACCTCTGAAAAACACAGCAAGATATTAGAATATATACTACCAAAAAATTGAAACTAACCAATTTTGGTAAATATTGGGGAAAACGGGGAACTTATGCACTGTAATAGGGATATAAATTTGTATGGAAAACAGTATGGAGATTATTCATATTATTAAAAGTAAAATTACCATATGATTCAGTAATCCCACTTCTAGGTATCTATCTAAAGAAAACGAAGTTCACTGTTCAAAGACATATCTGCACTCTTATGTTTATTATAAAATTATTAACTCTAAGCAAGAGATGGAAATAACTTCAGTATCCATTAATGGATGAATGAGTAAAATAAGTATGGTAAATATATACTACGGAATACTACTTAACCATGAAAAATTAAGAAATACTGCCATTTACAACAGCATGGATGGATCTTGAAGGTATTATTCTAAGTGAAATATTTCAAAGATTTTGTATATTTTTTTAATTTATGTATTATGATATCCCTTACATACAGAATCTGAGGAAAAGGAAAACTAATGGAAACTTAGAGTTGAGTTGACAAGGGGTGAACCTGGGGTGGAGTAAGGTGGTCCAAGGGTGCAAACTTGCAACTATAATATGAAAAAGTTCTGGGGATCTAATGTACAGCATGATGATCATAGTTAATAAGATATACATACTTTTTTAAATTGTGCTTCCCTTTATTAAACTTTGCATATATCACATTCTTACAAGTTGAAAGTTTATAGCAATCTTGTATAAAAGAGGTCTGCTGCCACCATTTTTCTAACAACATTTGTTCATTTTGTGTCTCTTTGTCACATGTTGGTAATTCTTGCAATATATCAAGTTTTTTCATTATTATTGTATTTGTTATGGTGATCTGTGATCAGTAATTATGACCCACTGAAAACTCAGAACTAGTGTACTTAAGGTATATACATTGTTTTTCTTTAAAAACATAATGCTTTTGAACAGTGCAGTATAGTTTTTATTTTTTATATGCACTGGGAAACATAATTTTTTATATGCACTGGGAAACCAAAAAATATAATAATTTGACTTAGTTTATTGAGATAATCACTTTATTGAGGCAGTCTGGAACAAAACCCACAAGACCTCTGAAGTTTATCTCTACTATACTATATACATAAAAGTTGCTAAGAGAGTAGATCTTAAAATTCCTTATGATAAATGCATAAAAAACAGTGGCAACTATACGAGATAGTAGATGTATTAACATTTTTATGTAGATTATATTGCAATAAAGATGTATAGCAATTTATCAAATTGTACAAAATTTACACAATGTTAAAGGTTTGCAATGTTATAAGAAATCATTTCTTAAATTTACAAATATGTCGATTTTTTTCAATAAACCTGGAAAAAACTTTTTGTAGAATTAATCTATTTTTCAAAAAATGAAGTAAGGCAGTAGAAACTGCAACTAACTCTGAAATAATAGAATATAAAATCCATTTTCATTATATACACTGTGACAAAAAGTATTACTTAGTTTACAATGGAGGAGTACTTATGAAACATGAAGGATGGTCTATAAATAAGGCTGAAAGAGCTCAGTTTTAAGGTTTAAATTTAAAATCTTCTTTTGAAATACTAAACTGACCACCCAGTGTTCCAAACATCAATGTCTTAACTGCATGAATTTATTTCATACAACTCTATAATCTAGTTTCATAAGAAAACAGCATGCAAATTTTGAATAAGACAGACTTGCTTAAGTTTCATGTTCAACAGTAAAGGATACCTCCCTAAAAACAAATAGAAGACAAATCAGCATATTTATTATGATAATTATTATTCATAAAGAGATTCATATTGAATTAGGGAATATATATCCTCAGAGGGGGTAAAGTAAAATGAAATTTATGTTGGTAAATGTGTCTATGAATAGTCAATACAATGCCTCAATATAAATGAATATTACCATTTTGAACAATTTAATTACTATTACTAGAATTATTATAAGTATAAAAATAGCTATCATTTTAGCATGGAATATGAGATTCTCATGCTCCATGCTTCATCACATACACACAACAACGCAGCATAATAAGTATTATCATCACCATTTCATGGGTGAAAAAACTGAGGCTAACACATTTGGATAACTGGTTTATGATTACATGGGTAGCAAAAATGCATCACACTAATTTAGGCTTTATGATTTCAGAATTGTACTCTTACCATTGCACATTCTATTACTCTGTAAATACTTGGCCTGTTTTCATTTGGTTCTTTAATTTTATTCATGTGGTGATGGCTTAAAGCTTCATTTAAAGGAAGCTTAAAAATTTCATTTAACCAAAAGCTCCCAAGAATTAAAAATGTCATTGATCTAATGTAGACATGGATATCATTAGTTAATGGGTAACTATATATTTTCCACTCTAGTGAGATAAAAGAGTATTTTTCTAAGTTTTAGTCTCTCAGTGTTAAAAAGGACTTTGTTAAAATAGAAATATTTAGACAAAGGTGATCAAAAGTCTGGATCAGGTCACCTTAAGGTAAATATTAGGAAACTGAGGAAACAAATGGAGATTTGAACACTGAGCTATGATATAATGAATGGTTTCAAGTATTTAGTAGAGTATAGAAAAGCCCTTTAAAGCCTGGTCTTAGCCTAGCATTGCAGCTTCTGGGATATCTATCTATCATCTATCTATCTAGATATAATGTGAAAACTTTTTTAACTTAAAGATTTTGAGAAATAGAACATAATCAGCACCATAGAAGATCTGTTTATGATAACAACCTAGCCCCTCCTCCCAGTTTGTTAATATTCTCTCTTATTTAATGTAACATTGTGCAAATAGACCACTACTGATCTGCTGTTATGAATGAAATAGCTATAATCATCTGTTTGCATATCCTGGTGAAAATATTCATTTAGTTCCATGTTGTATTTCTAGGAATGGACCAAATTTTTATTTTTATTTTTAAGTTTTCTAAATATTGTCCAACTTACCTCAAATGTTTTTATTATGGGCACTTTCATTCTTTCACATTCTTGCAAGGCAATTTTACTGTTGCCCAATATGGTAAGTGTGTAATAGTATGTCATTTTAGGTTTTAATTTATTTTTAATTTAATTTAATTTAATTCCAGATTCATAATAAAGATAAACAGTTTTTATATATGAGTGGCCATTTGGATTACCCTTTCTGTAAAGTACATGCTCAAATCTTTTGATATCTTAACACTGTGTCATACTGACTTCTTTAATAGTAGATTTTCTGAATGAACTTTAAGCTGTGTAGGTCTTCTCTATTTTATTTTGAACTTGTTTTCATTTCAAAATCTTTATATTTATTTTCATAATCTGCTTTTATTTTTCTTTGTCTATTATCTATCTATCTATCTATTTATTTGCAAGCAAGAGAGAGCGAGCAAGTGAGAGTGCAGGGAGGGATAGAAAAAGAAGGGAAAAGAATCTTAAGCAGGCTCCAGGCTCAGCACAGAGCCCAACTCTGGGCTCTATTTCACAACCCTGACATCATGACCTGAGCCAAATGAAAGAGATAAAATAAAATTAAGGTGTTAAAAAAAAAAGGAAAAAGAATTGGAGGTTTAATTAAGTGAGCCACCCAGGCACCCCTGTGGTACCTTAAATTAGCTGTCATATTTTTAAAGTTCTAGAGTATCCACTTGTTCATTTATAAAACCTTTCTCAATATCATTTTTAGTGTCAGTTTTTGGTTCAATTTGCTTCCCCTCTCATTTCTTTGAGCAGAGTAATCAATCCATTTTACAATCTTTATTGATCATTTTAACATCATACTTAATCCCATTTTGTCTATCAAATCTTGTTAATGGTTTTTCTTTGTGTGCTTTGTTACATTTTGCTATGTTCAAGACATTATATTTGAAACTCTTATTGAGTAGGGATAATTAAGAGCTATAATAATGGTATGGTCCTCCTTGGTAGGATTTTCTCTTATATCTGAGACTCTACAAGACAATCATACTCCAAATTCAGTGATTGACTTTCTCAGTTTACACAGAAGGCAAGGTAGGCTATAGTCTTATTTCTGCTTCTCCTTGTGCTTTGGGGATCTCAAGTTAAATTTGGGTTGTACCAAAGTCCTCAAATTTGATTGCTGCTGGATTTTGAATTTTGTTTCTCTAGTATCAAGAGTCTATGAACAACACAGCTCAGTGTGTTTTAGCAGTTTCAAATGCTCTCATAGCTAAAATGGCTTCAGGGCATATATCTCTAGGCTCTCATTGTATTTCGTATTTTGGCCCAGTAATCCCTCACTTATTTTTATAATCATTCTGATATTTTTAACTTTAAAAGCTATTTTGTCTGGATTTTTAGTTGTCTTAAGTAGGAGTTTTTAGATCACCATTACTAGAAGCAACAACAAATATACATGAAAATATCTGCAGTAGTTTATCACATCTTTATGGCTTTGAACTTCCATAAGCTGAGGCATCCTTCTCTAATCACTTAGGCAAACTCCAATTTACCCTTTAAAACAACCCAAGAATTGCTTCATTTAAGAACATGTTCAGGGATGACTCTTCCCCACTGTTCTTACCAACATTCCCACACACTCTTTGCTACCCAAAGCTTGTTTATGAACTTTCGTTAGGTATATCAGCGTGACCAGAATTTTGCTCTATTGTATTTTTGTCCTTTAGAGCTTTAATTAAATATGAATTCCATAGAAAGTCTGTCCCTTTTCTTTCAAACCTGGGTTAGTTATTTCTTCTCATTCTTTGTCAGAAGTTACTTTATTAGAGAAACTTATAGCTCTATTGTGACTTTGGAGCCTTTACAGTTTTTCGACTGGAAAAATCACCCATCCCTGAGATTTTTACGCAGCTTCCTAGCTGATATTATTCAGAAATCTGTTCAAAGCAGACTTTTTCAGGGAGGCCCTTTTGGACCACTCAGTTTAAAAACCTCTTCTCAATCACTGCTCTTTTAAAAATGTGCTTATTTAGTTCAAATATGCATCTCTATTAAAGAAAAATCAGTACGTTTTTTTTTTTAAAGTTGGCTTACCTATTATCTATCTCTCCCATTAAAATGATTCCTCTGGGCTGGGGTTTTGTTGTGCTCATCTTAGGCCAGGCACTCAATAAATTGTCTCTGAATGATTGAATTGTTTGACTCCCTTGCTAGATTCTCAACTTCATGAGGCCAAGGATTGTTCTATTCAGTCCTTCTTTATCCTCAATGTCTGTTATATTGCAGTCACTTACATGACTAATGGGAAAAATCACAGAAAGAAAGAGTTAAAACTACATAAAAACCCCGTAGGTTCAATAACACAAAGCTTTCTAAAATTATTTAGCCCAGGAATTGAATACTGGCTGCACTTTTGATTTTTTTTAAATGGTATTGAATTTAATTTAAATGGAAATACTGGAATGGTAGAATAATAAAAAAATTATAAAAGCAACTTGCTCCTTAAAGTAAGAATTATATAGGACATCTCTTCTAGAAGCAAAATTTTCAAATGACAAACATCTGAAAGCATAGAAGGAGAAGTAAGAGTGTGAATTGTACTTCAATGCTCTTTTCTTTATATTCAACAAACAGCTTCATTCACACACCTTTCCAATTTTTTCAACTCTTTTGACAAAGCCTTCAGAGGAGTTACTGCTGATGACAACCATCACAGCCTAACAGGAGAAATTTTATAAAGAAAAATAATAGCATGTTTTTCCCAAATTGTTAAGGATATGGTGAAGCTCTGTCGGATTCAAAGGAGGAATGTGCAATTCCATGCTATATATAATAATAACTTGTTTTAATAGTGGCTTTGCAATTTTTCAGATATATCCATTTACTGAAACCACTATCAAATAAACAAAAACAAACAAATGAACAGGGGTTCGAGACAGAAATTATCTAATCTAAAAATAGCACATGTTCACAGAATACACAACACGTATCCCAAGTACTACTATAGGTTTCAAGTAATAGTCAAAACAATAGTAAACATGATTCAGACCCTACCAGTCAAATCATAAATGGGACCTTAACTGTAAATCCTTATCTTTAGATCAAAGCGGGTAATTGGGGGCTGAAGATACATTATAGAACTAATATGTTATAGAACTCCTCTGAAATGAGTCACTTATTCCATCACTTTTCCTGCACAGCTGCTGACCCATGTTTTGGTTCCTGGAAATAGCTGCTACCCTGTCATACTTCTTAAAAGCACATATATTGATAACTCTACTCATTCCTCCATTCCTCTGTGACTGTCACTGTGTTAAAATGTGGAGTCAGCTGACTCACTTGTGATGGTAATAAAGTAGATGAGTTTGCAAAGTATTTTGTTATTTCTAAAAATGCAAAAACCAAATTACATTGAAATCATAAGGGGTGTTTCAGGGAGAGCTGTAGGATGTGGTTTCTTGTGTAATCCACAGAGATTAGCTCCAACACATATTTAAACTCTCCTCTAGGAGCAACCTTAGTGGTAAAGCAAGAAGATAAACAGATGTATACACACCCTGGCACAAAATTATCACTTATGTTTGGCTTCCTAGTCTCCTCGTGTTACTTATTTATCTTAACTTCTCTCTGAAATCAGGGAACACAGAATCTCAATCAGTAGACATTTTTCTACTGAATTACCCAATAGTCCGATCATACCCCTAATACTTTTTAAAATTATTTCACTCATAATCCCAAATCTGCTTTGCTTCCTCATCTTAGTACACTGTAATTTGATTTCAAAATGAGGACAGTTGTCAGTAATGCCACATTCATTCATCTATTTTACAATTCCATGTGCTTATAACTATGAAGATATGTTAATAACATCCATTCCAATAAGCCACCCTAAATTTATTATCATGAAACAAGACCTCAAGAAAGAGAATTCAAAATCATCCATGTATTTGCAACTTATTGCAATAAAGCCTTTATCAATAGACTTCCCTGTGCACATGGTGGTCAAATTGCTGGTGAAAACCAGCCAGATCTATTACAAGCTTTCTCATGGCTTCTAGGTAACCCAAGTGAGCCTTTATTGATACTGGGAAGGGATAAAGCAGGGAAGGGATAAACAGTGCTATAAGATTTGGCTAGACAAAAGTAATGACTCTCATTACAAAGTGAGTATTTTTTTTTCAAGCTTTAGTTCAGTTTATTTTTCTTGTATAAAACTATGTAGTAGCCACAGCTGGAGCCTGGGTCCTCTGAACAGAGACTCTGGTGTGGGTCTTCAGAAGATGGTCCGTGAACTCCTGATAGGGAGACTTGGTGAACACAGCTGTAGGTCTTGGAGATGGCATCGAAAGTAGCCTTGGCAAAGTTCCCTAGGGTGGCAGTGCAGCCCCTGGCCGAGGTGTAGCAGTCGTCAATACCAGCCATCATCAGCAGTTTCTTGGGCACAGGGGCCGAGACAATGCCAGTGCCTCTGGGGGCGGGGATGAGACGCACCAGCACAGAGCCACAGCGGCCAGTCACCTTGCACGGGACAGTGTGGGGCTTGCCGATCTTGTTCCCCCAGTAGCCTCGCCGCACAGGGACAATGGAAAGCTTCGCCAGAATGATGGCTCCGCGGATGGCAGTGGCTACCTCCTTGGAACACTTGACATCCAAACCGACGTGTCCATTGTAATCTCCGATGGCGACAAATGCCTTGAACCTGGTCCGCTGGCCCGCGCGCGTCTGCTTCTGCACAGGCATGATCTTCAAAACCTCGTCCTTGAGGGAGGCTCCCAGGAAGAAGTCGATGATCTCAGACTCCTTGATGGGCAGGGAGAAGAGATAGATCTCCTCCAGGGACTTGATCTTCATGTCTTTGACCAGGCGGCCCAGCTTGGTGACGGGGATCCACTCCTTGTCCGCGGCCTTGCCCCCGCGAGCTCCGCGGCCTCGGCCCCGGCCCCGACCACGGCCCCGGCCCACCCCGGCCCCGGATGCCGCTGCCGAAGCCACCGCGGAAACTGCCGCGGCCTCCCATTCCAGGGCCCCCGGGCCCTCCGGGCCCTCTCGCAGCACCGGCGTCATCCGCCATTTGGTGTTCTCTCGGAGAGGAAACAAAGTGAGTATTTTAAAGCAAAAGAGCCTGTTGGGAATATTGTTTTATAAAATAGTGGTTTTTTTTATTAACTTTTTAAAATTCAATTAGGTAACATATAGTGTACCAATAGTTTCAAATGTAGATTTCAGTTATTCATCCATAGCATATAATAGCTAATGCTCAGTACTTACTGTTATAGCTTCTTGAAAGCAGAATTTTAACCCACTGAGCCACCCAGGCGCCCTTGAAAGCAGAATTTTAGATCACATTTTCTGATTACTTCCATGTCGTACAACACTTTCCTGCTAGCAACCTTCAAAACATACTGTTTGTTAGAGGAATTTCTTTAATAATAAATAAATAGGAATTTATTTAAATTTATAAATATATAAAATAAATAGGAATTTATTTAAATTTATTTAAATATTACACACTGTTTCATTGTTCATAAATAAGGTGATGATATTATAGCCATTAGTTGGTAGCACTGATATATCACTATCTTTTTACTTCTCAGTGCATTCTCTTTACACAAATAGATATATATTTTAAAAAATGTGAATCTGTGGCAAACTTGTAAAAAACCCTATACAGTAAAGTTTATCATTTTAAGTAATCTCAATTATCTTCCTCAATTGTGATAGTATATCCTTCTATCTAGGCCAGATATTGTATGAGGGATTTGAAGAGACATACTTTTCTAAATTTCACTTTTCTCATCTGCAAAATGCTTATCATGATCCTACAAAAAAATACACTTATAATTTTTTGATGAAAATTTATTTATTTATTTTAAGATTTTATTTCTTTATCAGAGAGAGTGGGCGAGAGAGCAAGCACAGGCAGACAGAATGGCAGGCAGAGGTAGAGGGAGAAGCAGGCTCCCGGCCGAGCAAGGAGCCAGATGCGGGACTCGATCCCAGGATGCTGGGATCATGACCTGAGCCAAAGGCAGCTGCTTAACCAACTGAGCCACCCAGGCATCCCTTTTGATGAAAATTTAATCTGTATAAACAATATATTTGCTGTAATGCGTGGTTCATGGAAAACATCTTTTTTAATTATAAGCAGTATTAGAAATTAAGTAAATGTGTCTATAATATTTAAAGTTTTAACACATAATTCCACTGCTTTGCCTTATTTTCTCAAATCCCTTTACCACTTTCACTGACAGAGTCAAATGTACTTTTTCTACTAGTAGCCAGCTCTTTGTCTTTTGTCAGAAAGATGCCCTTGTGAATTATTTATAATAGAGATATTAGCAATAATAATAATAATAATAATAATAAATAGCAATGAAAATGTTAAAAAAAAGTTTTCTTAACTAATTAGGGTTCTTAGACATCAATTAGAGGAACCACCTCGGGCAAGCAAATTAATCTGCAAGACATTCCCAGAATTAACAAGTCAGTCAGATACAGGGTTGTCTGTAGACTGAAAAGAACTAGGTTTGGAAAATAGGTAAGGACAGTGAAAAAAGTGATCAAATTTTTGGGCAAAATAAACTCTTAGGTGTCCTTTCAATGGAGTCCTGTTCATTATGTAGCAGAAACTCTGGAGATTATCTCAATCCATTGGAGTCACCCCGTTTATTAGCTTGCTATTGACAAAGTTATTTACAAACTGTAGAGCAAGAGGTTATAATGGAGAAAACTGATGGTAATGCACAGGATTCTTGTTAACAATAATGCAAGTTAGTGATTTTTCATTAGAAAACATAAATTCTATAACCCAAATTATGGGCCCAGAGCACTTCTGCTGCACAACTCTGCTTATATCCCAAATAACCATGTGAACTAGTTTTAATATCTGCTTCTCTTATTAATTTTTGAATAAAAATTCTTGACACAAGTATTTTATAATTGTGTGATAATCATGAATTTAATTTTTGGAGAACAAAACACACTTTAGCATAACTAGGTTTGTTCACAGAACCAGCCTTGATAACACACTTCTATATGTTAGAAATGATGTAATAAATGTAGAATATTGGGCACTTGTTTGGTATTCTTTGCCATGTTTTGCACTATCTAAAAAGAGATCAGTGAACTTGGACTGGAGTTAGTAGACATGGAAGAAAATAAAATATTACAAAGAAGAATACTCTGTGGTCCACAACCTAAACGGCCTGGGATTCCCATCATTTGGATCCCTGTAGCTTTACAGAAGTCAATTAAATTTTTGTATCTCTGATTAAAGTTGTTTCCCCAGTACTTTTTCAAACATCTCTTGTAAAGTATTGTTTCCCAGAAAAAAAGGGATTTTGCACATGTATCTGCCTTTGTCTCTGGTCATGATCTCAGTCAGGATCCTGGGATCGAGCCCCATATCTGGCTTCCTGCTCATGCTCTCTCTCTCTCAAATAAATAAATACAATCTTTAATTTTTTAATTAAAAATAAGATAAATAAATTAAAATAAAAAGTCTGGGCTTACTGCCCCATTTAGCTCCTTTTGTTTTTTTGAGTTGTATTTAAAGCAGCATGAGAGAACATGAGGCTCTCAAACTTAAAAAAAAAAAGGAAAAAATTGAGTTTTGTTAGGATTTAAGATCTTGTCTGCTAGACAAAAACGTTGGCTTTGTTAACATGTGAAAATTATCAAAAGGGAATAAGATAGAATTCTAATAATTTTTGTAGAAATTAAAAATTTTCTCCAACCCAATTACATACAGACCCATTAAGTAAATTCATTCCAATGTCCCAAACCAACCTTTTCTAATAGTAATGCATCTGTGTAAACAGGGTCAACCCAAGGAATAAATAAATATTATTATTTTTTTCCTGTCTCTTCCACAGTCTCATCTGGGTATATTGGTAGCAAGCCAATTATCTATCTTATAAGACATGATATCATAAGGAAGGGTATTCTGTCCATTTGGAACAACTGAAAATCATTGTAATTTTATCTTGGTGCAGTAACTTGAGATGGCACAGTGTGGGTTATGAATATATTTTATTTTTTTTTACTGGGAAGAAGAGATTATAGAGATATTGGTTATCCAAGAGAGACTGACAGGTGTTGATAGTTGCCAGGTCAATATCCATCTACTTTTTCCTTTAGTATCAGAAAGCACTGAGGGATTGACAACAAGGAAACTTAAAACAACATCAAATATTTTATTGTCTCTTTTCTAGTTACATTGTAACCATATGACAAAGTATCAGTCGTACAAGATATCATTCTCTTTTACCTCTATCTTTCTGCCAGAAATGTGGGCTTAATAGTGAGAACTCCAACAGCAATTTTTGCAACTGTGAATAAAAAGCCATGAAAACCTCTAAGATAGTTCACTTGACTTTCTTAAGACTCTGAACCAACACCAGAAAACACTCTCTGTAGTCTTCTTGTTAAATGAAAAATATGGTTAAACCACTTTTGACAGTCTACTACCTACAGCAAACTGTAAATCTTAATTGAAATATGTCCTCTCAGCTGTGCTTAAGCAACTGAGTCCTGAGCTTTTCAGGTTTTCAGTCTGAAAGAGTACACCTCGGGTGCTCTGAAAGGGAAGAGAAACGACACCCTGTTCTCCATATAAATTAAAGAAGAGAAATCTGTGCATTTAAGTGGGCCATATAAAATTTATCAAGCAGTTATCTCCTAACTCCTTCCTATCCAAATTACCTGATATGCTCTCCCTACTCCTTTATTCCACGTTACTGCCTTTTCACAACATGTCTTCTGTTATTTCCTTCTTGCAAGCTAGTTTTGATTTCTGCATCTAAAAAAATCAACAATCATTGTGTATTTCAATTCCCATTTTCCTCAAATGAATTGATTCTTCTTATCTATTACTCTTTTCTCATACTCAGTGTCTTTGTCTTTATGGGGTTTGTACTTTGCTTTTCCCCATCCTTTACTGCCATTATATAATCAATCTAATAACTTCTTAGAGAAAGTTAAAAATTCCCGCATAGCCACACGTGAACACAAAGTCACTGATTTTTAGCAAACCTATAAGATAGTCAGACATCCATTCAATTTCTTTTTTTTTAAGATTTTATTTATTTATTTGACAGAGAGAGATGACAAGCAGGCAGAGAGGCAGGCAGAGAGAGAGGAGGAAGCAGTCTCCCTGCTGAGCAGAGAGCCTGATTTGGGGCTCGGTCCCAGGACCCTGGGATCATGACCTGAGCCGAAGGCAGTGGCTTAACCCACTGAGCCACCCAGGGGTCCCTCCATTCAATTTCTTAACTGAGTCCCAAATGCATCCTGACTTCTAACCTAAACCTAAGCTCTACTTCTTACACGTTGTTATATGACCAAATTCTTTCAGTTCAGTATTTTGTAACATTTAAATATTAATCAGTTGATGCTTTGTTTGTGTATTTCTATGAAAATAATTTGAATACTGTAGATTTATTGTTATATTTATAGGTTTATAATCAAAGTTTCATCAGTTGAAGTTTTTGGAAATTTCAGATATAATGATTAACCTAAAATGATACTGCCTCAAATCCCTCTGATATCAAGGCCCAACACCTGATTATAGCCAAACCTGTGGTGGATAGTTCCATGGGAAATTGCAGTTACTTAACACTGATAGCATCTCATGTTCTCTCTCTCATTTTAGAATGTCTCCAACACAACCTGAAAGTGTAGGAGAGTTAATGTCCTCTGAGGACAGCTCTCAGTGACGTGG
Organism: Mustela nivalis; assembly: GCF_964662115.1. Taxonomy (NCBI): domain Eukaryota; kingdom Metazoa; phylum Chordata; class Mammalia; order Carnivora; family Mustelidae; genus Mustela; species Mustela nivalis. The sequence goes on from NW_028135797.1 coordinate 160,600, forward strand.
AAATAAGAACCATAGGTAAAATTGTCAGTTTTCAGGTCTTCATGAGGACAACTTAAAGAAGTTTCTCAGGACCTTTCAGTAAAAGCAAGCCTTCATTTTCTATCCACAACAATTATATCAACAATGTACCTCTTTGACAAAGTTGCTTCTTCACTGTATCACTTTCCCATTCTTTTCTACCTTGGATAATCTCCCAGATAAACTAACAGTACTCAAATCCTTTGTTCTACTCTTTGCTCTCAGGATAAATGGAGCCAAAAGACTTAGATTAATATCAAGTTCTGAATGGGATCTTAGAGCTATTTCTGTCCAGATTTTCATAAACATAGGGACCTTTGAATATCAGGCTATAAATAAGTTCTAAATGGAGGGGGCAAAAGCAAAAAGTAGAAATTTTTATGTTTGATTTTTAATCATGATTAATTGACTTTATTGATTATTAAAAATACTAACATTATAAAAGTGTGGATCTTTGTAAAACAATGTCTTAATGTAAGAAAGAAGTTGCATAGTCCTTTTGAGAATATTAAACCAAGTGTTCAGGTGCCATCTAATTTCTTGTTTAATCCAGAACTTTGGTGTGCATCATCTTGAGGAATAGGATTTTGAAGTCCAGACAGACTAAGAGAAAACTGATCCAAATGTGTGTGTTTATATTTCTGCTTTTGTTGTAAAAATCAAAGTGTGATTGCTGGTTTAAAATGGTAAAACTAATAATGTTCATGGACTTGATTATAAATTTTCTAATTGTATGGGAAGAATCCAATAAACATAGAATTAATTGATTTGCAAATCCTCAAAGAGCTACAGGATCAGGTAGTGGTATGTTCTGATTCAACAGCATCATAATGCAGCATTTTATATGTGTGGCTAATGGATATTTTCATGAATGTTTGCTAGCTAGTCAGCCAATACAGAGAAATATTAGGTAGCGTAATTACTCACAGTTGTGTTTAATAAAATGAGAGAAAATTATCAAATGACACTAATAATAATAATCCTATAGCAGGCTAAATATTCAATGATAATTACAAGTATTAATCTAGCTTTCTTCCCTGATTATGACTCTGCTCTCCTTTATCATAATGGGAGTAGCAGATTGTCTGCAGTGAATTGTGAAAACGCAGCAGTGACTTTGGCAGTGAAGGCCTCCCATCAATTTTGATAGGTTAAAATGATTCTGGTTGGTCTTGAGCAAATGTGTCAATTTTTTTTTTCTGTGTGTGTCATAAAAGAAAGAAGCAATAGTAAATTCTTGCTGTTATTCCATGGAGCCAATAAAATCATACTGCCAACAAGAGGCTGTTGACACCATAGGTGTAGTTAACTGTCTTGAAATACTACGCCTGGAAATAAAATCCTAATATTTCACATAACCTCTTTTTTTAAAAGAAATAAAACAAAACAAAACAAAACAACTATACTGCTTACATTTAGGGCCCTGCTGTTGTGTAACTATTTTTGAACATGTCTTCTGTAAGTGTATATATATATATATATATATATATATATATATATATACATATTTTTCTGTGCAATAAATTCATTTAGAGATAAATTTGGATTGCAAATTATTTTGGGGGAGGCGTGGTATTTGTGGCTAGTCTTACAAGTAAAAAGGACTAAAAGAAAGAAGAAAAACATTTTTTATTACAGCATATTTACATCTGTCCAAAGTACTTATCTACTATAATACTGACTAATGTATAATACTGTACACAAAGAAAGAAGCTAAATGAGTTATAATTCAGTCAGTGTATAGCTGGCCATTTTAAAACTTACCACTGAATCTTTCTGGTATGCAATGTGATATCTGGCAATCTGGTCCAGTTCATTACATCAGGTCATTTGTATCTTCTTATTACCATTTTGATAGCATAGCACATTTTATAACCCAGACATTTTACAATGGAACTATGATGCATGTATTTTCAAAAGTATAGACATACATGAAGCTATGAGGTCAAAAAAGATGAATGTCCGTAGTACCATATAGACTCAACAAATAAAAGTGTCCAAGGGTCTGAGTGTGACTTATGAATATTGTATAAGATTAGGCCAACATGTGGTTTTGATATAAATAATCTGTTCTTAAATTAGAATTACAATCGTTGAGTACAGTGTTGAAAATGGCAGATAGATTTTAGCTATCTTTGCTCACTAGGGAAAATGGAAAAATGTTTAGTTTGGTCAGATTTTCACTTAACTTCTGAAAAATCTTACGTTTGAGAGAACCCTTCTGAAATAAGAATCCTTAAAGACATAACCCCTTTGGCACAAGTTTTCAAGAAACTTGTTTGATGTTGTAGACAATTCTATGGCACACGTACTGTTCTAGATGTTTCATGCCAATAATATGTAAGCCATACCAAGGCTACATATACATATAGAGATGTTCCTCAGCTTACAAGGGGGCTATGTACAGAGAAACACATAAAAAATTGAAAATGCATTTAATACCCCAAAACTATCAAATATCATAGCTTACCTTAAGCTTATTTAAACATACTCAGAACACTTACATTTGCCTGCATTTGGGCAAAATCATCTTAAGCAAAGCCTATTTTATAACAAAGTATCAAATATCACATGCAATTTATTAAATATTACACTAAAAAAAGAAGAATATATATATTCTATATATATATTCTATATATAGAATGCTTGTAAGAATATCAGGTGTTCACCCCTGTAATCTTCTAGCTGACTGGAAGCTGTGGCTCACTGCCGCTGCCCAGCATCACAAGATGGCACCATATAGAACAAGAGTTTCAGGTGGTAGGTGTTATAAGTTTTACCCAAACTGACATTGGTTTTTGTCATCATATATGTCAAGTAGTTTTCTCAGGTTTATTTTTAGAATATCCTTGTATAATGAATATTTACACTGATATCTAGTATAAAAATCTTGCAATTTAACATTAGAAACATTAAGATATTGAAAATCAATCTATTTCTTTAATTCATTGAAGACATTTTTGGCTTGTTTCCAGTACTTTCGTACTGGTTAAAAAATGAATTTGAAGTAGTCTGGATTTCATTATTATATGGCACTTTCCCTTTGATGAATACAAAGACGATATTCTATATTAGCTATCTGAGAAGAATTTATTTTTTTAATTTTATTTATTTGTAAGAGAGAGAGTGAGAGAGAGCACAAGCAGGGGGAGCAGCAGGATGAGGGAGAAGCAAACTCCCGGCTAAGCAGGGAATCTGTTGCAGAACTGAGTCCCAGGACCCTAAGATCATGACCCGAGCTAAAGGCTCAGGCGTTTAACTGACTGAGCCACCCAGGTGTCCCAATCTGAGAAGAGTTCTGTATGCTATTCCTATTAATATGCAGTTTAAAGTCTAGGTAATTAACTTAATATTTTAGTGGCTATTGCATAGATAGCACTATGTTCCAGGCAGAGAGTAAGAAAGAAATATTAAATCAACCATATTCTATGCATTCTAAATGAAAATAATTAATCGATCATAAAAATCCTTCTATTTATGGAATATCAACTTATAAGCTTTCCTCCATATGAACAATGCCAAATACCAGAATAAAGGGTCATCTAATACAAATAAAGGATAGAATTAAAGAATTCTGGTAAGCCATTTAATTTTGAAAAATGGTGTTCTATTGTTGCTGAGTTGTGGTTTTCAGTTACATAATATCTGATAAGTGTAGAAGTAACATGAGTGTTACGTGAGATGAGAAATGGTATATAATTAAGATATTTTTAAAAGTACAGATAAATACAAATTTGTAAACATAGCATTATGGAGGAGTAAAAATAAATGATAGCTACACACTCTAAAGTGAATAAAACTTGGAAAGCTAATAGAGAAGTAAAACAAGGACAGTGCAAAAAGTATGGTACATTTTTATGAAGTTCAAACAAATTCTGTGAAATCATAGATGGACTTAAAGATACTATTATGTATCAAATATTGTAAAAATTAAGCAAGGAAATAGCAAACATAAAACAACCAAAGCATACAAACTTGGGTAGATACAAGAGGTGTGATCATGTTCTACTTCATAAAGAGATGAGTTAATAGATAAATACAAGTAACTAGACTTTTTAGAAGTTAATAAAACGTTGCCTGTTATTTCTTAGTAATATAAAATATATGGTTTTCTAACAAAAACGTTTATCTTAAAATATTTAAAAATAAATTTTAGGCTACTCCTAAGGTTATATTTACTTTTCCACTGTAGGAAAAGCTGGTTGTTGTAGTTGTATTTGTTTGTTTGTTTTAGTCTCCTCCTAGTTTTTATTATTATAATGTGGAATGAGGAATGTTAGATTGAAAAGTGAATTATTTTATAGACAAAAATCATTACTTGATTCACCTCCTGGTACAGCAGATGGAACTCCTGAAAATATGCCCTTTTGCCTTATGGAAGAGTAACAGTTATGCTTACTTCTGAAACATACTTGGTGGTGGCCCTAAATAGTGACACCATAGTAAACATTTTGAATATTTGCAATTAATTTTTATAGTCATAGGGCTCCAAAAGGCACTGCAGGTATCTTAGCAGGTATTTCAATAAGGCTAAAATTTGCCTGACTGTTTAAAAATATTAGCAAGGCACAAAACATGGCAGAAGTATTGTCCTCAGATATTATTTATTTCCATATGCTCCTGATTCCAGACATGGGAAGTTATTTTTCAAATATTTATTATAAAAGTTTTTATTTATTTATTTGACAGAGATCACAATAAGGCAGAGTCAGGCAGAGAGAGAGAGGAGGAAGCAGGCTCCCTGCTGAGCTGAGAGCCCGATGTGGGCCTCGATCCAAGGATCCTGGAATCATGACCTGAGCCGAAGGCAGATGCTTTAACCTACTGAGCCACCCAGGCTCCCCCATGACAAGTTATTTTGATAGATGTATATACAGTGTATTTTCCAGTTATAAGAAAAATGGTTCTGCTATTTTTAACCTTTTTAAAAATTAAATAATTTTTTTCATTGAAATTTTATTTTTTAATGTTTTACTTTTCTTTTCTTTTTTTTTTTTAAGATTTTATTTATTTATTTGAGAGACAGAGATCACAAGTAGGCAGAGAGGCAGGCAGTGAGAGAGAGGGGGGGGGGGAAGCAGGCTCCCTGCGGAGCAGAGAGCCCGATGCGGGGCTCAATCCAAGGACCCTGAGATCATGACCCGAGCTGAAGGCAGCAGCCCAACCCACTGCGCCACCCAGGCGCCCCAATGTTTTACTTTTCAATATACTACTTAGAATATAAAACCTATTCCATTTTGTAAGATGTTTACCATTTAAAAAATGGTAATTTTCTCATTGTGTCTTCCCCTCACATTGCTTTATTTTGAATAAAAAATTTCACAATAAACATAACTGATGCTTTCCTTCTGATGGTCCCTCTGTTGGTCATATTGTATATGAGCCATGACAATTAGTTTTACAAAATTTATTGATGTTTGTTGATATGTTTTATCATAACTAATTTTCCCTCCCTTATCTAGATTCCCCAGCTTTCAGACAGGTGGACACTTCAATAAACCATACCCAAGGGATGTATCAAGTACTTCTTAGACATTCTCTCAGATCCTTGAGGTCTCATTTTGCCTAGGGATTTGCAATAGGTTCTGCCAGAGGCACCACTGTGACAACTGATGTCCATGGTCTATCTCCTGCTAAGCTCAAGAGGTCACTGGTTTCCAAGTTTATCTATAAAATTAATGCATTCCAGCAAGTTCTTTTTTTTAATATTAACAAACTTATTTTAAAGTTTATATGGAGAGGCAAAGACTCACAATAGTCAACATAGTGTTGAAGGAGAACAAAGACTGAGGACTGACTTCAAAGTTTACTAAAGCGATTGGGCACCTGGGTGGCTCAGTTGGTTAAGCCTCTGCCTTCCGGCTCAGGTCATGATCCCAGGGGCCAGGGATCGAGTCCGGCATTGGGTTCTCTGCTCAGCAGGGAGCCTGCTTCTCCTCATCTCTCTCTCTGGCTGTCTCTCTGCCCATTTGTGATCTCTCTCTCTGTCAAATAAATAAATAAAATCTTAAAAAAAAGTTTACCATAACGATAATTGTAAGCATGATATTGTAATACCACAGAGAGACTAGATTAAAGCAACAGAATATATATTATCAATTATATTTTATATTTAATAGAAAAGCAAAAGCAATACAAGAGAGCAAAATACAATCTTTTAAACAAATGGTTCTGTAGCAATGGTGAAGCTAAATCTAAAAATATAAAATAAAATAAATCCAGGCAGATATCCTACACTCTTCACAAAAATTAACTCAGATTGGATTATAAACCTAAACATGAAACATGTAGAAGGTAATATAGAAGAAAATTTAAATGACCTTGGTTTTCGCAATAACTTTAGCTACAAAAGCACAAGCACTGAATTTAAAAATGTCTACTCTGTGAAACACAATGCCAAGAGAATGAAAAGGCAAAGCACAGAGTATGAGAAAAAATTTGCAAAATACACATCTGGCAAAGGACTGTTAATCAAAAATACACAAAGACCCCTAAAAACTCAACAATGGGGGAAAGACCGGATTAAAAATGAGCCAAAGGCCTTAGCAGATACCTCACCAAAGAAAATATTACAGATGGCAAATAAGCATATAAAAAGATGCTTCACATCATATGTCATCAGGAAAATGCAAATTAAAACAAAAAAGAGACACCAGTACATACCCAGAATCCAGAGCACTGACAACAGAACACGAAATGTTGGTGAGGATGTGGAGCAACAGGAATGTTCTTCCATGTGTATTGAGAATAAAGAATGGAAAACAACTTGGCAGTTTCTTACAAAACTAAACATATTCTTGCCAGATGATTCAGCAGTAGCAGCTCTTGGTATTTATCCAAAGAAGATGAAATCTATACCCACAAAGATGTCTATAGTAGTTTTATTCATAACTGACAAAAGCTTGGAAGCAACCAAGATATCCTTCCATAAGTGAAAGGTCAAAGAAAGTGTAGTACATGCAAACAATGGAATATTATTTAATGCTAGAGAAATGAATTACCAAGCTATGAAAAGATATGGATATAAATATTTAATAAATATTTGATTTTAGGCTTCTACAAGTCTATCAATGTTATTAGTATATTTTAACAGTGAATGCTCAGCATTCATGAATTTACCTAATAAAACATTTTGGGTTCAATATTTTAAATACTTCAACCTCTATGATTATATTCCTAATAATTTTGAATTGGGGTAAATAAACCTTAATTTTTTGTAACTTGTTTCTTATTGCAAGAGAGCTCAATGAAATTTTAGAAAATAAAAATTTACAAAAAAAAAAGTTTAGTTTATTATTGCCAAATAATTTAAAACTTTATCTTATATTCAAATACATATATTTTTCTAAATTGATTTATATGCTACTAAAACCAAAAACTTTTAGTTATACTAGATTTCATATCCTGCAATCAATGCCAGAAATCCATCTGGCAATGATTTGTCTTAAATAGAGTTAAGATGGGTGTTATTACAATGCAAGATGGAAACAAAGATAGTATAACAATTGGTGTTACATAACTTTTCCGTTTTGATCAAGTTACTAATCTACAAAAGGCTTTTATCAGTGACAGACTTGGGACTTTAACAAAACTTTTAAACTAGCATGTGCGACTCATTCCTAGAAAACAACACAATCAATAACACTTTATTTAGATTAAATCATGACTATTTCTCCATTTGAATAAAAAAGGTAGCAACCCCAATAAGTTTATTGAACATGAAAAGTTGAAATGCTATAATGCTCCTAAGGAATTAAATGATCCAGTCAAGAATTACTAAAAAAGGATATAAATTACCAAAGTGTTTGTATAATTGTAATGTACAACTGCCCATTATCGTTCCATAGTGTAGGCTTGTACAAGAACTCTATAAAAGAACTCCACTTCTAAACTGTGGAAAATATGTTCCCTTTTCCCCTATATACAACTATTAAGCCATTCATTTAGCTTTTAAAATATCCACTTAATACAGGCTTTTTACACATTTGAACAGGCAGCAGGGCTCTATTCTTATCGCTTACATCTGAAGGATAGACTTCTAGCGTAAGAGGTAAAGCCCATAAAGGAGCCCAATAATAACAACAAAATACAGTTTAGTGAGCCCTTACAATCTGCCAGCTACCTTTCTGAGAATATTTCAATTAATAAAACATATAAAATACCTGACCACAAAGAGCTCACATTCTTTTGAAATATAATAGTGAAATAAACCAATAATAGAGGGGCACCTGGGTGGCTCAGTCCATTGAGTGACTGCCTTTGGCTTGGGTCATGATCTCAGGGTCCTGGGATGTAACTCCCCAGCAGGCTTTCTAGGCAGTGGGGTGTTTTCTTCTTCCTCTGCGCACCCTCCCAATTCTCTCTCTCTCTGTCTCAAATAAGAAAATAAACCAGTAATAGAATAATGATTGATGGTTGATGGTGATAAGTGATACAAAGAAATACAAGAAAGGTAAAAGCCATTGGGGAATGCTGGGATGAAAGTTAATTTTATTTTGTTTTGGGTGGTTATATCTCATTTATGAGATGTTATTTGCACAAAGACCCAGGAAGTGAAGGAGAGTGTTATACAAATATTAAAGGAAAAGATTGCTCTAGGCAGAGCAAGTAAGTATATAGACTTTGTGTGAACAGCTTGTCTGTTACTTTTGAGGAAAAGCAAGGAGGCCAATGAGGAGTTCATAGTGGTGGAGAGAGGAAGAACGTATTGATGTATGACCTTCTAGTACATTGAAACGCCTTCAGTTTTTATTTAATATGAAAGGGGAAGATACCAAAAGTCTTTCAACAGCAGAATAAAATCATATGACTTGATTTTTAGGTTAAATTGCTGTACCAAAATAAATTTGCATGGAGAAAGGAGTGCAGTATGTGTGGAAGTGGGGTTATCAATCAAGTCAATAATTCAGGAACATATGATGGTGTTTTTAGCATGCTGGGTGGTAATAGAAGTGGTGAGGTATGGTTTTCATTGTGTATATATTTTGATGGTGAATATTCTGGTGAACAGGATGGGGTATGTGCAGGACAGACATCAACATTTATTTTACCTGCACAAACAGAAGGGTGGAGTCTTCATTCCCTGATATGGAGAGAACTCTGAGTTCAAATGTTCTTTCTCATTAAATGGCATAGTGATGATGAGGATTTAGTCAGACAGTGAAAGAGAGCAGTAAGCATAGTGTTAAGCGGTAAGACATTATAATACATTGGAACATCAAAAAACGTTGTGTTGGATCATCTGTTTATGTGAGTAAATAAATAAATAAAGCTTCCTGGGGTTCTGATAGAGGTAAAGAAGACTGTATATGATCCAAAGGGGCACGTGCACCAAATGTTTATAGCATTAATATCCACAATAGGCAAACTATGGAAAGAACCTAGATGTCCATCAACAAATGAAATATATATATATATATACACACACACACAATGGAATACTATTCAGCCATCAAAAGAAATGAAATCTTGCCATTTGCGTTGACATGGATGGAACTGGAGGGTATTATGCTTAGCAAAATAAGTCAACCAGAGAAAGTCACTATCATATGATCTCCCTGATATGAGGAAATGGAGGTGCAATGTGGGGGGTTTGGGGAACAGGAAAAGAGTAAATGAAACAAGATGGGATCGGGAGGGAGACAAACCATAAGAGACTCTTAATCTCACAAAACAAACTGAGAGTTGCCGGGGGGGGGGGTGGGGAGGTTAGGGAGAGGGTGGTGGGGTTATGAACATTGGGGAGGGTATGTGCTGTGGTGAGTGCTGTGAAGTGTGTAAACCTGGCGATTCACAGACCTGTACCCCTGGGGCTAATAATACATTATATGTTAATTAAGAAGAAGAAAGAAGAAGAAGAAGAAGAAGAAGAAGAAGACTACTATAAATCAAATGCTATGGTTTTCAGCATAGAGTGTGTAATCAGGCATATTTTATTAAAGTAACCAAGTAAAATGAGGTCGAAAATTGGAATAACAGAAAACATAAAAATCAGAGATTTTAAAAAGAGATATGGGACAGTGTAGAGAATATAGTCAATGATATTATAATAGTGTTATATGGTGACAGATGGTGGCTATATTTGTAGTGATCATAGAATAATGTATGGAGATCTTGAAAACCTGAAACCAATGTAACACTGACTATCAACTACACTCAAATAAAAAAATAGTAAAAGGAAACATTTTAATTTAAAAAGATAAAAAGAGGGACAAGAATTTGAAAAGTGAATTTCAAAAAGAGTAAAGATGAGGCTAAGACATACTCTGAACCTTGAGGAAAACACCATTTTGAAAATTCTTCCCATTTTGAGAAAACTCAAATGAATCAATACCATAAAAGAACCCATTTTAACCGAGAGATGTAATGAATGCTCAAGAAATAATTTTATGACAGGATAATTCTTCCCTATGAAACAGCATACAGAAACCCGGGGAAACACCTGGAAGCAAAATAAACTATACTGAAAATAAGAATTAGGAAAAAGATAAATGATGAAAGATAAGAAAATTAGACCTGCGACAGAGACCTAGTGAAGAGAATTTTTAGCTTGTGGTTTAATGTTTTTGAGGATAATCTAGAGTACATAACTGCCTTGAGGCAGGCTGGTTGTAGGCAGTTTAGGCAGACCCCTAAGAGAGGCCTACTTTGGGCTGGACAAAGACAAATCCAACCATTTGACTAAAGTGTCTGTGAAGATGTTGAAGTCAGATGCAGCAGAGAAAGACCTGTCAAACCTAATCTCAGAAATGGAGATGATGAAGATGATTGGACAGCACAAGGACACCATCAACCTGCTGGGTCCTGCACACAGGATGGTCCTTCGTACACTATCATGGAATATGCCTCCAAAGACAACATACAGGAGTACCTGCAGGCCCAGAGGCCTCCTGACCTGGAGTACTGTTACAATATCAGCCACAATGCAGCAGAGCAACTCTCCTCCAAGCACCCGGTATACTTTGCCTACCAGGTAGCCTGAGGCATGGAGTACCTTGCCTCCAAGAAGTGCATACACCAAGACCTGGCCACCAGGGAAGTGCTGGTGACAAAGGACAACATGATGAAGATCTCAGACTTCAGCCTTGCCAGAGATATCACCACATCAGTTACTATAAAATGAGAACCAACAGTGGACTGCCTGTGAAGTGGATGGTCCCTAAGGCCATGTTTGACCAGATCTACATCCACCAGAGTGACTTCTGGTCTTTTGGGGGTGATCCTGTGCAAAATTTTCACTCTGGAAGCCTCCCATATCCTGGAGTGCCTGTGGAGGTGGTTTTCAAGCTGCTGAAGGAGTCATTTGATGGATAAGCCAATAAGTGCACCAGAGAGTTATACACAATAATGAGGGGTGGCTGGCATGTGGTACCTTCAAGCTGCTGGTAGAAGACCTGGATCATACTGTGGCCTTGACCTCCAACCAGGAGTACCCGGACCTGTCCTTGGCCCTGAAACAATACTGTCTATGCTTTCCCAACACCCAAAGCTTCACCTGCTCCTCAGAGAAGAATTCCACCTTCTCTCATGTGCCGTTGCCCAGGGAGGCCTATCTGCCCTGACACCCAGCCCAGCTTGCCAATGGTGGACTCAAATGACTAGTATCCCTATTACTCCTGTCCAGATTCCGTCATAAGCTGTAACCCTTACCCCCCACCCTCCCTGCAAGACTCACTGCCTTCTCCTTTGTCCCTTTCCTACTGGCAGGAGCCAGCTGCCTACCTGAGGCCTTCACCCCTTGAAGTTCACCTCTCTTCCCCTTCCTCTTCCTCCTCCTTACAACCTGCTCATGAAAGAAAGGAACAGAGAGGCAGGTACTTGCTCGTGGCTACTTCCTTCCCTCCCATATGTTGGACCAAGACCCCTCCCTGTCATCTGGTACTGCCTAGACGTCGAGAGAGTTGGAGATGAGGCATGCCAGTGAAAGCTGTCGGAGCTTTCCTGGTTTGGTTTTGTCTGCTTAGCATAACATGTAAGACTGAGTTCTGGTGGCAGGGACCTAGTCCTTGGGGCTATAGCACTAGTGAGGGGAGGTCAACTGCTCTGGGCCTTGGCTAAGAGCAAGCCCTGCTCCAGAGATATGGTGCCAAGGGCTTATCAATTTTGATACTAATTTGCTTTGCTGACCAAATACCTGGTATCAAAAGATGGGAAGGCAAAGACTGGAAGCAGTGTTGTGACCATGGGGTCCAGCCCCAAACTATGAAGAAAACACAAAGTGTATAAATCTGAGTAAGTATATATTTACACACATTTTTAAATAGGTTGTTATCAAAGATTTAATCAATGGGTAATATGCTCCTCGTGGCTGGGAAGCATCAGTTGCCATATATTAAAAACAAAGAAAAGAGGTGTCTGGGTGGCTTCCTCCAAGAAGTGTCCCTTCTTTTCAGGTCATGATCCCAGGGTCCTGGGATGAAGCCCCACATCAGGCTCTCTGCACAGTGGGAAACCTGCTTCTCCTTTTCCCTCTGCCCTGCTTATAGTTCCTCTTCCTGTCTCTCTGTCTGTCAAATAAATAAAATATTTAAAAAAAAAACAAGAAAGAAACAAAATGTTTTAAAAGGCCTTTTTTTTTAATTTTCTAGGGGTGCCTGGATGACTTAGTTGTTTAAGCAGATGTTTGCCTTTGGCTGAGGTCATGATTCCAGTGTACAGGGATCCAGCCCTGCATGGGACTACTTGCACCCCAAGGAGCTTGCTTCTTCCTCTCCCTTTGCACATGATTCCCCCTGTCTGTGTGCTTCTTCTCTCTCTCTCTCTCTCTCTTGCTGTCAATAAATAAAATAAAATCTTTTACTAAATAAATAAAAAAATAAATAAATTTCTAAACCTACTTTCAGTTTAGGTCCCTTAACAAAAATTGCTACTGCTTCATTAAAAAAAAAAAAAAAAGGATAATTTAGAAAGATGCTTCCAGAGTTAAAAAGCTGTTTTGTTTCTTTGTCAGGATTCAATATAGAAGTGCTTTAAAAAGTAAAAGAAAAAATATGCTATATTAACTCTAATCACACTATAACTTTGGTGGTTATATCAAGATAATGAAAAGTGATTTTAAAGCAAATTTCATTATCAGACATAAAGATCAAGTCAAAATTACAGAAGAGTAAAAGGATGAATTCATCAGGGAGTATAATAATTCTTTTTTTTTAAAGATTTTATTTATTTATTTGACAGAGAGAGATCACAAGTAGGCAGAGAGGCAGGCAGAGACAGAGAGAGGAGGAAGCAGGCTCCCTGCTGAGCAGAGAGCCCGATGCGGGACTCGATCCCAGGACCCTGAGATCATGACCTGAGCCTAAGGCAGCGGCCTAACCCACTGAGCCACCCAGGCGCCCCGGGAGTATAATAATTCTTGAATTTTAATACGTAACAACAGATTTGGGGATATATAGGGAAAAACTAAGAACAAAAATCATAACTTCTACCTTGGACGACAAATGGAAAATAATTTCAACACCCTTATTTTAAGATTACATAGACAAATGGTCATCATATTGGTAAGATATGTAAGACTTGAACAAAATGATCAACTAACTAGATATGCTTGATATTACATTACAGTAACTGAACTAACTGAGGTCAGTCTTTGGTGAATCACAGAAACAGGTGGAGTTGTCAAACAAAGGAATCTTTGTTTACAACATACAAGGAGTTCACAGGGAATAAGTTCCAAAGCCTTGACTGTTTGAACAGGAGAGAGATTTTTATTTAGTATTTAAGATGAATACTCAGAAGGGAGAGTTTTATTATCCCGTGTATGGTTGGTCATAAGGTTGTGGATGCATGCACATCCACATATGTATTTGTGCAATATGTATTGCATGTTCACCTGAATGAAGCTTGTATTCCACCGAGGGCAGAAACTTCAACGTTAGAATAAAGCAGAGGTAACTGTTGGACAAGGGAAAGGAACTCTGCAGGCTTCAAGAGCAGATAGAAACTAGATGGGGTCTTGGGCTCATTTTCTGGGACAAGGAATGAAAGGCCTTGATTGCTTTTGAAATAGCACTAGGAGTTTTACCACTGATTTATTGTCTCAATAGCTTAGGCTATTTCCTGCTCTGGTGGTGACTGTTAGTTTTCCCATTGCCTTGTTCCCTCAAAATCCTTAGGAGTGAGGTTTTTGCATTTCTTTGTAAGAACCTCCCAGGAATTTTTGGAAGAAGTGTGCTGGGGCAAGTACACAGGTGGGGTATAGATCATTGAAAATAGCTGGGGACAAAAAATGACTTTTCTTATGTCAGGAAAACTATATCTCTTCTTTAATTTTCTAGGAACCTCTAACTCTTTCTGCTGATGTTACCAGCAGGCATCTGAGATATTACTGATTGTTCTCTTGAACCTAAGGAAAAGGAAATGTAGAAAGCAAAAGAAAAAACTTTAAAATCTATCCTGCAACTCATCAATGCACTGCAGCCACCTCTCTGTCTTTCCCTTTCTCTTTTTCTCTCTTTCTCTTTCTCTCTCACTTTCTCTCTCACATACGCACAACACACGCAAATCGACTTAAAGCAATTTTTAATTTTCCCTATTCCATTTTAATATACTTGAGGCATGATCATTTTCTTAGTAAATACAAGAAAAAAAAATCTAGGATTCCATCATTCTGTGTGATTAAAGTATTGAGGAATTTACTTCCAATAGCACTTATAAAAACATATTTTATTTAAGGAATATTATATAATCAGGTGCCTGCATTTTTCTTATTCTCTAACTAGTGTTATTTGGCAATTAATATTTTGTCAATCAATATTCCCCTATACCTGAATGTGTGGGCAGTGAGAGATGAGTTAGAGGCAAGGATGGTGAACACTCCCAACAACTGCAGACTACATATATCTTAAGCCATGATTTTCTTTGCAAAGGTCAACATTGATAATGTTCTAGTCATACCTCCGTGTACCAGGAAAGAAGTAGCATATTTCTTGAAAGACACAGCTATCAAAGCTCCATTGAGAATCCGTAAAGATGGAGAAGGGATTTGCAAATTAAATATCTGATAATGGACATCTACTCTGATTATTTAAAAATGAATAAAAATAAAAAACCTTACTAATAATCAAACAGAGTATCCAATTTTACATGTGAAGGAAATAATGGAAGAGACATGTCACCAAAAGTATATGGATGGCTTATAAGCACATGGCCAATTTCTCAACATTTAAACATTAAAGAAATAAAAATTAAAATCATAATGAGACATGCTTACATATCTATTAGAATGGCTAAAATTATAAAGGCTAATTGTACTTGGTCTGAGCTAGATTGAGAAGAAACAAAAAATCTAAACTGTTGTTGGCATATATCATGATACAACCACTTTGGAAAATAGTTTCAAAATTTTTTTAAATGAAAAATATGTTGCAGTTACACAAATAGCCATTTTATTCTAGGCATTTCACCAAGAGAAACAATCCCTATGTTTATACAAGGACTTGTATGTGAATTTCATAGCAGCTTTATTTTTAAGAATTGAAAACAGTGGAAATGTTCATCAATGTCCATCAATAGAGCAAAGACAATTGGAGATTCTCAAAGTAATGATGCCGAGAAAAGAAAATCCAGGCCATGAATAGTATATACTGTGTGATTCCATGACTACAAAAAATCTAGAAAATACAAATTTATATATAGTCACAGTCATCAAATATATGGTGTGATTTTAGTGCCTTCTTCTGTGCTCCCATAGCTTCCTACACTTGGATCTCCGAGCATTTCTTACACCATGTGAAAATATGAACTCTTTCTCTTTATTCTGTCTTACTAGAATAAGAATCCTTGAAATTTTATGGACATTTGAACTCTCAGTTATTAGCAAAAATTCTATCACACAGTAAGTTTCCAAATATAAAAGCCAGAGTTTTACAATGACTTCGAAGCTTTTACATGATCTAGCCACTCATTTAACCTCTGTGACCTCTTTCCCTGCTACTCTTCAGTCACTCACAGTGGCCTCCTTGCTATTCCTCAGATATGCCAGGCATGATCCAACCTTATGGCCTTCAAGATAGCCAATTCCTTTGTCTGGAGTGACCTTATTGCTGATAGTTCTGCGCAAATTCATCACCTTTCCATACATTTGTTCAATTGTCAGCTTCATTGTAACTACCCTGATCTTTCTATTAAAAGATTTAACTCCCCATCCCCTGCCTAGCAACCTTGATTTTTCTCACCCTGATCGAATTTTTCTTTTTCCCCATTGTACTCTTCCTTTTTGAATGCACTATGCCATTTTTATTAAGGTTTATAGCTTTGAATTGTCTCACCCATTAAAATAAAAGTTCTACAAAGCCAAGTATTTCATTTACCAGTGTAGTCTGAAGTAATATCTGCCATATAATAGTTCAGTAGACAACTGGTAAATTTCAAAATAAATCAATGTTGAGAGTATACTGAATTTCATAAGTCATTTCAATATTTTTTTCCAAAAAATAAACTACATAAAACATACTTTAAATTTACTTTCAAAATATTTTATAGCATATAATGGACAATATACATAAGCCTAAAGAAACAATCCTATAATTAACCATTTCATACCTACTTAAAAACTGCATAATACCACACTCTTAGATCCTCTTTGAATGCTCTAAAACAACCCTTCAAAGGAAATACATTTTTAAAACTCACAGATTTTTTGGCAAATAATTTAATAAAATAAAAGTTTCATTCATCTATGTAGATCAAAATAAATATTTTTAATAAGCATGAAATTATAACTCTGAAGTGTGCTAAAATGAAACCACCTGCTAAGGGTGAGAGAACAAAAATAAACATCCTTTTTCCAAATAAGAGGAATTTATTACCTTTGAATCAAAGCATGTGGATTTGTTTTAACTGGCAATAAAGCAATATGGAGACACAAACCATAGAAAGTCATATTTTAGATTTCTAAAAGACTTCTAAGTGAAGAGTATACATTTTTTAATTGCTACATAATGCTACATAATGACAAGATGACAGGTTGTGACAAATAGCATTTTAAAAGCTCTACTCATAATGGAACGAAAGATGTCATTTCCCTATAATTTTATATATGTCTTTAATTTACTATATCTGGATCAACATATTACCAAACAGATGTTCATCAAAGACTAAATCATTTTTAATGGAACATAATAATTTGAACCTACATCTATTAATCATTTTTTTCGATCTAACATTTATAGTCTCGCTAAACATTTTATCAGTTGTTGACAAAATTCAAAATAAATAGGATAAAAAGTCGTGTTTGGAAAAGTAGATTTTTTTTCAAATTTGCATTTAAATGAAAATATTTGCTGATATTTTTAAAACTTTAAAAGTAATTTTATATATATATCTGACCTATCAGATGATATAAAATTTTTGGAGAAAATATGACATATTTTTTGATCTTGGTTGAAGGTATTAATAAAGAGCAACTGTTTGTATTATTTGTATTGTGATATCTTAGTTAATAAACATGGATAACTGGTATAAAATATGTTTTTTTAAAAATTTTATTTATTTACTTGACAGAGATCATAGGAAGGCAGAGAGGCAGCCAGAGAGAGAGGAATGGAAGCATGCTCCCAGCTGAGAAGAGAGCCCACTGTAGGACTCAATCCCAGGAACCTGGAATCATGACCTGAGCCGAAGGAAGAGATTTTAACCCACTGAGCCACCCAGGTGCCCTAAAATATGTTTTTTTTTTAATATAGAAGTATAGTTCTTGCCAAAATATGGAACTAGCTGGAACTGAATGCCTCCTTCAAAGTCAGCTCTGGAGAAATTATGCCAGTGTAATATGGAACTATTTCAGATATTAACCAAAAAGAAAGAAATGATGATAAATTCCTTAAAAGACTCAAAGTTGCCCTTGACTGGTATGTTTCAAGCTCTATTCCTGGTTTGAAGACAGGTTTTAACAGGCCTGTCACTGTAGAAATCCACTAGATGTTTAGAGGCTATCAGAACTTTACAAAAACCTTGAAGGGGTAAAGACTTGAAAATTCTTTAGAGAGATTAGCTCCCTAAGGCATTATTCCTCCACACATTTTCCTCCAATCAATTAAGACTGATGGATGAGGGGCACCTGAGTGGCTCTCTCATCACGTGGGTGGTGGGTTAAGCCTCTGCCTTCATCTCAAGTCATGGTCTCTGGGTCCTGGGATCCAGCCCCACATCGGGCTCTGCTCAAAAAGAAGCCTGCTTCCCTCCCTGCTTGCCTGCCTCTCTGCTTACTTGTGATCTCTCTCTCTCGCTCTCTTTCTCTCTCTCTGTGTCCAATAAATAAATAAAATCTTTAAAAAAAAGCTGATGGATGATAAATTATGAAAACTGCTCCCTCCAAATGATGCTTCTTCATAAGGATTTAAGAATTTAAAATTGTAAGAATTTAAAATTGAAACTTGATCATAGGATTTATCTTATAGAATAAAATCAAGTGAAGGCAGTTATTATTAGTTCTGAAGTATTGGTGATTCTGAATTCTTGGCCTCATTAGTAAATTTATTTTTAAATTCTCCCATGGAGTGGTGATTGGCCTTCAGTCTTTCATTGATATACATCATTGGGTCAAATGAGATGTGTGTGCCCAGAACTATATATAATCTTTTTTGTATTTCACTGGAGATGGCATTTCTGAGTTTTGTTCAATTGAATTTGGACAGATGTTTTAATAGTCACTTCTAGAGTTGGCCCTGGAGAATATCTTCCTTTTTTTCTCTTCCCGATTCTCTGAAAAACCCTGACTAATTCACATTATCACAGTAATATCACATTTCAAGTTTTTCCAAACACTAAAGCTGCAAAATAGAAGGAAGCTACTCAGAATGGAATACTATTATGAATGATTGAGAAAGAAAACATTATTATAATTAAGCTACCAGGTTTCAATGTATTTTATTGTTGCTTAGAAAATCCTAGCATACCCAGACTTTACAGAGATTTGATGATCCTAAGAAGAGCTGAACTCATGGACCAAAATAACTATGCACATAAAAAGTACAATTACTTACCTAAAAAATATGATGTGATTAACTTTATATGCCAATCCAAGTGTTATTGGAACAGGAATTAAAAAAATAGCTTAGGGGCGCCTAGGTGGCACAGTGGATTAAGCCACTGCCTTCAGCTCAGGTCATAATCTCAGGGTCCTGGGATCAAGTCCTGCATCAGGCTCTCTGCTCAGCAGGGAGTCTGCTTCCCTCTCTCTCTCTCTGCCTGCCCTCTGTCTACTTGTGATCTCTCTCTGTCAAATAAATAAATAAATAAAATCTTAAAAAAAAAAAAAGAATGACTGTACTTTTAAAAAATAGCTTAAAAGGAGCGCCTGGGTGGCTCAGTGGGTTAAGCCGCTGCCTTCCGTTCAGGTCATGATCTCAGGGTCCTGGGATCAAGCCCCACATCGGGCTTTCTGCTCAGCAGGTAGCCTGCTTCTCTTCCTCTCTCTCTGCCCACCTCTCTGCCTACTTGTGATCTCTCACTGTCAAATAAATAAATAAAATATTTTTAAAAATAGCTTAAAAGTATATGATAAAATAATGATATACATATACAAGGAAAAGAAAGATACTATACTGTGAATATAAATTAAGTGAAAATTGTTGAAATAAAGAATACAATAAATGGAGACTAAGATGAATATAGCTGTAAAATGAATAAATGAGTTGGGAAAAACAAACAAATTAATGACTTCTGCCCAAATACAGCAGAAGAGAAAAAAAAAATAAAGAAAATATTTAAATAAGTACTGAGATAAATTTTGGAGAATTAAAGAAAGTTAAAAGATACCAGACTTAAAATGATGCCAAACATGAGATATCAGAAACAAAACAAAACAAAAACTACACACACTAAAAACCACTCGTATACATTATGGTGAGTTTTAAGAATATCAAAAACAGAGAAGAGCATAAATGATGCCCAAGAGAAGAACAGATCACCTAAAATGTACAAGAATAATACTGACAGCACAATTCTCAATAGTAATAGCATATAAAGAGACAGCTGGGAGTTTTTATAGATGGAAAAGATATTTGAAACTAGGTATTATACATCAATCCAAATTATTGATTAAATTTGAGAGCACAGTAAAAATACAATGAAGCATGTTAGGTCTTAGAACATTTATCACACAGAGACACACATTTTGGAAAACTTCCTTGGAAGACAGCTCAATTTAGATCGAGAAAACAGAATTATGTACTCAAAGGCACATTTTGAAGGAAGGATTGAATATAGTCTGCACTGCAAATATTCTTTAATCGTATGTTCTGAATTTCCTAAATTTAAGAAGTATTTGTTCAAATATTTATCTTTAAATAAATCCTAGGAGACTTTTTCTTGGATTCTGGAAAATCAGTCCATTTGGATACAAATCTTTTTGTCACTGATGGAAATTTTGATAGCCCTTAACTGTGGAATGCCTAATGTATTGTTACAGCAATTGTGATTTGCCAATACATGGGTGATGTGTGTGTGTTGTGTGTGTTTATTTTTATTTTTGATGGTTTAACTCTTCTATGAGATTTTTAAGTAGACATGATTTTAATAAATTATGATTTGTTGAAATTTATCTGAGGTCATATATAATAAAATGAAATTTGTGTGAACTAAAGAAGTGCATCTCCATTTTTTTTGTTTTAAGAGTAGACTGGTCTTTAAAAATTGTCCAAAGAAGTACATTATATTCATTATTAAATTTGATAATATACAATAAAGTATTTATGGTCATACTGGACCATATCAAATTCTACTATTAATTCATATTCATAATTACCATAAGAGGAAAAAGGGATATTTTTCAAAATAATAAAAAATTAGCGTATTTTTCAGAATATGATATAGTGTTATTCACTGAACTGAGGGAACAAATGTCAAAGTCTAACACAGTTTACAGAATGTTTTAACATAAATTGAAATTTAAATCTGACCAAATTTCACAGTTTTAAGTAAAATGATAGCACTTTATATCCTTGAAAAGTGGTAAGTGACCCAAAACATGGCTTAGAAAAACAAATTTAACACTACACTAGTCTGAGATGGTTAAGTTATGGTACAACTTGCCATTGTGTATCATCAAATGGTATATTTTTTTCTTTTGGGCTTGTCATTATATTTTATTTTAGCCATTCTGGTAAGTGTGTAGTGATATCTCAGTGTCATTTTAATTGCATTTCCTTGATGTCTAATTATGTCAAAATATATTACTTTGATGTTTAATGCTTTGAACTTTCTCAGTTCAAGACCATGAAGCCACTTAGGAAAAATACAGTTGCAGAGGCACTCATAGACCAACTCTTATTTCGAAATAAGAAGAAACATTACTACCCATTCCAACAAAAAATAGATTTGTTATGCAGCAGGGATTTTATAAATTACCTGACACAACTTATATAGTAAGATGAAATGGGACAGGCGGCTTCTTGCAGCTATATACAACATCATTTTAATTTCAATTTTCAGTATAATTTTTCCAAGGTATACACAGAATATATATTTAATGTAAATTGTGAACATTTTAAACTCTGTATATGGAAATTAGTCAATTTTAAGTTTATAACAATCAAAATTAACGGAAGTTTATTTTAAATTAGTTAGCTTTCTCTGCATTGCAAGACAGAATAATCAAGAATTGGTAAGAAAAAAGTAATCTCTGTAAAATTACCGGGGGTGCATTATAAAGTGTTCGGTAACCGATCAAACTCACAATTTGGATTGAATGGCAAGTGATTTTTAAAATCTGGAACTCATTGTCAATTTTTTTTTCTTCATTGTGTCTTAATAAATTACTGTGTTCATTTGCATGGAAGTGAAGAAAAATGCATGACATTTCATCTCAACACTAACACCTTTAACTGGCAACTCTGAATGTACTTTATAGCAGTGTAACAAAGTAAAGATCAATGATGTTTCATGAAATATCTGTTATAATTCTCAAGGAGATAGGGAGTTTGTGCAAAAATGCAAATCACTTTGCGACTAAACACATTGTTTATTTCAGCTAATTTTAAGAAAATATGCTGAGAATCTCTCAAAAAAGGAAGCAATGATTTAGGTTTGCCTTCAAAATCCTTATCTAATCCTGAACCAACAGCACATAGTTCAAAGAGCAACTAATTTGAGTAGCTCCAATTTACACATTTCCTAACAATGCTTAATTTAGTGGAATTTCTGTCCAATTATGTTAATTTGATGTAATGAAAGACAAAAGTTCAAAAAGATCATCCTTAATTTATATAGATGCCAAACTCTGCATTTTCTGAATGACGCCCAGGAACGTATTTTCAAAAACAAACAAACAATGCCAGAACCACTATTAGGTCATCTCTAGGCAGAAAGTGACTCAGAGCTTACATTACTCTCTCCCTGAAAGTATACTGTAGGCACTGAAACTACTACCCTGAGTCTGTGCTATCAAATTCCTTAAGTTAGAAAGTTTTAAAACCCGTCTGTGTGGGAGTATTTCATTTACAGATAGAGATTTGGTTGTTTATACATTTTCATACTTGATTTTTAGGGTGTAATAACTATGTTTTAAAATTCATGGTGGTTTTGAATACTGTTGGATAATTGAGCTAAAATGGTATATCCATTCCTCCTAGGAAACAGAAATTATAGAAAGGTAGTGCTTTTCAAATCTGACATCTTTGAGTCATTGCAGTTTCATATAAATGCAATAGGAAAAGTGTCATTCATGTTTATGATATTTTCTATAAATAAATTAGAATGTACTGGAGGCCTGATATAAAGTGGGATGCCTAAACTTCAGTAAGATCTTGTTTTCAATTCAAAATAAATTTTATTTTTTATTTTTTATAATGTCCCTCAATTTCAGATAAGCACCCCCATAAGGTCCACTCCGTTTTTTTTAAGATTTTATTTATTTTATTTGACAGATAGAGATCACAAGTAGGCAGAGAGGCAGGCAGAGAGAGAGGGAAGAGGAAGCAGGCTCCCTGCTAGGCAGAGAGCCCGATGCGGGGCTCGATCCCAGGACCCTGGGATCATGACCTGAGCCAAAGGCAGAGGCTTTAACCCACTGAGCCACCCAGGTGCCCCCAAAATAAATTTTAAATTGAATTATGCACCTCTAAGTTCAGAGACAATAAACATCAACCAACACAATTAATAAGTTCTATTTCTTGAAATTTCGGGAACATTGATAGTCTCATCTCCTGGAAGAACAACAGCTAAAATTTTTGGTCATGGATTCTTGCTAAAATATCACTTTCCCAAAGAAAATTAATGTTGTGAATTTTTATTGATTGTTATTGATCATGAAGAATATAACAACCACGATAAAAAGAGTAGGAAAAACATGATATCTCATCTGTAAGGGCATGTGGAAAGTAGGAAATGCTAATAAAAATAACTACCATTATTTCCTAAGTTAACATAATATAACAGAACAAAAATATTTCAAAACAATGTTTTCTTTTTTTTAAGATTTTGTTTATTTATTTGACAGAGAGAGATCACAAGTAGGCAGAGAGGCAGGCAGAAAGAGAGGAGGAAGCAGGCACCCTGCTGAGCAGAGAGCCCAATGTGGGACTCGATCCCAGGACTCTGAGATTATGACCTGAGCCAAAGGCAGCGGCTTAACCCACTGAGCCACCCAGGCGCCCCCATAACAATATTTTCTAGGCTCATTCTGATAACTCTTTTCTACATTCAAATTTAAAGGTTGAGGCATGTGATATATATTACACAAAAAACATCCCAAGGAATTCGTTAAAAAAAAACTTTAATAAAGAACAAATCCAAAGGAATTTCTTTTCTAATTTAATTAACAAATTATGAATTGACTTACCTATTTCATCACAGTGTATCAGGCACCAATAATATTTTTTAATCGTCACACCTGATGCAATAGTTATCATCTTTCAGACATACTGATCACGAACAAGCAAATAAACAAGAGCACCGTAGCTTAAGATCTACCTGCATAAATATAGGCTACTTCAGACAATCTCTTCACCACAACATAGAAATGAATAGAAATCATACATGCTCTGTATGGACATACAGATGAGATAGAAGGGGATGGATGTTAATATATGCAGAATCTTTATTAATTACATTGTAAACCATAATATGGAAAAACAGAATACAATTTTAGAAATACCCAGGTCACCATCATTGTTTTATTTTTATATGTGTAGATAAGGAGTTTAATAAACAATCCATGACTATTCAACTCTTTATATTTTGAAAATTTTAGTAAAAGTAACAAACCTACCACCTAGAAAATTATACTTATCTGCAACATACAGCTTTGCCAGCATGGTAGAGGAAAAGCAAAACAAAATAAGTAAGAAAAGTTTAACATTTCACAAGAGATTTGCTTTTATTTTTTATTTATTATTTTTTATTTTTCATTAATTATTTACTTCTATTTTCTACTTTATTTTAATGAAAATGTCATGACCATAACATAAGAGCAGAATTAAACCAACATGAGAAATTATTTTTTCATAAGTTAAAATAAACTAGCTTGGTGATTAATTCAAAATTATATTACAAATTTCAGTGTTCTTGAAGTAAGTATCACTGCATAAACAAATGAGTCAGGAGTCATAAACTAATGATGATTCTAAATGTTATTTAGAGAGACATTCTGTACTTAATATATTTCAAATATTCTACACAAGGCAAAGTGGATCCAAGTAATCTGTAGGCAAAATAAGATTTTAGAGAAGTATATATTTCCAACAGTATTTATAAAATATTACCTTTATGTAAGGCATCATCCTGGACTTTGTGGAAAACACACAAAGGAGTAAGAAGTGGCCCTTCAAGAAACATATACAATATCAAGGTTTAACATGAAGCAGCATGTCTTCTCTAAGTAAAAAAAAAAACATTGTACCAACTGACTTTACTGAAACTTTATATTTATTGCTCTCATTTTAGGTCATAGTGTCCTTCTGCATGCAGGCTGCTATAACGGACATGATATAGACTTAATAGCTTATAAAGAACAGGAATTTATTTCTCACAGTTCTAGAACGGAGAAGTTCAAGATTAAGGAATGGGCAGATCCAGGGAGAGCCCACTTCCTCATAGATGGCTATCTTCTCACTGTAAACGTACATGATGAATGAATCAAGAGAACTCTCTGGGGTCTCCTTTAAAAGGACTGTAATCCCACTTATGACCTAATCACCTCCCAAAGGCCCCTAAGTTTTAATACTATCACTTCCAGAGTTAGATTCCATAATATGATTTTGGGAGACATAAACATTCACACCATAGTATATATAAACAAAAAAAGACACAAAAACAACAAACAAAAAAATTATTTTAACTACCTATTATTTTCAACTACATAAACTTTTAATTTGTTTCTATATAATATTAAATAACTCATTTGAGTGATTCACTTATATCCAATGCATCTGAGTGCAATTAAATTTGCTTACCCAGCATATCCAGAAGCATATTTCTTCAGACTATCCCATTCCCCACCTTACAGGATTTACCACAATTAGAAGACATGGGATAGAGGATAGATAGATAGATGTATACATAAACACACTTGTACATACACATATGCATATTTTTTCCTGTTAATGATACTCATGCAAATAAAATTTAAGCTCAAGAAACCTGTCTTGTGTGTTACTTAATATCCAGTTTTTAGTCAACATCCAAAAACAAATAATCCAATAAAACCATGGATAGAAGACATGAACAAGTGTTTCCCCAAAGCACACATTCAAATGTTCAGTAGATACATGAAAAGATGTCCATCATCATGTATCATCAGGAAATTGCAAAGCAAAACTAGAAAGAGATACCACCTCACACCTGTCAGAATGGCTAAAATCAACACTACAAGAAACAAAAGGTGTTGGAGAGGATGTGAAAAAGTAACACTTGTGGGGGCTGCCTGGGTGGCTCAGTGGGTTAAGCCTCTGCCTTCAGCTCAGGTCATGATCTCAGGGTCCTGGGATCAAGTTCCACATCGG
The DNA here is from genome assembly GCF_964662115.1 of Mustela nivalis. Classification (NCBI taxonomy): domain Eukaryota; kingdom Metazoa; phylum Chordata; class Mammalia; order Carnivora; family Mustelidae; genus Mustela; species Mustela nivalis. The sequence continues at coordinate 186,558 of NW_028135797.1, forward strand.
GCTCTCTGCCAGGCATGGAGCCTGCTCCCTCCTCTCTCTCTCTCTACTTGTGATCTCTCTCTGTCAAATGAATAAAATCTTAAAAAAAAAGTAACAATTGTGAACTGTTGGTGGTGATGCAAACTGATACAGCCATATTTGAAAACAGTATGGAATTTCCATAAAATTTAAAAATAGAAGTCCTTTGTGATCCAACAATCCTGTTGGTGTGTATTTACCCAATGAATATAAGAAAACTTATTCAAAGGGATTCTAGCACCCCTATGTTTATAGCAGCATTATTTATAAAGCTAAGATATGGAAAGCACCCAAGTATCCATCAATTGATGAATAAATAAAGAATAAGTGGTATGTATATACAATGGAATATTATTCTGCCATAAAAAAGACTGAAATCTTGCCATTTGCAATAACATGGTTGGAACTAGACAGTATAATGCTAAAAGTGAAATAAGTCAGTCAGAGAAAGACAAATACCTTTACTCATATATGGAATAAAAGAAACAAAACAAACAAGCAAAGGGGAAATAATAAGACATAGAAAGAGAAACAAAGCAAGAAACAGACATTTCATTACAGAGAACAAACTGATGGTTACTTGATGGATTAAATAAGTGATGGGGGTTAATTAGAGCACTTGTCATGATGAGCACTGAGTGCTATATGTTATATTGTACACATGAAACTAATACAACCATACATGTTAACTAACTGGATTTCAAATGAAAATTTTTTAAAATCCCAGTTTTTAGCTCACATTCTGGCTTACAAAAGGGATTTAGTCAGGAATTTGGAGATTAGTTAATGAACAAAAAAGGGGTGAACAGGCAGTTGTTAGATAAAATTACTATCCTTTCTGGCATTATCTTATACCTTTTATCTAGAAGTATTTTTAGCACTTTAGACTCTTCCTATTTTATTTTGAGTCATTAAACAAAAATTTCCTCAAAGGACCTTAGACTCCATCCAATTTGAGCAACAGTGTGAGAGAGGAAATGGTGTCAGGAGGAAAAAAAAAAAAAGATGAATCTACTTTTGTTTACTAGTGAATGCATAGTTCTTCCACAGAAGAAGCTCTAAATGGAAAGGGCTCCAGCTTTATATGTGTTCAGTCATATGTTCAGAAGTAGGTAACACTATCAAAAAATATAAAGCATCTGAGATTATTTTCCCTTATTTGAAAGCTGGTGTATGAGTCTGCCGTAGTTTCTTGGGTGTTGATAGAAGACGCAGACTCATGGTTCAGAAATAATATAGTTTATTATTCACAGCAATAGAGGTAGCCAGAATATTAACAGTATTTGTGTGTGTGTGTGTATTTGTGTGTGTGTGTGTGTGTGTGTGTGTAGGGGTGGGAGTTATATATCAGTTCTGAGCCTCAGTTCCCACAAGAAGAATCAAAACAGAGGCAGATAATATTTGCAAACACAACAGGTTAAGTTAAAAAAAAAGATACTATTTCTGTCTTCCAAGTCTATTCAATACAACCATCTTCAAAGGATGGCCTAGAACAAATAATAAATGCAGAAATGTAAGCAACCAATTGAAAAGTGTCTCCCAAGAAACATACTTTGAGAGTATTCATTTGACAAAAATACTATAGGATATTACATGGATCAGGTGCATTGAATACTGGAAGGTTAAAATTACAAGGGACCAAATATTTTTAAGCAGTTCTGGCATCCAGTAGAGTTCAAATAGGTTTTATAAGATTGAGGAAAGAAGCCATCAAAACCTGGGCCCAGGGGCCCCTGGGTAGCTCAGTGGGTTAAGCCTCTGCCTTCGGCTCAGGCCATGATCTCAGGATCCTGGGATCAAGCTCTGCATCAGGCTCTCTGTTCAGCAGGGAGCCTGCTTCCCCCCCCCCCTGCCTCTTTGCCTACTTGTGGTCTCTGCCTGTCAAATAAATAAATAAAATCTTAAAACAAAACAAAACAAAAATCCTGGGCCCAATTTTCCCAAAAGTATGATTCTGATTCTAGTCTCTATGATGTTATCCCTTGAAGACAATGCCTCTAATTGAGTTGAATTAGTTTACTAAAGAGCATACCCCCATTTGTTGTAGGAGATGAACAATATGCAAGAGGCAAAATGCCACATGGAAGCCACCTGGTCTTCAGTGGAATATAGAATCAGTTCCTTTGGGATGAATTTGTTCCACATTTGACTTCCCACTTAAGGGAAAATAAGAGTGCCTTCTAATAGATTTTAAATAGGAAATGACAATGGAAGCTTATACAAGATTATAAAATGGGAAATTTCATTTAGATAAGCAATCATTTCAAAGTCATCTTCTTAATATTACAGACTCTTCACATAATCATAATTTTATTTTGGTATTATATGGTAATTTCAAATATAGTAAATATAAAGAATTTACCTCTGTAATTATAGCGAGTCTGGTCATAGTTTAATGGCAACAAATCTTCAATTTAGAAGTATGGTCTACCAATTATTAGTACATTTGGAAATGGTGTGTCATCTTCACTCCACTTGTCTCACTAAAACAGTGAGCCAAAAAAAGTAGGTCCAAGCTGTTTACTATGGTCAAAATGGGTTGCTTTTGCACTTGGTAAAGAAGCAGTCATATTTTGGAAGAAGAAACTGAGGCTATTAATATTTTCAACTTATTTTCAGAAAAGGAAAGAAAGGATAATCTAAGCTAAAGCCAAAATCTTACACAAGGTGGCAGGAGAATGATCTTTTCCCAGATAAAGGGTTTTTCATCTTAGCCATGTTAGGAGGAAGAAGAGATGAGACATTGTGGACTTGACTAACGTTTGTACACTGTTCAAAAAGTTTTCAAAATAATGTGTATTATTTTTCTTCTTTTAGTTGAGACAAAAACAAACAAACAAACAAAAAACACTAATGAGCTTACTCTTAAAAGGAGGTAAACAAGAAACTAGCAAAGATTGAGTGTTAGGTATTGTCCCCCTCCTTTTCTTTTTAATTATGTTATGTTAGTTACCATACAATACATCATTAGTTTTTGACGTAGTGTTCCATGATTCATTGTTTGTGTAAAACACCCAATGCCCCATGCAATATGTGCACTCCTTAGTACCCATCACCAGTCTCACCCATCCCCACATCCTTCTCATCTTTAAAACCCTCAGTTTGTTTCTTGGAGTCCATAGTTTTTCATGTTTCATTTCCCCTTCCAATCCCCCCACTTCATTTTTCCTTTCCTTCTCCTAATGTCCTCCATGCTATTCCTTAGGTTCCACAAATAAGTGAAACCATATGATGATTGACTTTCACTGCTTGACTTATTTCACTTAACATAATCTCCTACATTCCCATCCATGTTGATGCAAAAGTTGGGTATTCATCCTTTCTGATGGCTGAGTGATATTCCATTGTATCCATAGATCACATCTTCTTTATCCGTTTGTCTGTTGAAGGGGATCTTGGCTCTTTCAACAGAATGGCTATAGTGGACATTGCTGCTATGAACACTGGGGTGCATATGGCCCTTCTTTCCAGTAAAATAGAGCTAGCCTATGACCCAGCGATTGCACTACTGAGTATTGACCTCAAAGATACAGATGCAGTGAAAAGAATTAGGTATTGTTAAAGCACAAATGCAGGGGATAGAAGTTATGGTACAGAAGAGGGAAGGGCAACCATATGGCAGAGTAGAATAAAGTAGCTCAGGAAGAAATTAGTCATATCCAGATATTGTAAGGCATGTGGGGTTGGCAGGGAGAGCATGAGAAATCATGAGAGAAGAGAGAGAAAATGGACCAGGCAGGAGAGGTTTATAACATTTTAACATCTAAGGTAAGCATATGCAAAGCAGAATAGGGAAAGAAATAAAATTTCTTATAAGAATCAATACATAAGGAATAACGTGGAGGACACTGGGAGATGGAGAGAAGTGTGCTGGGGGAAATCGGAGGGAGAGACAAACCATGAGAGACTGTGGACTCTGAGAAACAAACTGAGGGTTTTGAAGAGGAGGGTGGCAGGTGGTTGGGTGAGCCCAGTGGTGGGTATTAAGGAGGGAATTTATTACATGAAGCACTGGGTGTGGTGCATAAACAATGAATTTTGGATCCCTGAAAATAAACTAAAAGAAAAAAAAGACTGACTACAGACATGGACCTCAGTGTAACACAGATATGGAACTCACTGTAATACCAGCCACTTCCCACCGACACACACAGACTATGATAATAATAAATAATAATGCAATTAAGAAAATTGCCTGCCAAATAATTTTTCCTCTTTTTTATTTTTATGATTATTATTTTTATTTTATTTTTAAAGTTTTTATTTAAATTCCAGTTAGTTAAAATAAGGTTAATATTAGTTTCAGGTGTACAATATAGTGATCAACACTGCCATACAATGGCTTAAATAAAAAAATGAAAAAAATTTTTTTAAAGATTTTATTTTTAAATAAAACCTCTACACCCAAGGTGGATTTCAAACGTACAACTCCAAGATCAAGATTTATATATTTTACTGACTGTTCCAGCCAGGCACCCCAACAAATAAAAATTTTATAAAATTGTTGAGTTTGTGGGAGTCTCATTTGCTTAGTCAGTTAAGTGTCTGCCTTTGGTTCAGATCAGGATCTCAAGAGTCCTGGGATCGAGCCCCATATTGCTCATGCTCTCTCTCTCTCTCTCTCTGGCTTTTGCTCTTAAATAAATAAATAAAATATTTTTAAAAAAATTGTTGAATTTGTTTAACTAGTTTTAAACTAGTAGACAGAGATGAAGATAAAGTATGATGTCATGGCACGGAATAATACAACTTACACTTTTTAAAAAAAAATGTGCAATGCAAGTTACCTCACTTCTTTTATCACCACACTGGGACTTTCCCTACTGAGTTGTTGTAATGTAAGGACCTATTTTATATTTTTATATTTTAGCAAGAGGCTTTCATTGAGGTTAACCCTTAAACTGTCCTTGCTCCCCTTCCCCCAGGGGATTCACTTAAAAACAAGTCCTGGAAATCAGCTCCAGGTAACAAAGCCCATATACAAGGGTGGGTCAGGCCAGGTGGAGACATCAATGAGCAGAGGGGGGGCGCGGTGTTTGCATATTGTCTCCCTAGATACTAATGAGTATGCCCCACTCCTCTGCTCTTTGGGAACCTTTTTGGCACTAATCCTAATCAAGGTGTAATAGGCTGGGTCAAATGTCTATACTAGGGTAAATTGAACCTCAATTGGTCACCTAGCCTCACTGTGGAGTTTCCTGTGTGTGTTAAAATCTCATTGGTCACCTGTGCGTGGCCAGGCCTGACTGCATGGCCTTTGCCCTTAAAAGCTAGACTGTGAAACAGCAAAGGGTTGCCTTCTCTCATAAGAGGTGTGGCCCCAAACGTTCGGTTAGATTCTTGATGCTTCGCATGAAATAAAGCTTTGCTTGACCTTTGCTTTACATCAGTCTCGCTCCTTTAATCATAGACCCATTATTGGGGCATAACAGTATTAATCTTAAAGTTATAAGTCCACAATGCATCCATCATCCATTCTACCCCTTAACATTCCCCTTTGGACAGACCCATGATCTAGAACAAGCCTTATTTTATAGTGCCTTGTAGGTGATTTTGGCTGCTGCCTAAATTGCCTACTTTCCTCTCACCATTACCACGGAAATTGGGTCCACTGAAACAAAGGGGTAGTGTAAGAAATTAACACTTCCATAAATCTCTTTAAATAATAAAGTATAAGATAGTGATACCTTTTTTTCTGCCACATAACCAATTCTTGCAAGAATAAGGTCATATAAAAGAATTTACAACACATGCTAGCATTATCCTACTGGACCCAGATCATTTGTATGTTTCTCTGTCTCTGAGAAATGTAGTTATTTACATGACTGAAACCTGAAAATTGTTTGATATGACCACTAATATCACCTTCTTTTTTTAAAGCCTGTTTAAGGCTTCTGTAATACATAGGTTTTTTAAAAACTTATTAAGCATATTGTATATATCAAACACTTTAAAAATCTCTGCTTAAAAAAAAAAAACTCTACCTCAATGGAACTTTGAGTCTGAAAAAGATACAGGCAATATACAAGGCAACAGATAGAATAATTACATATTTGATTATATACTCTGAGGATGTCACATTAAATTGATATGAAAACGATCAGAAGGATCTGGATTTCTTGTCAAAATTTTTTGCCTTACAAAGAAATTGATATTTAGGGAAAGTTGTTACTGAAAGAGGTCCTGTGTCAACCAAAAATGTTAAATCATGATCTCGCTAAATTTTCCAGTTGTGATCATTGCTTTGTTTAGCTGTCTTCTATTAAGACTGAATTTAGTAATTCAGTCTCAGATTTCAGTAAGTCTTTTTTTAAAAGATTTTATTTATTTATTAGAGAGAGAGAGGGAGGGGCAGAGGGAGAGGAAGAACCAGACTCCTTGCTGAGCAGGCAGCTGATGCAGGACTGGATCCTAGTACCCTGGCATCATGACCTAAGCTGAAGGAAGACACTTAACCAACTGAGCCACCCAGGCACTCTAGACTGTAAACTTCTTAAAGGTAAAAAAGTTTATTCTTCTAGTAGTTCCACAGACATTTCTAACATCCATAAGAAAGCATGTACTGATGTAAAATGCCAGCAAATCAAATTATTTTAAAAAGAAAGAAAGAAAGAAAAGATATATCTGGATAAAGAGAAAAACAGAAAATCTAATAATACATTGAATTATTAGAGCAAAGAGTGGAGGAAGAGAAAATAAATATGAAATAGAGATTTCCACTAAAAGAAAAAAATTGAATAAGGCAGGAGATTTAGAAAATTATTATGACAGACTTGAGAAAAAAATAAAATAGGAATTTTTAGAAAATAGCAATAAATGAAAAGGTAAATTGTTCCTACCTTTATAATATTAGCTGTTTGTTGTTGTTGTTGTTGCTAATTTACCTATTTAAGCTAATAAACAAAGAAAGGTTTCATTTAGGAATAAGGTTTCTATGTATATATATATATTTTTTTTTTTCCATTTAGGGATAAGGTATATATATATATATATATATATATTTTAATTTTAATTGTTAGAAAATGTGTCACAGAAAGTGTTTAAACTTTAAGATACAGATGCAACATGTAATGAACTGCATTGTTTGAACGTCTAATTTGTAAATGCTGTTAGAGGAAACTTGGTGGAAATGTTCCTATGTGCTTGTGTTTCTGGAACTATGTATATTTATTAATAAGGAATAGTTTAAAATTATGAAATGACCAGGAGTGGACAATTTTCCTAATCCTATCAGCTCTTTGCAGCTCTTTTATTAGCCCCCTTCAGGAATATCAGCTTTTTTATCTAATTAAATTTTATATTAATGTGCTTTTGACTTTTGGCCTTTCTCTTCCTTCTGTTCTTTTTTTTCCCCTAAATTACATGTTTCTGTTTAACAGCTACTATCAATTCTTTGATATGAATTCTCAACATCAATTTACTAACTCCAGAGATGAAGGAGCATCAATATTTAGAAGCGAAGAATACAAAGCCTTGGGCATCTGGATGGCTCAGTCACTTAAGCATCTGCCTTCGACTCAGGTGGTGATCCCAGGGTCGTGGGATGGAACCCCAGGTTGAACTTTCTGCTCAGCTGGGAGCCTACTTCTCCCTCTCCTTTTGCCTGCAGCTCCCTTTGTTTGCGTTCTCCCTCTCTTTGTCAACGAAATAAAATATAATAAAATAATGTAAATAATACATTTATTTATTTATTAAAATGCAATTATTACACAATACATAATGTATTGCATAATTATAATAATGGTTAAATAATTTATTAAATATTTATATTAAATATATCAATTTAATTAAATAAATATTTTTAGAATTTAAAATATTTCAAATTTAGATTATTAAATATTAAATCATTAATTTAATAAATAAATATCTAAACATAATTAAATAAAATAATTTATTTATTAAAATGAATAAAATAATGTTGTCATTATCTCAGCATGTATTTTTAAATAGTCTAAAAAAAAAATCTAATAAAGTCTAAATACATTGAGTTCAGATATTTATACAAGTTAACCCAGACACTCAACCCACAGTTTCAAAACTTTTGTTTTTATCTACTACTCAAAATACGATTTTAATGTATTTATTTGTAACTTTGACATAGCAAGGAAACTTGGAGGAAAAGGAGACATTTGCTTTTAATATTTGAAAATTATTTTGTTGATTTAAAAAAATAAAAACCTTAACACGTGAGCATTTCTTCTTAAATAACACTGTGAAGTTTCTGAGTCGCATTCTATTAAAAGTGCTGATAAAATGGCCTCAGTTACTCATTTAAATTATCAGCTGAATGGGTAACAAATGAAGTAGAGAGCTTTTTAATTATTTATGAATGTATTGCTTGTGGATGGAGTGCCACATAGAGTTACCTCTCTTTTTGGCTTTGTTTTGTGAGCAGCAGTGGAATCTATGAATGAGATTAAACATAAGGACATTCACAGAAATTCTTAATGAACTTCTGGGGAAGGGCAATAAGTGCAAGGAAAAACTGCAGCAAGACTAATTACAAATTTCAAGTGGTCATCGCTTAATTATAGAAGCTTTTAAGTTCAAGTAATATATCTTTTTCATGAGCCTATCATATTGTATTAATTACCACAAACTGCACTCTTGAACACTTATCTTTTCACATTTCTTATTCTTAGTACTTAAAATTACCCTTATGATTGATAAGTAAATGGATTTTACTGACAATGCATTTATTTACATAAATAAATAATGCTGTTTATATATATAAAAACAATTGAATGTGTTCAATGAATTTTTTTTCAAATTAACATCTTAATTCTACCACATTAGTTACAAATAGATATAGACTTTATAGATTCATCAAATATTTTATTCTCAAATTTACATGTCCTTTGTGAAGTAAATGAAACTGTATATATTAAATATAATCTTATCACATGTAACATTTACTAGTGCATCCCAGGACATACATAGGTCAGGTCCTCCTCAAGGCATCACGGATAACTGGATTTAACTTTGTATCCTAGGAGTCTTCTGTATATTTCTGTGGCTTTTATACTACAATCAGGAGGAAGAATTCTTTTGCTAAAAGCTTCCAAATGACTATGCGAGTAGATTATTTGTAGACTAGTGATATAATATTATTGTTTAATATGTGAAGCATGATAAAATAAAATGCTATTGCCATATTTAATTTGTTCAGTAAAGCATTCATTTAGTTATCAAGCATTCATTTTCTTTTTTTAAAGATTTTATTTATTTATTTGACAGACAGAGATCACAAGTAGACAGAGAGGCAGGCAGAGAGAAAGGAAGGGAAGCAGGGTCCCTGCTGAGCAGAGAGCCTGATGTGGGGCTCTATCCCAGGACTCTGGGATCATGACCTGAGCAGAAGGCAGAGGCTTTAACACACTGAGCCACCCAAGAGCCCCAAGCATTCATTTTCTTTATACAGAAGAGATAGAACAATATTATATAGTAGAAAATACAGTAAATAATCTAGAAACCTTGATCATTTTGTTTTGGCAATTTTAGAACATAAAATTAGCTAAAGCTCAAGTGCAAGTTATATTTGTATCATAGGAGGAAAAGTTAATTAAAAGTTTGTTTATTACCATAGTTTAACACTTCAACGAAATGATAACGAGTCCAAAATCAATGAATATATGAAGTATACAATAAAAACAATAATCTTGAGTGTATGTGACTCACTGTAGGTATTGATAGGCTAGAAATCAAAGGGAAGGTATCTATAGGGTTTGTTCAGTTCCATGCTCATCAGATTAATAGGCTTTCTCATATTGCTTCCTTCACCACATTAATTTGTCTAATGAAGTTTTCAAGAGTTAAAGACAGTGATAGGTTCATGGCTGGAGAGAAGGTACAGAATCTAAGATAGTTCAGCAGTGCTTATTATTTAAGAGAAAGACAGCATGGGAGGTGAGGGGTATATCATGCATCCTGTTTTCACTCCCTTTGTGGAGCACCTACCCTGGAGGTCATGTAATAATAACCAATGACCAAAAAACAATAAAAAAACCCAAACATCCATGTGGAAGTGCCATCCCTGCCTGGAGATGAGTAGACTGCTCAAACAGATCCTGGGCAGGCATCTCAGCCCAGGCCTGTGTTGGGGAAGCTGGTTCCTGGCTTTGGGCGCAATCTGGAAGCCAGCAAACTGACGGGAGAGTGCAGCCAGGGTTAACAGGACTGATGATCTTTTTGCAGCCAGGCCGCGGGTGGACACCCGCTCAAGGAGCCAGGCTAGGAGGCTGCCCAGCGCCAGCGCTGGTCAAGCTTGCAGCCCCAGGGGCTTCCCCCGCGCCCCAGCCAGGGCGGGGCCTCAGGAGGGAGGGGGCAGGGGCGGGGCAGAGAAGGGGCTTTGCTAATTGCCAAAGCGAAAAGGGAGCTCGGGGAGGACTCAGGAGGGAGGGGGGCGGGGGCGGGTGGAGGGCGGCGGGGAGAAGGCGCTTTGCTAATTGCCGAAGCTGGAAGTGAGCTCACAGAGGATGTGGCTGAGAGTCTGGGAGGAGGTGGAGGGGCTGGCGGAGGAGGGGCGGGCAGCGCCGCGGTGCTGTGCTGCGGCTCAGTCGGGACTGCAGGACCCACCGGACTCGCCGCCCGTACGCTCCCATGTGAGGCTCCGCTGTCCCGCTCCTGCTGCCTGCTGCCCCTCCCCGCCCCAAGGCTTCTCCGGACCACCCTCTGCACAGGGGTAAAGTGACACCGCGCCGCGCCCTCACCTGGAGCAGAAAGCGCGGACCCGACCTGGGGGCGAAGAGGGGGGTTGTGGAGGCCCAGCCTCCCGCGAACCCCAGGGCACCGGGACCACCCCGGACGCTGCGCCAAACCCGGGTCCTCATGGGGTCGGGCTGGGGACAGCGCCTTGCGAGGTGCCCCCCGCCAGCAGGCACGCTAGCCCCCATCTTTCCGCAGCCCCATGCGCCCGTGCTGAGGACCCCCTTCCCTCCCCCGCCGTGGCCCCGCTGCTTTTGTTCTGGACTTGGGATCCCAGGTGGAAACTAGTCCCTCAGACCTCCCTGGCAGCAAGGAGGGCAGGGAGGGATTCTTGGTTTCCTGCCCTGGGTCCTCCTCTCTCCCCATTCACAAGCCTTCTGGCTTCCCTTTACTCTCCTCATTGTCAGTTTTCTGAAATGGTTTTCTTCTGCATGTTGACCCAAAGAGCTATTTCATGAATGAATATACACGAAACTGAGTTGGAGCCCACCTGTAGAGGCCTTTCGTTAGAATGGTCTCTGGTTCTAGCCTCAGTTCAGAATACTGCATGTACCTGAGGACCAAGTCCAGATGTTTCTTTCATCTCTGACTTGAATTTGAAATCCTCCTCAGACTTCAGCTTCCAGGATTTCTCCAGTCCTTGCTCTCCCACTGTCTTGGTGGGGATCTGCCATGAGTGTTGAACACAGGAATGAATGAATGATATATACCCCAGACTACTGGGGCTTTGTCTTCTTTTGCTGAGGTTGGAAAGGCTTGGGAGAGACCCCCTGTATGCAGATAGAGAGCTGCATGCAATTGCTTAGATAAACGTGTTCCCCACTTAACTGCTTGGGCATTGAACATTTCGCCCTTAACCTGTGGCTTGAGCAGTTAGGAGGAGACAATCTGGAGGTGAATCAGAAGATGGCTGAATCCACATGGTGGTGGTCTGGGTTTGGGAGATTTTCCTGTAGATTCAAAGGAAAGATATAAATTCTTCCAGTGGGGAGTGGTAAACTTTTTATCGATGGGAGATGGAAAATAAATGGTCTGGTTAAACTTTCCCGCCCCCTCAAAACCCATTATTTGAAAACACAAAAAGCAAAGTGAAGGGAGAAATCCTCCCACTCCCATTCCCACTCACCTCCATAGCCATCTCCTCTTCCAAGAACCTAACAGACAAGGTGCCAAGAAGTGTTAGGTACCAGCAGTGGTCTCAGATCTCATTCAAGAATCATGGTGAAAGGCTTTCAAATAGATTGTGGGGGAACAGGGGTCCAATTAGGGGGGACAAGTTTAAGGTTTGCCTGGTCCCCTAAAAATTAATGGCACTAGAGAAGATGACCTTTGGGAACTATAGCTTAATGGATACAATGTGTTAAAAGCTTCAGTGAGTCATGGTGGAAAGAGGCTATGAGGGCAGCAAACACAGTCCTAGATGATGTTATTAATAGCATTATAGGCTCTAGATTTCCTATGGTGGTGTTCTTGGCAAGACCAGCCTGGCCAAAGTGGATACTCTCAACCTGGAACAGAGGGTCTTGGAGATGCCAGCACGTGAGGTATGATGAGAGGGTAAAATGATAGGAGGTGTCCTTTGGAAGGACTGACTCCTTGACTTTAAAAGGGAGAACCCAAATCTGTAGGTGAAATCTTTCTGGCTACAAAGAGGGCCAAGGCCTCCTAAGGCCAAGGTCTCCTCGTCACTTTCAAAGATGTCGAAGAATATATTCAGACATTTCAAAGATGTCCTCATATCATTGGTTCCCACTCTGGAATTCTATCAATAAGGTGAGAGTTCCTCTAGTTGAAAAAGAGATCTAAAAAGACTTCCCTTTCTCATGTAATTTCTGTAACCTCCAGGACACACCCCTTCCAGCTCTGTAATGAAGCCACAGCTGGTGCCAATTTGTGGAACTCCTTAAAGTCTATTCTCCCTTATATACCCCCGGACCAAGTTCCCATGCTCCCTCACCCGATTTCCTGCACTCACCTCCCACCTGGTGTGTTCACACCTGCAAGTGCCTTTTACCAACCCCTTTGCCAAAAGGCAGCCAGAGTGACCTTTCAAAGACCTATCAGTTCCTGGCATTTGTCTCCATAGAAATCTGCACTGATCTTCTAACAAATTCTCAGTCCTCCAAAGGCACCCATAATCCTCCCATCAGTCTATTCATACCCCTCCAACTGACTGATGCCTGTTCTGCCCCATCTCTCTGCCCTTCAACCACACTGCCTCCTTCTTCCTGTGGAGACCTCTCATGGCACCTGCCTCCAAGCACAGGTGATTCCCATTGATGGGAAGACCCTCTTCTCTCCCCCATCTCCCCACTCCAGTTACTCCCACTTATTCGTGAGCTCACAAGCCCCATGGTACACACTCTCCATGCAGCCTGCTCTCTCTTTTCTAGCACTGGCCTCCGTTTCTAGCTGTGGTTGTGTCATGGATGTCCTCCCCAGCCAGCCTCCAAGCTCTCCTTCCCTTTAGCTCCAACACCTGACACAGTGCCTGGCACGTAGTAAGCCCTGGCTAGCTTCTAAGAGCCTCACTGAGGGACTGAAAGCATTTTAAAAATGTCACTACATAGGCTCCAAACTGTAGGCAGAAAAAGCTTTGCCTGGATTGACATTTTAGAGACGTATTGGTCAAGTTGGATGTGTTCACTGACTTTGCCTTGTAAAATTAAAAAAAAAAAAAAGGACCTCTGTATCGCTTCGCATCTACCGAAGGCGCATGTATACTACTAGACCACGTTATGAGCTTAATGGAAGGAGACAAGATGTTTTCGCTAAGAAAATGTATAAGACTGTTGAGGTCAAGTGGGAGGAAATAGTCCGTTTGTTGGAGCATTGCTATCTTACTCTATCACAGCCACTCATAAAAATCTGACACGGGGTGAGTCAGAATTGTCTGTCGGAGACGAGTTAGATCTGGCTCATGTTCCTACAGACATGAAAGCCAGAAACGAAGAAGGAGGCTGTGAAAGCGTGGGTTGAGGAGGCCGTGTGGTTCACTGCGATGAGCTAAGTGCCCAGGGCCACCAGCAGACATGCTGGCCTGTGTCCCTCCTTTGTTCTGGGGTCCCTCTTGCACCATGTGGTGAGGCTGGTGGCTGGGAGCAGCTCAGGACAGGACCTGGTGGCATCTTACCTCTCCCACCCTCCTGTGGGCTCCAGTGGGTCCCAAGGGACAGCCTGCCTTCCTTGAAAAGCCCAGTAGCACTGGGAGCAGAAACTGGGGCCAAAGAGTGAGCACCCTGTTTGACAAGCTGGACCAACCACCTCTTCTTCAGATGCAGGGGGAGCCCTGGCATGCTGACTCCTCCCTTCTCCCTTTCCCCTTTCCTCTCTTCCTCCCTCTTTCCTTCCCCTCTCTCCTTCCCTGGTGGTGCCCTTTCCCAATGCCCACTTCATCCCTTTTCCTTTCTACATGCCTGTCTTCTAGAGTTTCTTCTCTTTCCTCCCCATTACTTCCCTTCATCTGAATCTCCTCTTTGGTTCCTTTGTCCCTGCTCTCTGCTCCTCCTCCCCTTCCCTGGCTCCTGTTCAGCTCCATCGCTAATGCAGGCAGAGCTGGATTAACATGCTCACTTGCTAGCTCAGCCACCCTCCAGAGAAGTCACTCTTCAGTGGCCACCTTCCTGACCCCCTGGTCGCTTCTCCACTTGTTCAGATATTGCTCTGAAGTCTGAGGAGGACAGAGCGGGGCTGCCACAGAAGCAGGCCAGAGGAGAAACCAAACCATGTGTCCACACTGTCCCCCAGCACTGCTGCTCTGAGAGCTTTCTGAGTCCTCAACAGGGTTAGGATTTAGGGGCTTCTTCAGAACCGGGAGTGAAAACAACCATAGGTCAAAAGAAAAGCTACGGCCCCCACACAAAAATAATAATCACAAATGAAAACTATGTTAACTCTGAGTCCCAAAGTCGAAAAATTGCCTTGAATCTGTCACTAGAAAGCACCCAAGGCCTCACTCTCTGGGTTCTGGGTGCCCTGGGAATGGCAGGAGGCTCTGACAGGCACGTGGGAGTGCGGAACTATGGGGGCTAGCCTGCGGGCTGGCGGGGGGGAGGAGTGGGTACCTCCTGTGGCGCTGTCCTGGCCCGACCCCCTGCGGACAGGGTGTGGTGCGGCGTCCGGGGTGGTCCTGGTGCCCTGGGGTTGGCGGGAGGCTGGGCCCCGACCACCCCACACCCCGCTCCTGTCCTGCGTTTTCTGCTTCAGGTGAGGGCGCGTCGCGGTGTCACTTTACCTGTGAGCAGAGGGTCCTCCAGAGAAGCCATGGGGCGGGGAGGGGCAGCAGGCGGCCTGAAGGCCTGAACGGGAACGGGACACCGCTGCGTCAGGGGCTAGGCTGCAGCGTCGGAGCACAGGGGCAGCGAGTATGGTGTGTCCTGCAGTCCCGAATGGGCTGCAGCACAGCACCCTGGCGCTGTGCGCCCCTCCTTCCCGCCTGGGCAATTAGCAAAACCCCTGCTCAAGGCCGCCCCCGACCCGCCCCCCCCTTCCCTCCTGAGTCCTCTGAGAGCTCACTTCCAGCTTCAGAAATTAGCAAAGACCCTTCTCTGCTCCGGCCCCGCCCCCTAACTTCTGAAACCTGAGCCATGGCTGGGGTGCGGGGCTAAGCCCTGGCATGCTACTGCATTGCCAGCGCCAGCGCTGGGCAGCCTCCTAGCCGGGCTCCCTGAGCGGGTGTCCACGTGCAGCCTGGCTGCGAATAGATCATCAGTCTTAAACGCTGGCTGCACTCTTGGGTCAGTTTGCTGGCTTCCAGATTGCGCCCAAAGCCAGGAACCAGCTTCCCCAGCACAGGCCTGGGCTGAGATGCCTGCCTGGGATCTGTCTGAGCAGTCTCCTCCACTCCAGGCAGGGATGGCACTTCGACCAGGATGTTTGGGTTTTTTGTTTGTTTTTTTTGGTCATTGGTTATTACATGACCTCCAGGGTAGGTGCTCCACAAAGGGAGTGAAAACAGGACGCCATATATAAGCATACAGCCATTCTAGAAAAATAGCTTGGGGTTCTCCTGGAAACGCTGCATTGGTCCTTGCACTATGGTTTAATAGAAAAGGGATTATGCACCAAGTTACTTAAATGAGCATAGGTTGAAATCGTTTACTGAGAGTAAATATTTTAAATTGTTATATTTTAACTAAATCTATCATCAATCATAAATCTATTACACGAAGGTTACAGGCAATTTAAAAGCAAGAGCACTCTCTTCAGGGATTTAAATAATCCCTGTCTGTCTTGGCACATGAGAATGCAAAGATAGGAAATGGTTTGTAAAAGATCATATAATAGCTTTTACTAATTCTATTTATTTGACAGACAGAGATCACAAGTAGGCAGAGAGGCAGGCAGAGAGAAAGATGGGGAAGCAGGCTCCTCGTCAAGCAGAGAGTCTGATGAAGGGCTTGATCCCAGGACCCTGAGATCATGACCTGAGCCCAAGGCAGAGGCTTAACACACGGAGCCACCCAGGCGCCCCCAGATGAAATACATTTCAGATAGAATTATTTTGTCCATGATGACAACTGAAAAAAATGTGTCATCCCTAAACCTAACCTTAAACCCTACCAACGCTGAAACCTAAGCTGACCTTAAAGCCCAAACTAGAACCCTGAATCCCAAACCTGGAATGGAACCCAAAGCCTGTACCTGAGCCCTGGATCCAAGCCCTGAACCACGAACCCAAACCCTAAACCAGACCTCCAAGTTATGAAACCTGAACCCAAATCTCAGCATGAAGTCAAACCCCAAATTTGACCTTGAACTTCATCCCATAAGCCCTGAGTCTTAAAGCCTAAATCATAAACTTAAAGCCCTAAACTATAACTCTGTTCCCTTGTCCTTCACTCTAAACCCTCACCCTAACAGTAAACCCAAAGCCTGATCTAGAACTCTGACTAAAACCTGAACCTGTACCCAAATTCAAATGCTTCACCACACTTTGCTTAGGCACTTGCCATTGATGGATATTTGCAGTTTCTACCTTTTGATTCTTGTGAACATTGTTTGGGTTGGGGGCTAGGGTTAGGGTCTTGGATTAGGGTAGGGTCCAGGCTTGAGACCAAGTTGAGGTCAGAGTGTGGGTCTGCATCAGGGCCATGTTCAGTGACACTGTTTGGGTCAAGGACTGTTGTAATTCCACATTGTTTCCAATTCATTGTTCCTTAGCTATTTGGGGGGAAGTTGGGGGGTATTGGGCTCCATGCAGCTTGAATTTCCGGAATGAAATGGCATCAGCTGGACCCCAGGAGGGAGCAGGACCTTCCACTGAAGGGTGAGCTCCCACAGTCCTGCACTGCCTTGCACCGCCTGCAGAGGGCGCCAGACCCCAGCTCCGCCCTGAGCCAAGGCTGCACAGCCACAGCTGGGACCAGAGCCCCGCCTCTTCAGGACCCACTGTGGAGACTTCTGGAGAATGTGGGGCGCCTCCCACCCTGACAGGACAAGCTGAGGAGGGTGTGGCTCTGCATCCACACTGACCGGACCCGTTGTGGAGGACGCGCCCACACTGGCAGCAGTCCAACCTCCTAAGGACCAGATGCTGGAGGAGCTGAGGAGAAGCCGCCTGAGTGCACTGTCAAGGGTTTCGTGGTCTCAGGACCCCACAGAGGAAGGGCGCCCTGTGTAGACACTGGGGCTTCCGTCGTTTTGTGTGAGGAGACGTGGCCTCCTGCTGTGCTGTGCACGGGGCTGTGGGGTCCCCCCTTTCTGGGCTCGGGTGCTCCTCGGTCCTCGTCTGTGTTTGTGTGCTCGCGGATTCGGGTCCTTGGGCTCCTCAGATGGTCTGCAGTCAGGGAGCATCAGCCTTCTTCGGTGTTTGTGCTCTCCCCACCTCAGCCCTGCGGGGTCCTTCCCGTGTCCACACCCACTCAGATTCCCCAGCCGTCATTTCTTTACCACGTTTGCCACTTCACACGGGATGCTTCAGTGTGTTTGATCCCACACCAGGACAATGTCCTGCAGAACCACCACATAACCTGAAATGAGGAGATCATTACAGAACCCATCCAAGGGTTAGTGTTAGGAACCAGGGACATGGCAGGACTGACCTGAAGACCCCATGGAGAGCTGTCAGGGTGGCTGAGTTGACAGTGGAGGTGAGGGTGAGTGTCTGGCTCTGGCTTTGTGTCCAGGAGTGAGCTCTGTGTGGGTGTGTCCTCAGCTAGGCATGCAGATTTCTGCTCCTCTGAATCCTTTCCGGAGTTCCAAATGGCACAGTTTCCTTCTGGGCAGCAGGCTGAGTCCTCTGGGATTGCCCATGTGTCCCCAAATTGTAGGGCACCTACTGCAAGGCCTTTGGGGTCACAATCCTGAGAACCAAACCAAACCAAAGGTTATGGTTAGGGCCCACCACATGGCAGGCCCGATCTGCCAGCACTCTGTCCATCTTTCTGGGGGAGGAAGCAGTCGAGGGATTTGTTCAGGGTGAGTGTCAAGCTCCAGGTTTGCATCCAGGGGCCTGCTGAATATGGGGGTGTCCAGAGGTAGGAATGCAGATTTCAGTTCCTCTGAATCCTTTCTGGAGTTCCAAATGGCATGGTTCCTTTCAGGGTGGCAGGGTGAGTCCTATGGTGTTCCTCACTGTCCCCAATCTTTGAGGATTTGGAGCCAGGCCGTCGGGGACACACCTCTCAGGACAGAATCTAGGCTTAAGAGTTTGTGCCTATGGGCATGGCTGCACTGATCTGAAAGCACTGTGGCGAGGATCACAGGGGTCTGAGTTGAGAGCATGGTTCAGGATCAGTATCAAGGTCTGGGTTTGTGTCCAGTGGACCGCTGAATGTGGGGGTGGTCTCAGATGTCCAAGACGATTTCCCCTACTCTGAATCCTTTCCAGCATTCCAAATAGCCTGGTTTCCTTCTGGGTGGCAAGCTGAAATCTCTGGGATTTCTCAGGTCTTGCCATTGCCCTTGCAAGGGCAAGATACTTTTTACAGTAAAAGAATTCACCAGATGAGCTGAACAGCAGAAAAGACACAGCTCAAGAGTTAATCAGTGAACAGGAATATCATGCCAAAAACTTCTTTGATAACACACTACAGAGCAGGGGAAGATAGGAGAGAAAGCTGAGATATAAAGGACAAACCCTCCAACTTTACAACATCATTCCCTACTTGTTTATTTCCATTGCTGTCAGCTCCTTCCCAGTCAAAAATATGTCACCTGAGCCAGCCTTTTTTCTTCCTGAGATTGGGGCACTGCAAAGCCCACCAGAGGGGCCAAGGGCACCCCTATACCTGCTGAGCTGAGCCCATTTGTACCCCAACCGTGAGGAGGTACCAGCCTGTCCCCCTGGTGCTCCATGGTCTGTGGCAGTCCTTCCTTCTGGACCCTGCTTTGCTGCTCTATTTTCGCTAACCCTGGTCTCAAACTAGGGATTGCTTCTGGAAGAGGAACTCAGGGAGATGAGGCTCAGGAGGGTCTCCCTGCCTGGAATCTTCGTGTGAGGAGTGCACAGCCAACAGATTTTGCCCAGGGACTAGCAAAATGCAGAGAGGCAGATTTCTTTTCTCTCTTTCTCTCTCTCTCTAGCCTCATACTAACCAGGAGTTTTTAGAACTTTCTTCAGTGACTTCTAGGTGTAGCTTGGCCACTTTTTCACAGAAAGGCCACTTGAGCATGATGAAACACACGTATAAGCAATTACATTAAAAAAAAAAAAACAATAAGCCAATGCACACAGACCTTTGACAGCAGCACAGGACACTCAAGGGACCAGAGTCCCTACCTTGGGCAATAGTGGTAGAGGCCGGGTTCTGCCATGCAGGTCCCTAGACCTTTGGCAGTTTCCACGATTGCAAATCCAGACATGCAGAATCCTGAGGGACAACCTACTAACTGCAAAAGAGCAAAAATTCATCAGGATTCAGAGAGTGGAAATCCATTTGTACTGGAAAAGAAAGAAGTAGGCTTGCTGTGAATCCAGCAGGGAGGACAGGCATAGATAAAGGCTGGTGTATGGGTCACGGAAACTATTGTTTCTCAAGGGTCCTGCTGTCTCTGTAAAATGCTATGAGGACTGTCTCTTGGGGACCTCCTGCTTTCCTACCAGTGACACCCCCAGATTCTGCTTTGCTAGTCCCATGGATTCCTGGGGATACCCAGTTGATAAGCTATGCTGTCCTCATGACAACACTTGCTAATGGACTGAATGTTTGTGTCTTGTCCCAATTCAGATGTTGAAGCCCTGACCCTCAAGGAGTGCCATCAGGAGGTATGGGCTTTGAGAGGTGGTGAGGTCATGAGATTGGAACACTTGTGAATGAGATAAAAGCACTTCTGAGAAACGACCTGAGAGATTGTTCTGCCAGCTGTTATCCATGCAAGTCTACAACAGAAATATGGGCATTTGTAGATAATGAAGCAGTCTCTTGCTAGATATCAGATCTCCCAGGATCTTGCTTTTGGACTTCTCAGTCTCTAGAACTGCAAGGAATAGTACATGTTTTGCTGTTTCAGCCACCCAGTCTGTCATCATTTGTTGCAGCAACTTGAACTGAATAAAGCAGAGCCCAAGTCCTGGTTAATCCCTGCTTCTACTCATTTCCCCTCAGAAAGAGCTTCTAATCCAGAACTGACCTCTGCTTTCCATACACGTGCTTCAGACTCCTTCTGTGAGAGCCCAGACTTTGTAAAAGACTCCTCCCTCATGGCAACCAGCATTCTGTGACTCCTGAGGACTGTCCTCCCTGACTGTATTGAGTCAATCAAACTGATTTTGATTCTGGAGTCCCAGGATCAAGGACTGCATCAGGCTCCCAGCTTCATGGGGAGTCCGCTTCTCCCTCTGACCTTCTCCCCTCTCATGCTCTCTCTCTCTCTCTCTCTCAAATAAATAAATAAAAATCTTTTAAAAATCTGATTTTAACAGACCATAAGCTTGTTCTTGCTGGTCTTTGGAAGATTAGGCATTAGCCCTTCGGAGAAAGTTCTGAATGGCTGCTTCATGAAGGGGTGAACTGTGTCCCCAAAGTCTCTTTTTGCTGCCTTCTAATCACAGATGCTGAGACAAATCCTCCCAGGTGCTGGTTTTTCAAAGCACTTAATGCTTTGGCTTTGAAGTTCCTCACTTGACAGTTCTGCTTTAATCAGTTTGTGACAAAAGAGCCAATTGGTGGTGGATGCAAAGTGCACTGATAAAGTTAATATCAGGGAACAATTTTTTGAGTGTCATGCATGTGCACGTGTGTGCACACACATATCCATGTGCTAAGCATTATGGTAAATGTCTGACAAGAACTAAAAGATCAAAAAGTCAGGATACCCCATTAGCTGATATTTTTATTATTCCTACATCCTAATCTATGAAAAACAGGGTCAGAGAATAAGAAGTGGCAAAAAGAATCAAGATTTGAGGCAGTTCGATTTCTCAGCCAGCCTTGATCAATAGGCATGTACACCTGTGTCTAGTTTCAGCTCTGTGTAACCTTGCCATAACCTTGGATAAGCCATTCATCTCTCAAGTTCAGGTTCTTGGTCCAAGGAGGGAAGGGGCACAGGTTGAGTACCTCCAGTGGGACTTCCTGGCAGGCTTGTTCATCCAAGCATTCCTGTTTCAGTTTGAGTAATTGAAGCCAGTCTTTGTTTTACCGAAGGCCAAGCTTGTCCAGTGTGTCCATGCCACCAGCCAACAGCATTTGTCCATGCCATGTAACAACTGAGCAACATTCATAGGAATGGGGGGAGGAAAAGATGTCCACAGGTGTTGACAGATGTTCTGCATGGAGGAACAGGAGCTGGGGCCATCACCTGCTGTTTCTAGTGGCCTTCTCTGTCGAGTTAAAATAAATGGCAATTATTTGCAATGACAGGGGTGAAAGTAGAGGGTATTATGCCAAGCGAAATAAGTCAGTCAGAGAAAGACAATTATCATATGATCTCACTCATATGTGGAGTTCAAGAAACAAACCAGAATCATAGGGGAGTAAAGGAAAAAAATAAAACAAGATGAAGTCAAAGAGGGAGACAAACCAGAAGAGACTTTAAAAAAAAAGATTTTTATTTACTTATTTGACAAACAGAGATCACAAGTAGGCAGAGAGGCAGGAAGAGCGAGAGAGGAGGATGCAGACTCCCCAGGGAGCAGAGAGCCTGATGTGGGGCTCGATCCCAGGACCCTGAGATCATAACCTGAGTTGAAGGCAGAGGCTTTAACCCACTGAGCCAGCCAGGTACCCCTCAGAAGAGACTCTTAATCACAGTAAACAAACTGAGGGTTCTTGGAGGGGAGAGGGATGGGTGGATGGGGTAACTGGGTGATGGACATTAAGGAAGGCATGTGATACAGTGAGCACTGGGTGTTACAAAAGACTGATGAATCACTAACCTGTATGTCTGAAACTAGTATTATATGTTAATTAATTGTATTTAGATTAAAATTTTCTTTAAAAATAATTTTAAAATAAAATAAGTAACAATCCAATAATGATCAGAGTTATCCAGCAGGGAGTATCAGATCTAGAAGTCAGTTAAATTTAAGGGGCTTGCCGAAGTTTAGGAGAGTCACGCTAGGTCATTTTCCTGTGTGGGGAAGTCTTCAGGGGCAGTTCCAAAGACAAAGATTATTAATATTTCTCCTTCCCCCATTCCTCCTAGAGCCAAAGATGTTTCCTCCACTCACCCACTGGCCCTGTATGTAGGTGTTGCTTTCTCTCTACCAATCAAAAAATCAGTGAGTAACTATAACTTCACCTTTTCCAATATCCCCCTACCCCCGACCTTTGGTCTTTAATGGCCATGGGCAACAGGGACAAAGACATTTTTTAAAAACTTACAGAGATCTATTATGCTCTACTACCTTGGCCCGCATGGGCCACTGCAAAGGGATTCTGTGAACCGTGTACTCAGATGAATGGTCATTATCTTCAAAAAGGCAGGGGCAGTGATAGACACAGGAACCAAAAAAGCAAGAGTTAACGGACCATCAGAATAATGGAGTACCAACACTTTTATGTCCTTGGCTTGAATCCTCAAGGTCCAGTGTCTCAACAGAATTTTCATTTTGGTCTCATCTGCCTCACTTGTCCACCCCTGGGCCAGTTGGCAGTTATACTGAGAACCGGAAATTTTCCTTAGAAGAGAGAAAGAGTATTTGTCAGGTAAACCAAGGAAATGTCCATTATAGGAAGTTAGGCCTTTTGTCATGGTACTCCATTAGCACCCTCCTGACTGTTAAAGAAAAAAAAAAATATTGTGACACCCATTAAAGAGAGTAAGGAAGATTTTATTCAAGGGATGCTACTATGATGAGATTTTATTGTATAGTATGGGAGAGAAATCTGGCTCAGCTCAGACAAATGGAGATTTACAGCTAAAGAGCATGGTGGGGATCACTGAATGTAAAATTAAGATGGAACATCAAGGGTAAGGATGAAGGGATTCTGGCTAAACCATCTGGACAGTAATATTGTTGAAGGAAGGCTAGGGTCATAAACTATTGAGATCAGGGGATAAGGAATTTTTTAAAAGACTTATTAATACATTTTAGAGAGAGGGAGCAGGGGTAGGGGTAGAGGGAGAGGGAAAGAGAATTTTAATCAGACTCTTCACTGAGCATAGAGCCTGAGGTGAGGCTTAATCTCAGGACCGTGAGATCATGACCAGAGTAGAAACCAAGAGTCAAACGTTCAACCAGCTGCACCAACCAGGTGCCCTGGGAATAAGGGATTGGATCAGATATTAAGGGTTATAGATACTGAAGCACCTGGGTGGCTTAGTTGGTTAAATCTCTGGCTTTGGCTTGGTCATGATCTGATCCCAGGATCAAGCCTGGCATTGGGCTTGCTGCTCAGTGGGGAGTCTGGTTCTCTCTCTCCCTCTGCTATTCCCCCTGCTCAGGCTCTCTCTCTGTCAAAATAAATAAATCTTAAAAAAAAAAAAAGTGGTAAGATACCAGGGGTGAGAGATAAGGAATTTGATCAGATATCAAGAGTAGGATAGAAGATTGCTGAAAAATGACCAAGCAGATTTCTTGCTAAAACTGGGCTAAGTGGGCGGAGCCTAAGGTCAAGGCTAGACAGAAAGAGGACTCAGAGGAACTTGACTCGAGTCTGGTCAAGGAGAAAATCTTCATCATCCATGACCATTGTATTTTCTGCAGTCACACATTTTATTAATTCTTTTATCAGACATTCAGTGAACGAGAAACATGAACGCAGCAGCAATAATATAACAAATGTAAGCGCTCTAGAAGAGACAAAGGCAGTATGGGAATCCACCTCATTAGATTTAGAATATGCATGACTCCATGACTGAATTACTACCACTGCTTGACTGTTGAGATTAAGATGTAGTACAGAGGATCAGAGGGAAGGGAGGGAAATCTGAATGGGAGTCATCAGAAAGGGAGACAAGCCATGAGGCACCTTTAACTATAGGAAACAAACTGAGAGTTGCTGGGGGGGAGGGGAGTGGGAGACATGGAGAAACTGGGTGATAGGCATTAAGGAGGACACGTGATGTGATGAGCACCAAGGGTTATCCACAACTGATGAGTTACTGAATTCTCTGAAACCAATGATGTACTATCTAATGGCTAATTGAATTTAAATATCTAAAAAAGGCACTTCAAAAAAAAAGATGTAGCATAACTCACAATATCCTTTGAGTGGAAGAATGTGCGGACTTTCCACACCTCTGCTGTCCAAGTCCCATGGCTAGTAGCCACATGTGGCTAATGACCACTTAAAAGGTGGCCAATTCAAATGGAGAAATGCTGTAAAAGCAGAATAAACACTGGCTTTCAAAGACATATTGTAACCAAAAGTCAGAGAGTATTGCCACCCTCACATCACAAACATCGCATGACTTCTACAGCTAATGAGAGTGGGACCCAAGATGAGAGAGGTCAACCTGAAAGTCCATGATGTCAGAAAGAACATGGAGAAGAAAGAGTCACAATCCTGGAGTGGATGGTCTGAAGACTGTCAGAATGCCTTTTTTTTTTTTTTTTTTTGGTGATTCTGTATACGGACAAGGAGAATTCATTGGAGATGACATCTGTATGCCTCACATTTTCAAGGGAAAATTATGAAAACGCATATAGACCCACAGCCATAGTTTAATTATGTTTGAAATATATTCAGAACTACTCCAGTCAGTAAATTGCATATTTTCACATTTAGCTTCTCAATTTTCTCTTCGGCACCTCCCATTCTTGAAATCCCAACACAAATCACATCTCTTGCCTAAGGACCATAAACTACCTCACTATCAAAGGCTACAGTTCATTCATTCATTTGATTCATTCAAAGCAACCTAATCTTGAGTGATGTCTTAGGCGCTCTTCTAGGGACTGGTGACACGGTGAACAAAATAGGTAAAAATCTCACTTTCATGGAGCCTCTCTGGTATTTAGGGGAAAATCTTTCCTTATCAACATGAAAATACTTTTTATGGATGTTGCTTAGAATTTCAGTTTTTTTTTTTCTTGACAGTATCTCAGGTGATCATCTTTGAGGTGGTTCTCCTGAAAATATTTTTGGGGGGTACTGACTCGACTTTCTGAGTCAGACACTTTCCTAAAGACAGGGGTCAAAGGAAAAGTGACAACTGTCACTCTTGCAGTAAGAACAGGGATCACAATGCTTGAAACAGATATGCTGCTCAGCTGTCAGAAAGTCCACAAGGCTCCAAATGTGTGTGGCCAACTAACGGAACCTGTAACTCAGAGGTTATCATCCTGAGAGCAATGGGAAATCCCTCTAGTTAAGGACTCTCCTTGACGGAAGCTTGACAATGGCCTTGATTTACTTACTATGATGTTTAGGTAATTATACACATTAAGAAAAGTGCACAAGGCACTTACATTTCCATGATACCATCAAAGATATTGTTGTTTTATTAAAATGTTACATCTAGAGTTGTAACGTATAGAGTAGTTAAGTCAATCACTATGAGGTACAGGTGAGACTATTGTAACAGCCATACTTCCATAAAAAAGAAAAATTTTTTGTGGTTTCTGATCTAGGAATCAGCCAGTGAATAATTCTATATCAGTGTCCAGTTACCGGGCTAAACATGTAATCTATTTATATTTCTGAGGGTAAGCAGAATTGTGATCACTGAGCCAGCTGTATTCTAGTAACTACTCATTTACCCAACATAACAGATATAAGAAGGTAAAAGGCTTCTAAGGAGACTGGTTACTTATATTTTGAACCACATTTTGGCAGGTATAACTTGCAACTTGTGCTTAGTGGTAAGATTTCTGATATTTACTTTCTCCTTCCTTT
This sequence comes from Mustela nivalis, assembly GCF_964662115.1. Lineage (NCBI taxonomy): Eukaryota > Metazoa > Chordata > Mammalia > Carnivora > Mustelidae > Mustela > Mustela nivalis. Next base: position 212,507 of record NW_028135797.1, read on the forward strand.
GGCAAGTCAAGTTAGTTAAAAAGTAATTAGAGTAGAGTCCATTGTTTTTCTTAAATGCTTACAGAGATATAGAACTCTCAAGTTTCTTTACTAGACAGGATTAGATCACATTAGTGATAAAGATCAGAATGATTTACATTGCTAAAACGAGAACTTCCTGTCAGTTTGGAGAAAGCTCATTTTTATAACCAACATATTGGCTGGGCTAGAGATTAATGAGTGCTATGGGTGGGGTGATGAATGTGATATATTCAATGACCTGTGGAATTTGTTCTGTAATTTCCCCACTCCTCTGGTCAGCAGAGCGTCTTCTTCAGTACCCAGCACTGCCCATAACTGCATTCAGAAAATCACTCTCCAAAAATGGTTATTTGTTTTGCCTTTTTTATAATTTTTTAAAACATTTGATTTATTTACATGTCAGAGAGAGGGAATGAGAGCACAAGCAGGGGGAGCAGGAGAGGGAAGGGGAGAAGCAAGCTTCCTGCTTGGTGGGATTGCACAAGGGCTGAAGAAGACAGAATGGGAAGGGGACAAGGAGAATAGTGGGTTTCAGATTCTTGGGAAGAGAGCCCACATCTATTTCTATGTTTATCTCACTGCTATAAACCCAGGTCACAGCAGAGTGCCTGCAGCAGAGTCATGGAAGTGCTCCAGAACTGATAACTATTGCTATTTATACTACTAACATTCCTCCACAAAGGGCCAAGTGTCATAGCTTCTCCCAGTTCCCCACACTGAACGCAATGAAGAATCAAACTATCGGGTGAAGGATGGCGAGGGGCATTTAACAGGACCCAGATCACAGGAGCCATATTGTATTGCAGGACCAGGGGTCTTACCAGTGACTAGGTATTCACTCCTCTTGAGAGGCTAGCTCCTTGGATCTCCCTCTTCAATCCTCTGAACCCATGTCTGGCATCAGAAACAAAAGTAAACATAACGTATCGCCCTTGTTTATTTTTTACTATTATTTGTTACAGAGGAAGAGAGAGATCACAAGCAAGGGGAGCTGCAGGCAGAGGGAAGGCAGGCCCCCCACTAGAGCCTGGTATGGGATCCAATCCCAGGACCCTGGGATCATGACCTGAACCAAAGGTAGATGCTTAACTGAGTAAGCTACCCAGGCGTCCCTTATTGTCCTTCTTTAAAATTTAATGTATTCTCTCTCCCTCTCTCTTTGTCCCCACTCTGTCACTCATACTCACACAATCACAGAGTCACAGACAATAGCAAGGCATTTCCCATTCTAATTCGCTAAGGCACTATGAGCTTAAGCTCAACAGAATCACTTTGCCAGCTGCTGCTCTACCGTGCCCTGATCCCTTCTCTATCCCCAAGCTCGATCTGTAACTCAAGTGTCATGGTGGTGGCTCTTTCTGCCCTCCCTCCACAAGGCTGTCATCAGCACACTCTTCCCCGTGGCTCCACTCCCCAGCACTGGCTGCCTTTGGTCTACGGGTATGCCCTCTCCTAGAGCTTTTCCACTCTCCCTGAGGGGAAGACAACCCTTACTTCTCCCCGGTGGCTGTCACGTGTCCGCTATATATTGTGACGATCAGCCCGATTAAGAGATTGGGAACTAAAAGACCGGCTTCTGCTTATGGATCAAACTAACTCTGGGGCTTGGGACACATGACAGCAGCACATGGTGGTAGAACTGAGATGGTTAGGGAGTTAATCTGCATTTTCACATCTGGTCAGCAGCAGAACAAAGAAGACACCCCAGATCTCCTATCTCCCAGAACAGTACTCTTCAAGTAACTTACAGCACCATCCTTCTCCAGCTTTGGAAGTGGCACTTTTCCAACCCCAAAGTCTTGATTCTAGGCAGCACTCCGAGAGATACTCCCTCCAGAATCACCCCTGGCTGGAAGTAGTGGTCGGCCAAGGCCTCCCAAATATCTTCCCTTCAGAGTTGCGCTTGCATCAAACTCAAAACTGTGGCACGTACGGGACTTTCCTGTCAGCCTCTAGCTCTAATGACCTATTGGACTTCAGAGGTGCTCTTTTATACCCACTTACCTTATAACATCAACGTGTGACTCCTCTAGAATTCTCTCCATGGCTTTTCTCCTGTACTAATTGTTATGGACTGAATTGTGTCCCCACAAAAGTCATATGAAGAATTCCTAATCTCCAGTGTGACTGCATCTGGAGATAGGGCCTACCTAGAAGGAGGTACTGAAGGCTTGGTGAGGTCACAGAAGTCCTAATCTGCTAGGACTGGTGTCCTCATAAGGGTGAAACACATGAAAGCACTCCCCCTACCTCCCCTCTGGGGGCCCACAGAGAAGAGGTCATCTGAGGGCACAGTTGAAAAGGTAGTGATCTATAGAACAACAAGAAAAAGCTCACTGGAGACCAACCTTGCTGGCACCTTGATCTGGAACTTCTGGCCTCCAGATCTGTGCGAAAATACATTTCTGACATTAAAGCTCTCCAGCCTGTGTTTGTCTGTCCCCGACGGCCTGGCTCCAAAGCCTCAGAGATTGGGGACAGTGAGGAACACCATAGGACTAACCCTGCCACCCTGAAAGGAACCATGCCATTTGGAACTCCAGAAAGGATTCAGAGGAACTGAAATCTGCATTCCTACCTCTGGACAGCCCCATATTCAGCAGGCCCCTGGATGCAAACCTGGAGCTTGACACTCAACCTGAACAAATCCCTCGACTGCCCCCTCCCCCAAAAGATGGACAGAGTGCTGGCAGTTCGGGCCTGCCATGTTGTGGTCCCTAACCATAACCTTTGGTTTGCTTTTCAAGATTCTGACCCCAAAGGCCTTGCAGTAGGTGCCCTACAATTTGGGGACACATGGGCAATCCCAGAGGACTCAGCCTGCTGCCCAGAAGGAAACTGTGCCATTTGGAACTCCGGAAAGGATTCAGAGGAGCAGAAATCTGCATGCCTAGCTAAGGACACACCCACACAGAGCTGACTCCTGGACACAAAGCCAGAGCCAGACACTCACCCTCACCTCCACTGTCAACTCAGCCACCCAGACAGCTCTCCATGGGGTCTTCAGATCAGCCCTGCCATGTCCCTGGTTCCTAACACTAACCCTTGGATGGTTTCTGTAATGATCTCCTCATTTCAGGTTATGTGGTGGTTCTGCAGGACATTGTCCTGGTGTGGGATCAAACACACTGAAGCATCCCGTGTGAAGTGGCAAACGTGGTAAAGAAATGACGGCTGGGGAATCTGAGTGTGGAGACAGCACGTATTTGTGCTGCTATAACAAGTTGACTGCACTTTGAAATCACCACAGAGGAAATGAATCTTCCAAATATCCATGTTAGCACGATGACACGGAAGCAGAGAGAACATCAGACTTTGGGATGGAGGCCAAGCCCTCCCAAATCCAGGTCACCCAACATGGAGAGGACACATGTTAGCAAGAGACTCGTGGGAGAATTAAATCATGGGCCCCTGTATCTCAGGTGCAGTAGAAGCAGTGGATTTGGAATTTCAGTTTTTCCACAACGTTCTACCACAAGCTGGTTAGAACTGTGCAAAAGCAGGAAGGGAAGCCCCAGTAAAGTGGACTGGGGATGCCAGAAGGGGAGGCTGGAAGGGGGCGCCTGGTGCTCAGTGCCCATTACAGACCCCACATTGCAATCCCCCACAGGAGAGACTCACCAATTCCAGGCCTCACACGGGAAGCTGGAGGTTCATCTCCTGACTTTTTGTAGGAGCTTTGCAGCTCAGCTGGTGAGAATTCTCCATCACCCTGCCTTTCTCCAAGGGACTTTCCTTCAAGCACCCTTCCCAACTTCTTCCTCCTCCATGAAATAATGTTCCTCTCCTTTGTTTCTCGCACTTGCCTGTGATGGGACCTTAGCTTGCTCAGCCCAGACTGCCATTCTCTGCTCTTCCCAATTAAACCCATGCTGCTGGTCAAATAACTGGCAGATTGAGTTTAAGGCCAATTGAACTAATAAATTCAAAAACTTGCAAGGAACAAAATTAATATGCACAAATTAGTGGCACTCCTACGTGCTCGGAAGGAACCATCAAAAAGAGACTGCTGAGAACGATCTCATTTACACCTGCATCCAAGACAGCAAGATACCCGGGAGGCCCCTGAACCAAGAAGGTGACAGACCTGTCATCTGACAGCCCTGCAACAATGACGACAGACAGGGAGGGGTACACACGGAGATGGGGAGGCACTGTGCTCAGGGTAGAACCCACACTGGGAAAATACCTACTCTCCCCAAAACCGTCTACAGAGTCCTCACTCTGGCTCCCGAATTTCCAGACTCGGCGCAAGCCTGGAGTGGGTGTGGACACGGGAAGGACCCTGCAGGGCTGAGGTGGGGAGAGCACAAGCACCGAAGCAGGCGGACGCTCCCTGACCTCAGACCATCTGAGGAGCCCCAGGAACCGAATCCGCGAGCACACAAACACAGATGAGGACCTAGGAGCACCCGAGCCCAGAAAGGGGGGACCCGACAGCCCCGCGCACAGCACAGCAGGAGTCCACGTCTCCTCACACAAAACGACGGAAGCCCCAGTGTCTACATAGGGCTCCCTTTCTCTGTGGGGTCCTGAGACCACGAACCCCTTGACAGTCCACTCAGGTGGCTTCTCCACAGCTCCTCCAGCATCTGGTCCTTAGGAGGTTGGACTGCTGCCAGTGTGGGCGCGTCCTCCACAACGGGTCCGGTCAGTGTGGATGCAGAGCCACTCCCTCCTCAGCTTGTCCTGTCAGGGTGGGAGGCGCCCCACATTCTCCAGAAGTCTCCACAGTGGGTCCTGAAGAGGCGGGGCTCTGGTCCCAGCTGTGGCTGTGCAGCCTGGGCTCAGGGCGGGAGCTGGGGTCTGGCGCCCTCTGCAGGCGGTGCAAGGCAGTGCAGGACTGTGGGAGCTCACCCTTCAGTGGAAGGTCCTGCTCCCTCCTGGGGTCCAGCTGATGCCATTTCATTCCGGAAATTCAAGCTGCATGGAGCCCAATACCCCCCAACTTCCCCCCAAATAGCTAAGGAACAATGAATTGGAAACAATGTGGAATTACAACAGTCCTTGACCCAAACAGTGTCACTGAACATGGCCCTAATGCAGACCCACACTCTGACCTCAACTTGGTCTCAAGCCTGGACCCTACCCTAATCCAAGACCCTAACCCTAGCCCCCAACCCAAACAATGTTCACAAGAATCAAAAGGTAGAAACTGCAAATATCCATCAATGGCAAGTGCCTTAGCAAAGTGTGGTGAAGCATTTGAATTTGGGTACAGGTTCAGGTTTTAGTCAGAGTTCTAATCAGGCTTTGGGTTTAGTGTTAGGGTGAGGGTTTAGAGTGAAGGACAGGGAACAGAGTTATAGTTTAGGGCTTTAAGTTTATGATTTAGGCTTTAAGACTCAGGGCTTATGGGATAAAGTTCAAGGTCAAATTTGGGGTTTGACTTCAGGCTGAGATTTGGGTTCAGGTTTCATGACTTGGAGGTCTGGTTTAGGGTTTGGGTTCGTGGTTCAGGGCTTGGATCCAGGGCTCAGGTACAGGCTTTGGGTTCCATTCCAGGTTTGGGATTCAGGGTTCTAGTTTGGGCTTTAAGGTCAGCTTAGGTTTCAGCGTTGGTAGGGTTTAAGGTTAGGTTTAGGGATGACACATTTTCTTCAGTTGTCATCATGGACAAAATAATTCTATCTGAAGTTTCTAAGTCAGAAATGTATTTCATCTGGGGGCGCCTGGGTGGCTCCGTGTGTTAAGCCTCTGCCTTGGGCTCAGGTCATGATCTCAGGGTCCTGGGATCGAGCCCTTCATCAGGCTCTCTGCTTGACCGGGAGCCTGCTTCCCCATCTTTCTCTCTGCCTGCCTCTCTGCCTACTTGTGATCTCTGTCTGTCAAATAAATAGAATTAGTAAAATCTATTATATGATCTTTTACAAACCATTTCCTATCTTTGCATTTCTTGTGCCAAGACAGACAGGGGTTATTTAAAACCCTGAAGAGAGTGCTCTTGCTTTTAAATTGCCTGTAACCTTCGTGTAATAGATTTATGATTGATAATAGATTTAGTTAAAATATAACTATTTAAAATATTTACTCTCAGTAAACGATTTCAACCTATGCTCATTTAAGTAACTTGGTGCATAATCCCTTTTCTATTAAACCATAGTGCAAGGACCAATGCCGCGTTCCCGAGAGAACCCCAAGCTATTTTTCTAGAATGGCTGTATGCTATATATGGCGTCCTGTTTTCACTCCCTTTGTGGAGCACCTACCCTGGAGGTCATGTAATAACCAATGACCAAAAAAACAAACAAGAAACCCAAACATCCAGGTCGAAGTGCCATCCCTGCCTGGAGTGGAGGAGACTGCTCAGACAGATCCCAGGCAGGCATCTCAGCCCAGGCCTGTGTTGGGGAAGCTGGTTCCTGGCTTTGGGCGCAAACTGGAAGCCAGCAAACTGACCCAAGAGTGCAGCGGGCGTTTAGGACTGATGATCTTTTGGCAGCCAGGCTGCGCGTGGACACCCGCACAGGGAGCCAGGCTAGGCAGCTGCCCAGCACAGGCGCTGGCAATGCAGCAGCATGCCAGGGCTTAGCCCTGCACCCCTGCATGGGCTCCAGCCTCAGAAGTGAGGGGGTGGGGCCAGCGTAGAGAAGGGTCTTTGCTAATTTCCAAAGCTGGAAGTGAGCTCTCAGAGGACTCAGGAGGGAGGGGGGCGGGGGCGGGGGCGGGTCGGGGGCGGCCGGGAGAAGGGGCTTTGCTAATTGCCCAGGCGGGAAGGAGGGGCGCACAGCGCCAGGGTGCTGTGCTGCAGCCCATTCGGGACTGCAGGACCCACCATACTCGCTGCCCCTGCACTCTCATGCTCCAGCCTAGCCCATGAGGCCGTGGTGTCCTGTTCCCCTTCCCGCCGCCTGCTGCCCCTCCCCGCCCAATGGCTTCTCTGGAGGACCCTCTGCTCACAGGTAAAGTGACACCACGACGCGCCCTCACCTGAAGCAGAAAACGCGGTCCAGAAGCTGGGCGTGGGATGTTTGGGCCCCAGCCTCCCGCCAACCCCAGGGCACCAGGACCACCCCAGACGCTGTGCCACACCCTGTCCGCAGGGGGTCAGGCCGGGACAGCGCCACAGGAGGTACCCCCCCCCCCGCCAGAGGGCAGGCTAGCCCCCATAGTTCGGCACCCCCACGCGCTTTTCAGATCCTCCTGCCATTTCCAGGGCACCCAGAACCCAGAGAGTGAGGCCTTGGGTGCTTTCTAGAGACAGATTCAAGGCAATTTTTCGACTTTGGGACTCAGAGTTAACATAGTTTTCATTTGTGATTATTATTTTTTGTGGGTGCCATAGCTTTTCTTTTGACCTATGGTTGTTTTCACTCCCGGTTCTGAAGAAGCCCCTAAATCCTAACCCTGTTGAGGACTCTGAAAGCTCTCAGAGCAGCAGTGCTGGGGGACAGTGTGGACACATGTTTTGGTTTCTCCTCTGGCCTGCTTCTGTGGCAGCCCCGCTCTGTCCTCCTCAGACTTCAGAGCAATATCTGAACAAGTGGAGAAGCGACCAGGGGGTCAGGAAGGTGGCCACCGAAGAGTGACTTCTCTGGAGGGTGGCTGAGCTAGCAAGTGAGCATTTTAGTCCAGCTCTGCCTGCATTCAGTATGGAGCTGAACAGGGGCCAGGGAAAGGGAGGAGGAGCAGAGAGCAGGGACAAAGGGACCAAAGAGGAGATTCAGATGAAGGGAAGTAATGGGGAGGAAAGAGAAGAAACTCTAGAAGACAGGTATGTAGAAAGGAAAAGGGATGAAGTGGGCATTGGGAAAGGGCACCACCAGGGAAGGAGAGAGGGGAAGGAAAGAGGGAGGAAGAGAGGAAAGGGGAAAGGGAGAAGGGAGGAGTCAGCATGCCAGGGCTCCCCCTGCATCTGAAGAAGAGGTGGCTGGTCCAGCTTGTCAAACAGGGTGCTCACTCTTTGGCCCCAGTTTCTGCTCCCAGTGCTACTGGGCTTTGCAAGGAAGGCAGGCTGTCCCTTGGGACCTACTGGAGCCCACTGGAGCCCACAGGAGGGTGGGAGAATTAAGATGCCACCGGGTTCTGTCCTGAGCTGCTCCCAGCCACCAGCCTCACCACATGGTGCAAGAGGGACCCCAGAACAAAGGAAGGATACAGGCCAGAATGTCTGCTGGTGGCCCTGGGCACTTACCTCATCGCAGTGAACCACACGGCCTCCTCAACCCACGCTTTCAAAGCCTCCTTCTTCGTTTCTGGCTTTCATGTCTGTAGGAACATGAGCCAGATCTAACTCGTCTCCGACAGACAATTCTGACTCACCCCGTGTCAGATTTTTATGAGTGGCTGTGATAGAGTAAGATAGCAATGCTCCAACAAACGGACTGTTTCCTCCCACTTGACCTCAACAGTCTTATACATTTTCTTAGCGAAAACATCTTGTCTCCTTCCATTAAGCTCATAACGTGGTCTAGGAGTATACATGCGCCTTCGGTAGATGCGAAGCGAAACAGAGGTCTTTTTTTTTTTTTTTAATTTTACAAGGTAAAGTCAGTGAACACATCCAACTTGACCAATACGTCTCTAAAATGTCAATCCAGGCAAAGCTTTTTCTGCCTACAGTTTGGAGCCTACGTGGTGACATTTTTAAAATGCTTTCAGTCCCTCAGTGAGGCTCTTAGAAGCTAGCCAGGGCTTACTACGTGCCAGGCACTGTGTCAGGTGTTGGAGCTAAAGGGAAAGAGAGCTTGGAGGCTAGTTGGGGAGGGACATCCATGACACAACCACAGCTAGAAACGGAGGCCAGTGCTAGAAAAGAGAGAGCAGGCTGCATGGAGAGTGTGTACCATGGGGCTTGTGAGCTCACGAATAAGTGGGAGTAACTGGAGTGGGGAGATGGGGGAGAGAAGAGGGTCTTCCCATCAATGGGAATCACCTGTGCTTGGAGGCAGGTGGCATGAGAGGTCTCCACAGGAAGAAGGAGGCAGTGTGGTTGAAGGGCAGAGAGATGGGGCAGAACAGGCATCAGTCAGATGGACGGGTATGAATAGACTGATGGGAGGATTATGGGTGCCTTTGGAGGACTGAGAATTTGTTAGAAGATCAGTGCAGATTTCTATGGAGACAAATGCCAGGAACTGATAGGTCTTTGAAAGGTCACTCTGGCTGCCTTTTGGCAAAGGGGTTGGTAAAAGGCACTTGCAGGTGTGAACACACCAGGTGGGAGGTGAGTGCAGGAAATCGGGTGAGGGAGCATGGGAACTTGGTCCCGGGGTATATAAGGGAGAATAGCCTTTAAGGAGTTCCACAAATTGGCACCAGCTGTGGCTTCATTACAGAGCTGGAAGGGGGAGGTGGGTGTGTCCTGGAGGTTACAGAAATTACATGAGAAAGGGAAGTCTTTTTAGATCTCTTTTTCAACTAGAGGAACTCTCACCTTATTGATAGAATTCCAGAGTGAGAACCAATGATATGAGGACATCTTTGAAATGTCTGAATATGTTCTTCGACATCTTTGCAAGTGACGAGGAGACCTTGACCTTAGGAGGCCTTGGCCCTCTTTGTAGCCAGAAAGATTTCACCTACAGATTTGGGTTCTCCCTTTTAAAGTCAAGGAGTCAGTCCTTCCAAAGGACACCTCCTATCATTTTACCCTCTCATCATACCTCATGTGCTGGCATCTCCAAGACCCTCTGTTCCAGGTTGAGAGTATCCACTTTGGCCGGGCTGGTCTTGCCAAGAACACCACCACAGGAAATCTAGAGCCTGTAGTGCTATTAATAACATCATCTAAGACTGTGTTTGCTGCCCTCTTGGCCTCTTCCCACCATGACTCACTGAAGCTTTTTACACATTGTATCCATTATGCTATAGTTCCCAAAGGTCATCTTCTCTAGTGCCATTAGTTTTTAGGGGAACAGGCAAACCTTAAACTTGTCCCCCTTAATTGGATCCCTGTGCCCCCACAATCTCTTTGAATGCCTTTCACCATGATCCTTGAATGAGATCTGAGACCACTGCTGGTACCTAACACTTCTTGGCACCTTGTCTGCTAGGTTCTTGGAAGAGGAGGTGGCTATGGAGGTGAGTGGGAATGGGAGTGGGAGGATTTCTCCCTTCACTTCCCTTTTTGTGTTTTCAAATAATGGGTTTTGAGGGGGAGGGAAAGGTTAACCAGACCATTTATTTTCCATCTCCCATCGATAAAATGTCACACAGGAGAGAGGTGGCAGAAACGCACTTTCAGGTTAATTTTTTTACAAGGAAGATTGACTTATGAACCTACTTTGTTATTCCCTTTCATTCAATTTCCCTGTACCTCCTTTTCTATGAAGTGTAACGGTAACCCATTATTATTTTTATTGTTGGCACGTGCTTTGTGAACCATAAAGTGTACGCTATAAATGGGAGCGCTTTTCTTTTTTTTTTTTTTTTTGTAGTTTACGAAAAACTAATATTTTTTAAATTAATTTTTTATTTATTTTCAGCATAACAGTATTCATTCTTTTTGCACCACACCCAGTGCTCCATGCAAGCAGTGCCCTCTATGATACCCAACACCTGGTACCCCAACCTCCAAATCCCCCGCCCCTTCAAAACCCTCAGATTGTTTTTCAGAGTCCATAGTCTCTCATGATTCAGCTCCCCTTCCAATTTCCCCCACCTCCCTTCTCGTCTCTAACTCCCCATGTCCATGAAAAACTAATTTAAAAACATTCATCCACCAGAGTACCCAAAGGGCTCCCATATAAACTATCTGTCGTTACATTATGTCCCGATGTGGAGCTCGATCCCAGGATCCTGAGATAATGACCTGAACTGAAGGCAGAGGCTTTAACACACTGAGCCACCAGCCCCAATGTATTCTCTTCAGTACCAGAATTTGTAACCAATTGACAGATGAAAAAGGAGGCAGTCAAGTGAAAAACAATAGGTCTTAGACCTGCAAGAAATTTGAATTAGATGAATTCAGCTACTCAGGCACTGTTTCACATTTTCAGATCTCTGCAGAAAAGGGGTTAACCTTTTTACAGCATGTAAAAGAGAAGACTATAACACATACTATGTGTAAGCATGTAAATATCAAAAAATATCCCATTAGATGCTAAGACACACAGGGCCTATATTTTCTCTCAAATTCATGAATATGTAGGAGCAATAAGTGAGAAGTGAATGTATACTCTTCACTTCGAAGTCTTTTAGAAATCTAAAATATGACTTTCTATGGTTTGTGTCTCCATATTCCTTTATTGCCAGTTTGAACAAATCCACATGCTTTGATTCAAAGGTAATAAATTCCTCTTATTTGGAAACATGATGTTTATTTTTATTCTCTCACCCTTAGCAGGTGGTTTCATTTTAGCACACTTCAGAGTTATAATTTCATGCTTATTAAAAACATTTATTATGATCTACATAGATGAATGAAACTTTTATTTTATTAAATTATTTGACAAAAAATCTGTTATTTTTAAAAATGTATTTCCTTTAGGGTTATTTTAGAGCGTTCAGAGAGGATCTAGGAGTGTGGTATTATGTAGTTTTTAAGTAGGTATGAAATGGTTATTTATAGGATTGTTTCTTTAAGGCTTATGTATATTGTCCATTATATGCTATAAAATATTTTGAAAGTAAATTTAAGGTATGTTTTACATAGTTTATTTTTTGGAAATAAATATTGAAATGACTTGTGAAATTCAGTATATTCTCAACATTAATTTATTTTGAAATTTACCAGTTGTCTACTGAACTATTATATGGCAGATATTACTTCAGACTACACTGGTAAATGAAATACTTGGCTTTGTAGAACTTTTATTTTAATGGGTGAGACAATTCAAAGCTATAAACCTTAATAAAAATGGCATAGTGCATTCAAAAAGGATGAGTACAATGGGGAAAAAGAAAAACTCGATCAGGGTGAGAAAAATCAAGGTTGCTAGGCAGGGGATGGGGAGTTAAAATTTTTAATAGGAAGATCAGGGTAGTTACAATGAAGCTGACAATTGAACAAAGGTATGGAAAGGTGATGAATTTGCCCAGAACTATCAGCAATAAGGTCACTCCAGACAAAGGAATTGGCTATCTTGAAGGCCATAAGGTTGGATCATGCCTGGCATATCTGAGGAATAGCAAGGAGGCCACTGTGAGTGACTGAAGAGTAGCAGGGAAAGAGGTCACAGAGGTTAAATGAGTGGCTAGATCATGTAAAGCTTAGAAGTCATTGTAAAACTCTGGCTTTTATATTTGGAAACTTACTGTGTGATAGAATTTCTGCTAATAACTGAGAGTTCAATTGTCCATAAAATTTCAAGGACTCTTATTCTAGTAAGACAGAATGAAGAGAAAGAGTTCATATTTACACATGGTGTAACAAATGCTCAGAGATACAAGTGTAGGAAGCTATAGGATCACAGAAGAAGGCACTAAAATCACACCAATATATTTGATGACTGTGACTATATATAAATTTGTATTTTCTAGATTTTTTATAGTCATGGAATCACACTGTATATACTATTCATTGCCTGGCTTTTCTTTTCTCAGCATCATTACTTTGAGAATCTCCAATTGTAAATAGTTCATTTTGATGTTGAATAGTAATCTCTTTAATGAATAGATCATAATTTTTCTTTGCTCTATGGATGGACATTGATGAACATTTCCACTGTTTTCAATTCTTAAAAATAAAGCTGCTATGAAATTCATATACAAGTCCCTGTATGAACATAGGGTTTGTTTCTCTTGGTTAAATGCCTAGAAGTAAAATGGCTATTTTTGTAACTGCAACATATTTTGCATTTAAAAAAAATTTCAAACTATTTTCCAAAGTGGTTGTATCATGATATATGCCAACAACAGTTTAGATTTTTTGTTGCTTCTCAATCTAGCTCAGACCAAGTACAATTAGCCTTTATAATTTTAGCCATTCTAATAGATATGTAAGCATGTCTCATTATGATTTTAATTTGTATTTCTTTAATGTCTAAATGTTGAGAAATTTGTCATGTGCCTATAAGCCATCCATATACTTTTGGTGACATGTCTCTTCCATTATTTCCTTCACATGTAAAATTGGATACTCTGTTTGGTTATTAGTAAGGTTTTTTATTTTTATTCATATTTAAATAATCAGAGTAGATGTCCATTATCAGATATGTAATTTGGAAATCGCTTGTCCATCTTTACAGTTTCTCAATGGAGCTTTGATAGCTGTGTCTTTCAAGAAATATGCTACTTCTTTCCTGGTACACGGAGGTATGACTAGAACATTATCAATGTTGACCTTTGCAAAGAAAATCATGGCTTAAGATATATGTAGTCTGCAGTTGTTGGGAGTGTTCACCATCCTTGCCTCTAACTCATCTCTCACTGCCCACACATTCAGATATAGGGGAATATTGATTGACAAAATATTAATTGCCAAATAACACTAGTTGGAGAATAAGAAAAATGCAGGCACCTGATTATATAATATTACATAAATAAAATGTGTTTTTATAAGTGCTATTAGAAGTAAATTCCTCTATACTTTAATCACACAGAATGATGGAATCCTAGATTTTTTTTTCTTGTATTTACTAAGAAAATGATCATGCCTCAAGTATATTAAAATGGAATAGGGAAAATTAAAAATTGTTTTAAGATTATTTGTGTGTGTTGTGCATATGTGAGAGAGAAAGTGAGAGAGAAAGATAAAGAAAAAGAGAAAGGGAAAGACAGAGAGGTGGCTGCAGTGAATTGATGAGTTGGAGGATAGATTTTAAAGTTTTGTCTTTTGCTTTCTACATTTCTTTTTCCTTAGGTTCAAGAGAACAATCAGTAATATCTCAGAAGCCTGCTGGTAATATCAGCAGAAAGAATTAGAGGTTCCCAGAAAATTAAGATGACATATAGTTTTCCTGACATAAGAAAATCATTTTTTGTCCCCAGCTATTTTCAATGATCTATACCCCACCTGTGTACTTGCCCAAGCACACTTCTTCCAAAACTTCCTGGGAGGTTCTTACAAAGAAATGCAAAAACCTCACTCCTTAAGGATTTTGAGGGAACAAGGCAATGGGAAAACTAACAGTCACCACCAGAGCAGGAAATAGCCTAAGCTATTGAGACAATAAATCAGTGGCAAAACTCCTAGTGCTATTTCAAAAGCAATCAAGGCCTTGCATTCCTTGTCCCAGAAAATGAGCCCAAGACCCCATCTAGTTTCTATCTGCTCTTGAAGCCTGCAGAGTCCCTTTCCCTTGTCCAACAGTTACCTCTGCTTTATTCTAACGTTGAAGTTTCTGCCCTCGGTGGAATACAAGCTTCATTCATGTGAACATGCAATACATATTGCACAAATACATATGTGGATGTGCATGCAGCCACAACCTTATGACCAACCATACATGGAATAATAAAACTCTCCCTTCTGAGTATTCATCTTAAATACTAAATAAAACTCTCTCTCCTGTTCAAACAGTCAAGGCTTTGGAACGTATTCCCTGTGATCTCCTTGTATGTTGTAAACAAAGATTCCTTTGTTTGACAACTCCACCTGTTTCTGTGATTCACCAAAGACTGACCTCAGTTAGGTCAGTTGCTGTAATGGCTTTCACTACTCTGATTCTACCTCTGCAAGTCTCCAAATTTAACTATTTTTTCTCCCAATTCCGCATGTTCTTGGCTTTAAACTGCAACTCTGAAGAGAAGATTTGCTTGTTTAAAAAAAAAATCAAGAAAAGGGAGTAGTAGTCTACATTGTTACTTTGAACTTCCTGCCCTAAGGGGCTCTCCTGTTCTTTCTCTTTGACTTCCTGGACTAAAACGACAGAAATTTGGCAATACATCACTCCCCAATCCAGATTACTGCCAGAACAGTTTATACTCTTAGAAAAATATTAGTTTAAAAGATCACATAATTAAATACTTAAGCATGTAGTGTAATATAGTGGTTTACAAGAAATATATTTTGGTCATCTGAATATTTGGTTTTCAACCATGGCTACTGACTCACAGCTCCTAAAACTCTTGGGATTTCCTGTGATAAGGGTGAGAGAGGTGTGTTTTGTTCTGTTAATGAAGTGACCTTCAGACCTCACTCAAGGCAAGGGCTGTTTGCCTGAAGGACCAACCACTTGGTGAAAGCCTTCACAACTTTTTGCCCAACGTGCCTCCCCTTCCTCCCAATACAGGATTATCTGGGGAGGGAAGAGGATCTGGAGATTAGATCAGCAAATGACAATGATTTAGTCAGTCATGACTATGTCATGAAGCCTCCACAGAAAAGCTGAAAGGACTGGGTTCAGAAAGCTTTTAGTTTGTGAAATGTATGAAAAGGCAGGAAGAGTGGCAGTCTTACAGAAGGTAATAGAAGCTCTGTGCCCATTCTCCATACCTTGCCCTGTGCACTTCTTTATCTATCTATTGATTTAAATCTTCTATTATATCTTTTAATAAGCTGGCAAACATAAAGTAAGTATTTTTCTGAGTTTTGTGAGTCCCTGTAGCAAATTAAAAGAACGTAAGAAGTAGGCCATTGGGACCTCCAACCTGTAGTTGCTCAGTCACAAGCACAGGTAATAACCTGGGGCCTACAGTGAGACTGGCATCTGAGGTGGGGTTGGAGATAGTCTTGGAGGACTGATCCCTTAACTGATGAAATCTTACAGTATGTTCAGGTAGATAGTGTCATAATTTAGTTGAATTCTTGGAGATCCTGCTGTTGTCTGAAAATTATTTGGCATTGTTGGTATGATGTCCTAAAACCCAAAAAGATATAGCTACCTCAAAATAAGAATACGGTTGACAGCTTATATATAATAAGTGAGTATTTCAGGGATTTAAAATATACCCAATAAATAATGTAAGGGAATAAGGAAAGATTTTGAAATAAAAACAAGAATAAGAACCTAGTGGTACTAATAGATTAAATATATGTAATCTAGTTGAATTAAGAATACAATGGATAGAATATGTAATGGATTCAATAGAGATAAGAAGTCACTTAAGGATATAGTCATCTGGATACCAGCAAAGCATTAAAATTATCAATATAAAAGAGGTGTAAGATGTAGGTGATGTGTGTGGAACAAAAGCTAGAGAAGAAATTAGATTTCCTTACTACTCATAGCCTGTTGACAAGTCCTTGAAGCTCCTCTGGGGACTCAGCTGCTTCCATGTGGACACATCCACTCAGGGCAAAAAGCATTCTTAGTCCTCCCCCCAGGATACTGAAAATCTACTTTCACATGTAAAAATTACTTTGGAAACTTCTTTATCTCTACTCCCCACCCCTGCCCTCAAGATATAAATTGGCAATCATCTCCCAAGCATATACCCACTGATACACATCAGAAGAGTCTCTTCCCTGAGTTTTTACTAAATAGTAATAAATGACCTTTCCCTAACAATAGCTAGCCCCCTCAAGGTCCTGGAAACCTTGTTTATAAAATACCTTGGAGGCTTGTGCTATCCCTAACCTCCTCCCAAATTGAAAGTATATAATCAGCCACTCTTCATGACCCTCTCTCTCTACTCCAAATAAATAAATAAATATTTTTAAATAAAATAAAATAAATGACTTTTTTTAAATGAAAGAAGAAAAAGGAAAGAAATATTTGAATATTAATGTACATCTATTTCTCAAGCATAAAATAGTCAAGACACTGGATTAAAACTTACATACAAGAAAAGAAAGAAAATATTCATAACTAGAGTTGACTCTATGAATCCCAAACTAGGGCATACATACCAAAGACACACAAAAAAAATCACAAGTGTTAGAGAGAAAAAAAATAATTCATTAATAAAGAAACAAGAATCAGACTGACAGAAATTTTTTAAATAACATCAGATATAAAAAAGAATGAAGTAATAGCTTTATAATCTTGAAAAAAAATCACAAATGGAAACATTTAGATCCTTATAAAATGTCATTGGCATAGGAAGGCATAATAAAAAAAATATTTTCAGGAATACAGACCACAGATAATTTGCCTTAATTTGTGTAGGCAGCACTTAAATACTAATATTATTTTAACAGTTAAAATATACTCTATGATCTTTGAGGTTGGGGAAAAGAGGATGACCAAGTCATCTTGAAATAATTCAGTTTTATGAAAAAAGTAAAAAGATCAAAAAAAAAGACTTGTAGAAAAGAGAGATAAAACATATGCATAATAAAAATAAATAAATAAATAAACAGCTGGAGTGCCTGGGTGACTTAGTCGGTTCAAGTGTCTGCCTTCAGCTCAGGTGATGATCCTGGTATTGAGCCCTGCATCAGGCTCCCTGCTCAGTGGAGAGTCTGCTTCTCCCTCCCATTGAGAAAAAAAAAATTTGACTTATTTATTTGAGAGAGATAATCTTTAAATTTTACTTATTTATTTGAGAGAGAGTGAGAAAAGAAAAACATGCACACAGCAGAGGGAATAACAGAGGGAGAGGGAGAAGCACGCCACTGAGCAGGGAACCCCCTGCGGGGCTCTATCCCAGGACCCGGGTATTATGACCTGAGCTATAGGTAGACACTTAACTCAGGTACCCCAATAAATACAATCTTTTAAAAAAAATAAATAATAATAAAAATAAATAATATTTCAGATAGTATGATTTTTTTAATGTAAGACTTGGTATAAAAACAGGATGACATACTTGTCTAATTATAGCAAAAGACTTTGATAAGTTTAGATGCAGTAGTACATAAAAAATTTAACTTCTTTCATTAACTGATAATTTAATTAGATTAAATTAAGAGACATCAAAATTTAGAGAATCTAATAGTCCTGATCTATTAATAAATGTAGCCATCCTGACCCCAAAACAAGAGTCTTCAGTAAGTATATAAGCATAAGTTGAACATTTACACAAACAGGCCATTATTTAGGCCAGAAGTATATGCCAATAAATTCCTAGAGTTAAATATCAGGCTATATTTTCCAAGAATAAGGCAATAAAATTAGAAAACAATGACCAAAATATTAAATTCATATAATTGGAAGTTAACTTCATACCTAAAAAGAAATAATACAGCTAATTCAGAAATTTTTAGAATTACAGTACTTTGGTAATATCAACTATCAAAATGAGTAACGGACAGATGGGGCTAGCAAGAGACTCGTGGGAGGATTAAATCATGGGCCCCTGTATCTCATGTGCAGTAGAAGCAGTGGATTTGGAATTTCAGTTTTTCCACAACGTTCCACCACAAGCTGGTTAGAACTGTGCAAAAGCAGGAAGGGAAGCCCCAGTAAAGTGGACTGGGGATGCCAGAAGGGGAGGCTGGAAGGGGGCACCTGGTGCTCAGTGCCCATTACAGACCCCACATTGCAATCCCCCACAGGAGAGACTCACCAATTTTAGGCCCCACAGGGGAAGCTGGAGGTTCATCTCCTGACTTTTTGTAGGAGCTTTGCAGCTCAGCTGGTGAGAATTCTCCATCACCCTGCCTTTCTCCAAGGGACTTTCCTTCAAGCACCCTTCCCAACTTCTTCCTCCTCCATGAAATAATGTTCCTCTCCTTTGTTTCTCGCACTTGCCTGTGATGGGACCTTAGCTTGCTCAGCCCAGACTGCCATTCTCTGCTCTTCCCAATTAAACCCATGCTGCTGGTCAAATAACTGGCAGATTAAGTTTAAGGCCAATCGAACTAATAAATTCAAGAACTTGCAAGGAACAAAATCAATATGCACAAATTAGTGGCACTCCTAGGTGCTCGGAAGGACCCATCAGAAAGAGACAGCTGAGAACGATCTCATTTACACCTGCATCCAAGATAGCAAGATACCCAGGAGGCCCCTGAACCAAGAAAGTGACAGCCCTGCAACAATGACGACAGACAGGGAGGGGTACACACGGAGATGGGGAGGCACTGTGCTCAGGGAAGAACCCACACTGGGAAAATACCTACTCTCCCCCAAAACCGGCTACAGAGTCCTCACTCTGGCTCCCGAATTTCCGGACTCGGCGCAAGCCTGGAGTGGGTGTGGACACGGGAAGGACCCCGCAGGGCTGAGGTGGGGAGAGCACAAGCACCAAAGAAGGCAGACGCTCCCTGACTGCAGACCATCTGAGGAGCCCCAGGAACCCAATCCGCGAGCACACAAACACAGACAAGGACCAAGGATCACCCGAGCCCAGAAAGTGGGGACCCCACAGCCCCGCGCACAGCACAGCAGGAGGCCACGTCTCCTCACACAAAACGACGGAAGCCCCAGTGTCTACACAGGGCGCCCTTTCTCTGTGGGGTCCTGAGACCACGAACCCCTTGACAGTCCACTAAGGGACTTCTCCTCACCTCCTCCAGCGTCTGGTCCTTAGGAGGTTGGACTGCTGCCAGTGTGGGCGCGTCCTCCACAACGGGTCCGGTCAGTGTGGATGCAGAGCCACACCCTCCTCAGCTTGTCCTGTCAGGGTGGGAGGCGCCCCACATTCTCCAGAAGTCTCCACAGTGGGTCCTGAAAAGGCAGGGCTCAGGTCCCAGCTGTGGCTGTGCAGCCTGGGCTCAGGGCGGGAGCTGCGGTCTGGCGCCCTCTGCAGGCGGTGCAAGGCAGTGCAGGACTGTGGGAGCTCACCCTTCAGTGGAAGGTCCTGCTCCCTCCTGGGGTCCAGCTGACGCCATTTCATTCCGGAAATTCAAGCTGCATGGAGCCCAATACCCCCCAACTCCCCCACAAATAGCTAAGGAACAATGAATTGGAAACAATGTGGAATTACAACAGTCCTTGACCCAAACAGTGTCACTGAACATGGCCCTGATGCAGACCCACACTCTGACCTCAACTTGGTCTCAAGCCTGGACCCTACCCTAATCCAAGACCCTAACCCTAGCCCCCAACCCAAACAATGTTCACAAAAATCAAGAGGTAGAAACTGCAAATATCCATCAATGGCAAGTGCATAAGCAAAGTGTGGTAAAGGGTTTGAATTTGGGTTCAGGTTCAGGTTCTAGTCAGAGTTCTAATCAGGCTTTGGGTTTAGTGTTATGGTGAGGATTTAGAGTGAAGGACAAGGGAACAGAGTTATAGTTTAGGGCTTTAAGTTTATGATTTAGGCTTTAAGACTCAGGGCTTATGGGATAAAGTTCAAGGTCAAATTTGGGGTTTGACTTCATGCTAAGATTTGGGTTCAGGTTTCATGACTTGGAGGTCTGGTTTAGGGTTTGGGTTCGTGGTTCAGGGCTTGGATCCAGGGCTCAGGTACAGGCTTTGGGTTCCATTCCAGGTTTGGGATTCAGGGTTCTAGTTTGGGCTTTAAGGTCAGCTTAGGTTTCAGTGTTGGTAGGGTTTAAGGTTAGGTTTAGGGATGACACATTTTCTTCAGTTGTCATCATGGACAAAATAATTCTATCTGAAGTTTCTAAGTCAGAAATGTATTTCATCTGGGGGCGCCTGGGTGGCTCCGTGTGTTAAGCCTGTGCCTTGGGCTCAGGTCGTGATCTCAGGGTCCTGGGATCGAGCCCTTCATCAGGCTCTCTGCTTGACCGGGAGCCTGCTTCCCCATCTTTCTCTCTGCCTGCCTCTCTGCCTACTTGTGATCTCTGTCTGTCAAATAAATAGAATTAGTAAAAGCTATTATATGATCTTTTACAAACCATTTCCTATCTTTGCCTTCTCATGTGCCAAGACAGACAGGGATTATTTAAAACCCTGAAGAGAGTGCTCTTGCTTTTAAATTGCCTGTAACCTTCGTGTAATAGATTTATGATTGATGATAGATTTAGTTAAAATATAACTATTTAAAATATTTACTCTCAGTAAACGATTTCAACCTATGCTCATTTAAGTAACTTGGTGCATAATCCCCTTTCTATTAAACCATAGTGCAAGGACCAATGCCGCGTTTTCGAGAGAACCCCAAGCTATTTTTCTAGAATGGCTGTATGCTTATATATGGCGTCCTGTTTTCACTCCCTTTGTGGAGCACCTACCCTGGAGGTCATGTAATAACCAATGACCAAAAAAACAAACCAAAAACCAAAACATCCAGGTCGAAGTGCCATCCCTGCCTGGAGTGGAGGAGACTGCTCAGACAGATCCCAGGCAGGCATCTCAGCCCAGGCCTGTGCTGGGGAAGCTGTTTCCTGGCTTTGGGCGCAATCTGGAAGCCAGCAAACTGACCCAAGAGTGCAGCTGGCCTTTAGGACTGATGATCTTTTCGCAGCCAGGCTGCCCATGGACACCCGCTCAGGGAGCCAGGCTAGGAGTCTGCCCAGCGCAGGCGCTGGCAATGGGGCAGCATGCTAGGGCATAGCCCTGCACCCCAGCCAGGGCTCAGGCCCCTGGAGTGAGGGGGCAGGGCCGGCGCAGAGAAGGGTCTTTCCTAATTTCCAAAGCTGGAAGTGAGCTCTCAGAGGACTCAGGAGGGAGGGGGGCGGGGGCGGGGTGGGGGCGGCCAGGAGAAAGGGCTTTGCTAATTGCCCAGGCGGGAAGGAGGGGCACACAGCGCCAGGGTGCTGTGCTGCAGCCCATTCGGGACTGCAGGAACCACCATACTCGCTGCCCCTGCGCTCCCACGCTCCAGCTTAGCCCCAGAGGCCTTGGTGTCCCGTTCTCATTCCTGCCGCCTGCTGCCCCTCCCTGACCCATGGCTTCTCTGGAGGACCCTCTGCTCACAGGTAAAGTGACACCTCGACGCGCCCTCACCTGAAGCAGAAAACGCAGGACAGGAGGGGGGGGTGGAGTGGTCGGGGCCCAGGCAACCGCCAACCCCAGAACACCAGGACCACCCAGGACGCCGCGCCACACCCCCTCCGCAAGGGGTCCGGCCAGGACAGCGCCACAGGAGGTACCCCCCGCCCCCCGCCAGCGGGCAGGCTAGCCCCCATAGTTCGGCACCCCCACGTGCATGTCAGAGCCTCCTGCCATTCCCAGGGCACCAAGAACCCAGAGAGTGAGGCCTTGGGTGCTTTCTAGTGACAGATTCAAGGCAATTCTTCGACTTTGGGACTCAGAGTTAACATAGTTTTCATTTGTGATTATTATTTTTGTGTGGGGGCCGTCGCTTTTCTTTTGACCTATGCTTGTTTTCACTCCCGGTTCTGAAGAAGCCCCTAAATCCTAACCCTGTTGAGGACTCCGAAAGCTCTCAGAGCAGCAGTGCTGGGGGACAGTGTGGACACATGGTTTGGTTTCTCCTCTGGCCTGCTTCTGTGGCAGCCCTGCTCTGTCCTCCTCAGACTTCAGAGCAATATCTGAACAAGTGGAGAAGCGACCAGGGGGTCAGGAAGGTGGCCACCGAAGAGTGACTTCTCTGGAGGGTGGCTGAGCTAGCAAGTGAGCATGTTAGTCCAGCTCTGCCTGCATTCAGTATGGAGCTGAACAGGGGCCAGGGAAGGGGAGGAGGAGCAGAGAGCAGGGACAAAGGGACCAAAGAGGAGATTCAGATGAAGGGAAGTAATGGGGAGGAAAAAGAAGAAACTCTAGAAGACAGGCATGTAGAAAGGAAAAGGGATGAAGTGGGCATTGGGAAAGGGCACCACCAGGGAAGGAGAGAGGGGAAGGAAAGAGGGAGGAAAGAGGAAAGGGGAAAGGGAGAAGGGAGGAGTCAGCATGCCAGGGCTCCCCCTACATCTGAAGAAGAGGTGGCTGCTCCAGCTTGTCAAACAGGGTGCTCACTCTTTGGTCGCAGTTTCTGCTCCCAGTGCTACTGGGCTTTGCAAGGAAGGCAGGCTGTCCCTTGAGACCTACTGGAGCCCACTGGAGCCCACAGGAGGGTGGGAGAATTAAGATGCCACCGGGTCCTGTCCTGAGCTGCTCCCAGCCACCAGCCTCACCACATGGTGCAAGAGGGACCCCAGAACAAAGGAAGGATACAGGCCAGCATGTCTGCTGGTGGCCCTGGGCACTTAGCTCATCGCAGTGAACCACACGGCCTCCTCAACCCACGCTTTTAAAGCCTCCTTTTTCGTTTCTGGCTTTCATGTCTGTAGGAACATGAGCCAGATCTAACTCATCTCCGACAGACAATTCTGAACTCACCCCGTGTCAGATTTTTATGAGTGGCTGTGATAGAGTAAGATAGCAATGCTCCAACAAACGGACTGTTTCCTCCCACTTGACCTCAACAGTCTTATACATTTTCTTAGCGAAAACATCTTGTCTCCTTCCATTAAGCTCATAACGTGGTCTAGTAGTATACATGCGCCTTCGGTAGATGCGAAGCGATACAGAGGTCTTTTTTTTTTTTTTTTAATTTTACAAGGTAAAGTCAGTGAACACATCCAACTTGACCAATACGTCTCTAAAATGTCAATCCAGGCAAAGCTTTTTCTGCCTACAGTTTGGAGGCTACGTGGTGACATTTTTAAAATGCTTTCAGTCCCTCAGTGAGGCTCTTAGAAGCTAGCCAGGGCTTACTACGTGCCAGGCACTGTGTCAGGTGTTGGAGCTAAAGGGAAGGAGAGCTTGGAGGCTGGCTGGGGAAGGACATCCATGACACAACCACAGCTAGAAACGGAGGCCAGTGCTAGAAAAGAGAGAGCAGGCTGCATGGAGAGTGTGTACCATGGGGCTTGTGAGCTCACGAATAAGTGGGAGTAACTGGAGTGGGGAGATGGGGGAGAGAAGAGGGTCTTCCCATCAATGGGAATCACCTGTGCTTGGAGGCAGGTGCCATGAGAGGTCTCCACAGGAAGAAGGAGGCAGTGTGGTTGAAGGGCAGAGAGATGGGGCAGAACAGGCATCAGTCAGTTGGACGGGTATGAATAGACTGATGGGAGGATTATGGGTGCCTTTGGAGGACTGAGAATTTGTTAGAAGATCAGTGCAGATTTCTATGGAGACAAATGCCAGGAACTGATAGGTCTTTGAAAGGTCACTCTGGCTGCTTTTTGGCAAAGGGGTTGGTAAAAGGCACTTGCAGGTGTGAACACACCAGGTGGGAGGTGAGTGCAGGAAATCGGGTGAGGGAGCATGGGAACTTGGTCCGGGGGTATATAAGGGAGAATAGCCTTTAAGGAGTTCCACAAATTGGCACCAGCTGTGGCTTCATTACAGAGCTGGAAGGGGGAGGTGGGTGTGTCCTGGAGGTTACAGAAATTACATGAGAAAGGGAAGTCTTTTTAGATCTCTTTTTCAACTACAGGAACTCTCACCTTATTGATAGAATTCCAGAGTGAGAACCAATGATATGAGGACATCTTTGAAATGTCTGAATATGTTCTCGACATCTTTGCAAGTGACGAGGAGACCTTGGCCTTAGGAGGCCTTGGCCCTCTTTGTAGCCAGAAAGATTTCACCTACAGATTTGGGTTCTCCCTTTTAAAGTCAAGGAGTCAGTCCTTCCAAAGGACACCTCCTATCATTTTACCCTCTCATCATACCTCACGTGCTGGCATCTCCAAGACCCTCTGTTCCAGGTTGAGAGTATCCACTTTGGCCGGGCTGGTCTTGCCAAGAACACCACCACAGGAAATCTAGAGCCTGTAGTGCTATTAATAACATCATCTAAGACTGTGTTTGCTGCCCTCATGGCTTCTTCCCACCATGACTCACTGAAGCTTTTAACACATTGTATCCATTAAGCTATAGTTCCCAAAGGTCATCTTCTCTAGTGCCATTAATTTTTAGGGGACCAGGCAAACCTTAAACTTGTCCCCCCTAATTGGACCCCTGTTCCCCCACAATCTATTTGAAAGCCTTTCACCATGATTCTTGAATGAGATCTGAGACCACTGCTGGTACCTAACACTTCTTGGCACCTTGTCTGTTAGGTTTTTGGAAGAGGAGATGGCTATGGAGGTGAGTGGGAATGGGAGTGGGAGGATTTCTCCCTTCACTTTGCTTTTTGTGTTTTCAAATAATGGGTTTTAAGGGGGCGGGAAAGTTTAACCAGACCATTTATTTTCCATCTCCCATCGTTAAAAAGTTTACCACTCCCCACTGGAAGAATTTATATCTTTCCTTTGAATCTACAGGAAAATCTCCCAAACCCAGACCACCACCATGTGGATTCAGCCATCTTCTGATTCACCTCCAGATTGTCTCCTCCTAACTGCTCAAGCCACAGGTTAAGGGCGAAATGTTCAATGCCCAAGCAATTAAGTGGGGAACACGTTTATCTAAGCTATTGCATGCAGCTCTCTATCTGCATACAGGGGGTCTCTCCCAAGCATTTCCAACCTCAGCAAAAGAAGACAAAGCCCCAGCAGTCTGGGGTATATATCATTCATTCATTCCTGTGTTCAACACTCATGGCGGATCCCCACCAAGACAGTGGGAGAGCAAGGACTGGAGAAATCCTGGAAGCTGAAGTCTGAGGAGGATTTCAAATTCAAGTCAGAGATGAAAGAAACATCTGGACTTGGTCCTCAGGTACATGCAGTATTCTGAACTGAGGCTAGAACCAGAGACCATTCTAATGAAAGGCCTCTACAGGTGGGCCCCAAATCAGTTTCGTGTATATTCATTCATGAAATAGCTCTTTGGGTCAACATGCAGAAGAAAACCATTTCAGAAAACTGACAATGAGGAGAGGAAAGGGAAGCCAAAAGGCTTGTGAATGGGGAGAGAGGAGGAGCCAGGGCAAAAACCAAGAATCCCTCCCTGCCCTCCTTGCTGCCAGGGAGGTCTGAGGGACTAGTTTCCACCTGGGATCCCAAGTCCAGAACAAAAGCAGCGGGGCCACGGCGGGGGAGGGAAAGGGGTCCTCAGCACGGGCGCATGGGGCTGCGGAAAGATGGGTGCTAGCGTGCCTGCTGGCGGGGGGGCACCTCGCAAGGCGCTGTCCCCAGCCCGACCCCATGAGGACCCGGGTTTGGCGCAGTGTCCGGGGTGGTCCCGGTGCCCTGGGGTTCCGGGAGGCTGGGCCTCCACAACCTCCCTCTCCGCCCCCAGGTCGGGTCCGCGCTTTCTGCTCCAGGTGAGGGCGCGGCGCGGTGTCACTTTACCCCTGTGCAGAGGGTGGTCCGGAGAAGCCTTGGGGCAGGGAGGGGCAGCAGGAGCGGGACAGCGGAGCCTCACATGGGAGCGAACGGGCGGCGAGTCCGGTGGGTCCTGCAGTCCCGACTGGGCCGCAGCACAGCACCGTGGCGCTGCCCGCCCCTCCTCCGCCAGCCCCTCCACCTCCTCCCAGACTCTCAGCCACATCCTCTGTGAGCTCACTTCCAGCTTCGGCAATTAGCAAAGCGCCTTCTCCCCGCCGCCCTCCACCCGCCCCCGCCCCCCTCCCTCCTGAGTCCTCCGCGAGCTCCCTTTTCGCTTTGGCAATTAGCAAAGCCCCTTCTCCGCGCCGCCCCGCCCCCCTCCCTCCTGAGGCCCCGCCCTGGCTGGGGCGCGGGGGGAAGCCCCGGGGGCTGCAAGCTTTGCCAGCGCTGGCGCTGGGCAGCCTCCTAGCCTGGCTCCTTGAGCGGGTGTCTACCCGCGGCCTGGCTGCAAAAAGATCATCAGTCCTGTTAACCCTGGCTGCACTCTCCCGTCAGTTTGCTGGCTTCCTGATTGCGCCCAAAGCCATGAACCAGCTTCCCCAGCACAGGCCTGGGCTGAGATGCCTGCCCAGGATCTGTTTGAGCAGTCTACTCATCTCCAGGCAGGGATGGCACTTCCACATGGATGTTTGGGTTTTTTTTATTGTTTTTTGGTCATTGGTTATTATTACATGACCTCCAGGGTAGGTGCTCCACAAAGGGAGTGAAAACAGGATGCATGATATACCCCTCACCTCCCATGCTGTCTTTCTCTTAAATAATAAGCACTGCTGAACTATCTTAGATTCTGTACCTTCTCTCCAGCCATGAACCTATCACTGTCTTTAACTCTTGAAAACTTCATTAGACAAATTAATGTGGTGAAGGAAGCAATATGAGAAAGCCTATTAATCTGATGAGCATGGAACTGAACAAACCCTATAGATACTTTCCCTTTGATTTCTAGCCTATCAATACCTACAGTGAGTCACATACACTCAAGATTATTGTTTTTATTGTATACTTCATATATTCATTGATTTTGGACTCGTTATCATTTCGTTGAAGTGTTAAACTATGGTAATAAACAAACTTTTAATTAACTTTTCCTCCTATGATACAAATATAACTTGCACTTGAGCTTTAGCTAATTTTATGTTCTAAAATTGCCAAAACAAAATGATCAAGGTTTCTAGATTATTTACTGTCTTTTCTACTATATAATATTGTTCTATCTCTTCTGTATAAAGAAAATGAATGCTTGGGGCTCTTGGGTGGCTCAGTGTGTTAAAGCCTCTGCCTTCTGCTCAGGTCATGATCCCAGAGTCCTGGGATAGAGCCCCACATCAGGCTCTCTGCTCAGCAGGGACCCTGCTTCCCTTCCTTTCTCTCTGCCTGCCTCTCTGTCTACTTGTGATCTCTGTCTGTCAAATAAATAAATAAAATCTTTAAAAAAAGAAAATGAATGCTTGATAACTAAATGAATGCTTTACTGAACAAATTAAATATGGCAATAGCATTTTATTTTATCATGCTTCACATATTAAACAATAATATTATATCACTAGTCTACAAATAATCTACTCGCATAGTCATTTGGAAGCTTTTAGCAAAAGAATTCTTCCTCCTGATTGTAGTATAAAAGCCACAGAAATATACAGAATACTCCTAGGATAGAAAGTTAAATCCAGTTATCCGTGATGCCTTGAGGAGGACCTGACCTATGTATGTCCTGGGATGCACTAGTAACTGTTACATGTGATAGGATTATATTTAATATATACAGTTTCATTTACTTCACAAAGGACATATAAATTTGAGAATAAAATATTTGATGAATCTATAAAGTCTATATCTATTTGTAACTAATGTGGTAGAATTAAGATGTTAATTTGAAAAAAAATTCATTGAACACATACACATATTCAATTGTTTTTATATATATAAACAGCACTATTTATTTATGTAAATAAATGCATTGTCTGTAAAATCCATTTACTTATCAATCATAAGGGTAATTTTAAGTACTAAGAATAAGAAATATGTGAAAAGATAAGTGTTCAAGAGTGCAGTTTGTGGTAATTAATACAATATGATAGGCTCATAAAAATGATATATTACTTGAACTTAAAAGCTTCTATAATTAAGCGATGACCACTTGAAATTTGTAATTAGTCTTGCTGCAGTTTTTCCTTGCACTTATTGCCCTTCCCCAGAAGTTCATTAAGAATTTCTGTGAATGTCCTTATGTTTAATCTCATTCATAGATTCCACTGCTGCTCACAAAACAAAGCCAAAAAGAGAGGTAACTCTATGTGGCACTCCATCCACAAGCAATACATTCATAAATAATTAAAAAGCTCTCTACTTCATTTGTTACCCATTCAGCTGATAATTTAAATGAGTAACTGAGGCCATTTTATCAGCACTTTTAATAGAATGCGACTCAGAAACTTCACAGTGTTATTTAAGAAGAAATGCTCACGTGTTAAGGTTTTTATTTTTTTAAATCAACAAAATAATTTTCAAATATTAAAAGCAAATGTCTCCTTTTCCTCCAAGTTTCCTTGCTATGTCAAAGTTACAAATAAATACATTAAAATCGTATTTTGAGTAGTAGATAAAAACAAAAGTTTTGAAACTGTGGGTTCAGTGTCTGGGTTAACTTGTATAAATATCTGAACTCAATGTATTTAGACTTTATTAGATTTTTTTTTAGACTATTTAAAAATACATGCTGTGGGGCGCCTGGGTGGCTCAGTGGGTTAAAGCCTCTGCCTTCGGCTCAGGTCATGATCCCAGGGTCCTGGGATCGAGCCCCGCATCGGGCTCTCTGCTCGGCAGGGAGCCTGCTTCCTCCTTCTCTCTCTCTGCCTGCCTCTCTGCCTACTTGTGATCTCTGCCTGTCAAATAAATAAATAAAAATCTTAAAAAAAAAAAAAAATACATGCTGAGATAATGACAACATTATTTTATTCATTTTAATAAATAAATTATTTTATTTAATTATGTTTAGATATTTATTTATTAAATTAATGATTTAATATTTAATAATCTAAATTTGAAATATTTTAAATTCTAAAAATATTTATTTAATTAAATTGATATATTTAATATAAATATTTAATAAATTATTTAACCATTATTATAATTATGCAATACATTATGTATTGTGTAATAATTGCATTTTAATAAATAAATAAATGTATTATTTACATTATTTTATTTTATTTTATTTTATTTTATTTACTTGACATAGAGAGGGAGAACGCAAGCAAAGGGAGCTGCAGGTAGAAGGAGAGGGAGAAGTAGGCTCCCAGCTGAGTAGAAAGTTCAACCTGGGGTTCCATCCCACGACCCTGGGATCACCACCTGAGTCGAAGGCAGATGCTTAAGTGACTGAGCCATCCAGATGCCCAAGGCTTTGTATTCTTCGCTTCTAAATATTGATGCTTCTTCATCTCTGGAGTTAGTAAATTGATGTTGAGAATTCATATCAAAGAATTGATAGTAGCTGTTAAACAGAAACATGTAATTTAGGGGGAAAAAAAGAGCAGAAGGAAGAGAAAGGCCAAAAGTAAAAAAGCACATTAATATAAAATTTAATTAGATAAAAAAGCTGATATTCCTGAAGGGGGCTAATAAAAGAGCTGCAAAGAGCTGATAGGATTAGGAAAATTGTCCGCTCCTGGTCATTTCATAATTTTAAACTATTCCTTATTAATAAATATACTTAGTTCCAGAAACACAAGCACATAAGAACATTTCCACCAAGTTTCCTCTAACAGCATTTACAAATTAGACGTTCAAACAATGCAGTTCATTACATGTTGCATCTGTATCTTAAAGTTTAAACACTTTCTGTGACACATTTTCTAACAATTAAAATTAAAAATATATATATATATATATACATATATATCTATGTATATATACATATACCTTATCCCTAAATGGAAAAAATATATATATAGAGAGAGAAACCTTATCCCTAAATGAAACCTTTCTTTGTTTATTAGCATAAATAGGTAAATTAGCAACAACAACAACAACAAACAGCTAATATTATAGAGGTAGGTACAATTGACCTTTTCATTCATTGCTATTTTCTAAAAATTCCTATTTTATTTTTTTCTCAAGTCTGTCATAATAATTTTCTAAATCTCCTGCCTTATTCAATTTTTTTCTTTTAGTGGAAATCTCTATTTCATATTTATTTTCTCTTCCTCCACTCTTTGCTCTAATAATTCAATGTATTATTAGATTTTCTGTTTTTCTCTTTATCCAGATATATCTTTTCTTTCTTTCTTTCTTTTTTAAATAATTTGATTTGCTGGCATTTTACATCAGTACATGCTTTCTTATGGATGTTAGAAATGTCTGTGGAACTACTAGAAGAATAAACTTTTTTACCTTTAAGAAGTTTACAGTCTAGAGTGCCTGGGTGGCTCAGTTGGTTAAGTGTCTTCCTTCAGCTTAGGTCATGATGCCAGGGTACTAGGATCCAGTCCTGCATCAGCTGCCTGCTCAGCAAGGAGTCTGGTTCTTCCTCTCCCTCTGCCCCTCCCTCTCTCTCTCTAATAAATAAATAAAATCTTTAAAAAAAAGACTTACTGAAATCTGAGACTGAATTACTAAATTCAGTCTTAATAGAAGACAGCTAAACAAAGCAATGATCACAACTGGAAAATTTAGCGAGATCATGGTTTAACATTTTTGGTTGACACAGGACCTCTTTCAGTAACAACTTTCCCTAAATATCAATTTCTTTGTAAGGCAAAAAATTTTGACAAGAAATCCAGATCCTTCTGATCATTTTCATATCAATTTAAGGTGACATCCTCAGAGTATATAATCAAATATGTAATTATTCTATCTGTTGCCTTGTATATTGCCTGTATCTTTTTCAGACTCAAAGTTCCATTGAGGTAGAGTTTTTTTTTTTTTTAAAGCAGAGATTTTTTTTAAAGTGTTTGATATATACAAGATGCTTAATAAGTGTTTACAAAGCCTATGTATTACAGAAGCCTTAAACAGGCTTTAAAATAATGTAGGTGATATTAGTGGTCATATCAAACAATTTTTAGGTTTCAGTCATGTAAATAACTACATTTCTCAGAGACAGAGAAACATACAAATGGTCTGGGTCCAGTAGGATAATGCTAGCATGTGTTGTAAATTCTTTTATATGACCTTATTCTTGCAAGAATTGGTTATGTGGCAGAAAAAAAGGTATCACTATCTTATACTTTATTATTTAAAGAGATTTATGGAAGTCTTAATTTCTTACACTACCCCTTTGTTTCAGTGGACCCAATTTCCGTGGTAATGGTGAGAGGAAAGTAGGCAATTTAGGCAGCAGCAAAAATCTCCTACAAGGCACTATAAAATAAGGCTTGTTCTAGATCATGGGTCTGTCCAAAGGGGAATGTTAAGGGGTAGAATGGATGATGGATGCATTGTGGACTTATAACTTTAAGATTAATACTGTTATGCCCCAATAATGGGTCTATGATTAAAGGAGCGAGACTGATGTAAAGCAAAGGTCAAGCAAAGCTTTATTTCATGCCAAGCATCAAGAATCTAACCGAACGTTCGGGGCCACACCTCTTATGAGAGAAGGCAACCCTTTGCTGTTTCACAGTCTAGCTTTTAAGGGCAAAGGCCATGCAGTCAGGCCTGGCCACGCACAGGTGACCAATGAGATTTTAACACACACAGGAAACTCCACAGTGAGGCTAGGTGACCAATTGAGGTTCACTTTACCCTAGTATAGACATTTGACCCAGCCTATTACACCTTGATTAGGATTAGTGCCAAAAAGGTTCCCAAAGAGCAGAGGAGTGGGGCATACTCATTAGTATCTAGGGAGACAATATGCAAACACCGCCCCCCCCCTCCGCTCATTGATGTCTCCACCTGGCCTGACCCACCCTTGTATATGGGCTTTGTTACCTGGAGCTGATTTCCAGGACTTGTTTTTAAGTGAATCCCCTGGGGGAAGGGGAGCAAGGACAGTTTAAGGGTTAACCTCAATGAAAGCCTCTTGCTAAAATATAAAAATATAAATAGGTCCTTACATTACAACAACTCAGTAGGGAAAGTCCCAGTGTGGTGATAAAAGAAGTGAGGTAACTTGCATTACACATTTTTTTTTATATTTTATTTTATTTATTTGACCGAGAGAAATCACAAGTAGGCAAAGAGGCAGGCAGAGAGAGAGCAGGACTCGATCCCAGGACCCTGAGATCATGACCTGAGCCGAAGGCAGCGGCTTAACCACTGAGCCACCCAGGCGCCCCTGCATTACACATTTTATTTTTAAAACGTGTAAGTTGTATTTTTCCGTGCCATGACATCATCCTTTATCTTCATCTCTGTCTACTAGTTTAAAACTAGTTAAACAAATTCAACTATTTTTTTAAAAATATTTTATTTATTTATTTAAGAGCAAAAGCCAGAGAGAGAGAGAGAGAGAGAGAGAGAGAGAGAGCATGAGCAATATGGGGCTCGATGCCAGGACTCTTGAGATCCTGATCTGAGACAAAGGCAGACACTTAACTGACTAAGCAAAAGAGACTCCCACAAACTCAACAATTTTATTAAATTTTTATTTGTTGGGGTGCCTGGCTGGAACAGTCAGTAAAATATGTAAATCTTTATCTTGGGGTTGTACGTTTGAAATCCACCTTGGGTGTAGAGGTTTTATTTAAAAATAAAATCTTTAAAAATTTTTTTTTCATTTTTTTATTTAAGCCATTGTATGGCAGTGTTGATCACTATATTGTACACCTGAAACTAATATTAACCTTATTTTAACTAACTGGAATTTAAATAAAAACTTTAAAAATAAAATAAAAATAATAATCATAAAAATAAAAAAGAGGAAAAATTATTTGGCAGGCAATTTTCTTAATTGCATTATTATTTATTATTATCATAGTCTGTGTGTGTCGGTGGGAAGTGGCTGGTATTACAGTGAGTTCCATATCTGTGTTACACTGAGTTCCATGTCTGTAGTCAGTCTTTTTTTTCTTTTAGTTTATTTTCAGGGATCCAAAATTCATTGTTTATGCACCACACCCAGTGCTTCATGTAATAAATTCCCTCCTTAATACCCACCACTGGGCTCACCCAACCACCTGCCACCCTCCTCTTCAAAACCCTCAGTTTGTTTCTCAGAGTCCACAGTCTCTCATGGTTTGTCTCTCCCTCCGATTTCCCCCAGCACACTTCTCTCCATCTCCCAGTGTCCTCCACGTTATTCCTTATGTATTGAGTCTTATAAAAACTTTTATTTCTTTTCCTATTCTGCTTTGCATATGCTTACCTTAGATGTTAAAATGTTATAAACCTCTCCTGCCTGGTCCATTTTCTCTCTCTTCTCTCATGATTTCTCATGCTCTCCCTGCCAACCCCACATGCCTTACAATATCTGGATATGACTAATTTCTTCCTGAGCTACTTTATTCTACTCTGCCATATGGTTGCCCTTCCCTCTTCTGTACCATAACTTCTATCCCCTGCATTTGTGCTTTAACAATACCTAATTCTTTTCACTGCATCTGTATCTTTGAGGTCAATACTCAGTAGTGCAATCGCTGGGTCATAGGCTAGCTCTATTTTACTGGAAAGAAGGGCCATATGCACCCCAGTGTTCATAGCAGCAATGTCCACTATAGCCATTCTGTTGAAAGAGCCAAGATCCCCTTCAACAGACAAACGGATAAAGAAGATGTGATCTATGGATACAATGGAATATCACTCAGCCATCAGAAAGGATGAATACCCAAATTTGCATCAACATGGATGGGACTGGAGGAGATTATGTTAAGTGAAATAAGTCAAGCAGTGAAAGTCAATCATCATATGGTTTCACTTATTTGTGGAACCTAAGGAATAGCATGGAGGACATTAGGAGAAGGAAAGGAAAAATGAAGTGGGGGGATTGGAAGGGGAAATGAAACATGAAAAACTATGGACTCCAAGAAACAAACTGAGGGTTTTAAAGATGAGAAGGATGTGGGGATGGGTGAGCCTGGTGATGGGTATTAAGGAGTGCACATATTGCATGGGGCACTGGGTGTTTTACACAAACAATGAATCATGGAACACTACGTCAAAAACTAATGATGTATTGTATGGTAACTAGCATAACAGAATTAAAAAAAAAAAGGAGGGGGACAATACCTAACACTCAATCTTTGCTAGTTTCTTGTTTACCTCCTTTTAAGAGTAAGCTCATTAGTGTTTTTTTTTTTTTTTTTCTTTTTTTTTTTTTTTCTTTTTTTTTTAAATTTATTTTTTATTTTCAGCATATTTTTTTTGTTTGTTTTTTTTTTGTTTGTTTGTTTGTTTTTGTCTCAACTAAAAGAAGAAAAATAATACACATTATTTTGAAAACTTTTTCTACAGTGTACATACGTTAGTCAAGTCCACAATGTCTCATCTCTTCTTCCTCCTAACATGGCTAAGATGAAAAACCCTTTATCTGGGAAAAGATCATTCTCCTGCCACCTTGTGTAAGATTTTGGCTTTAGCTTAGATTATCCTTTCTTTCCTTTTCTGAAAATAAGTTGAAAATATTAATAGCCTCAGTTTCTTCTTCCAAAATATGACTGCTTCTTTACCAAGTGCAAAAGCAACCCATTTTGACCATAGTAAACAGCTTGGACCTACTTTTTTTGGCTCACTGTTTTAGTGAGACAAGTGGAGTGAAGATGACACACCATTTCCAAATGTATTAATAATTGGTAGACCATACTTCTAAATTGAAGATTTGTTGCCATTAAACTACGACCAGACTCGCTATAATTACAGAGGTAAATTCTTTATATTTACTATATTTGAAATTACCATATAATACCAAAATAAAATTATGATTATGTGAAGAGTCTGTAATATTAAGAAGATGACTTTGAAATGATTGCTTATCTAAATGAAATTTCCCATTTTATAATCTTGTATAAGCTTCCGTTGTCATTTCCTATTTAAAATCTATTAGAAGGCACTCTTATTTTTTCTTAAGTGGGAAGTCAAATGTGGAACAAATTCATCCCAAAGGAACTGATTCTATATTCCACTGAAGACCAGGTGGCTTCCAAGTGGCATTTTGCCTCTTGCATATTGTTCATCTCCTACAACAAATGGGGGTATGCTCTTTAGTAAACTAATTCAACTCAATTAGAGGCATTGTCTTCAAGGGATAACATCATAGAGACTAGAATCAGAATCATACTTTTGGGAAAATTGGGCCCAGGATTTTTGTTTTGTTTTGTTTTGTTTTAAGATTTTATTTATTTATTTGACAGACAGAGACCACAAGTAGGCAAAGAGGCAGAGGGAAGGGGGAAGCAGGCTCCCTGCTGAACAGAGAGCCTGATGCAGAGCTCGATCCCAGGACCCTGAGATCATGGCCTGAGCCGAAGGCAGAGGCTTAACCCACTGAGCTACCCAGGTGCCCCTGGGCCCAGGTTTTGATGGCTTCTTTCCTCAATCTTATAAAACCTATGTGAACTCTACTGGATGCCAGAACTGCTTAAAAATATTTGGTCCCTTGTAATTTTAACCTTCCAGTATTCAATGCACCTGATCCATGTAATATCCTATAGTATTTTTGTCAAATGAAGACTCTCAAAGTGTGTTTCTTGGGAGACACTTTTCAATTGGTTGCTTACATTTCTGCATTTATTATTTGTTCTAGGCCATCCTTTGAAGATGGTTGTATTGAATAGACTTAGAAGACAGAAATAGTATCTTTTTTTTAACTTAACCTGTTGTGTTTGCAAATATTATCTGCCTCTGTTTTGATTCTTCTTGTGGGAACTAAGGCTCAGAACTGATATATAACTCCCACCCCTACACACACACACACACACACACACAAATACTGTTAATATTCTGGCTACCTCTATTGCTGTGAATATTAAACTATATTATTTCTGAACCATGAGTCTGCGTCTTCTATCAACACCCAAGAAACTATGGCAGACTCATACACCAGCTTTCAAATAAGGGAAAATAATCTCAGATGCTTTACATTTTTTGATAGTGTTACCTACTTCTGAACATATGACTGAACACATATAAAGCTGGAGCCCTGACCATTTAGAGCTTCTTCTGTGGAAGAACTATGCATTCACTAGTAAGCAAAAGTAGTTTCATCTTTTTTTTTTCCTCCTGGACACCATTTCCTCTCTCACACTGTTGCTCAAATTGGATGGAGTCTAAGGTCCTTTGAGGAAATTTTTATTTAGTGACTCAAAATAAAATAGGAAGAGTCTAAAGTGCTAAAAATAATTCTAGATAAAAGGTATAAGATCATGCCAGAAAGGATAGTAATTTTATCTAACAACTGCCTGTTCACCCCTTATTTGTTCATTAACTAATCTCCAAATTCCTGACTAAATCCCTTTTGTAAGCCAGAATGTGAGCTAAAAACTGGGATTTTAAAAAATGTTCATTTGAAATCCAGTTAGTTAACATATATGGTTGTATTAGTTTCATGTGTACAATATAACATATAGCACTCAGTGCTCATCATGACAAGTGCTCTAATTAACCCCATCACTTATTTAATCCATCACTCCTTTCAGATCCCCTCAAGTAACCATCAGTTTGTTCTCCTTAATGAAATGTCTGTTTCTTGCTTTGTTTCTCTTTATATGTCTTATTATTTCCCCTTTGCTTGTTTGTTTTGTTTCTTTTATTCCATATATGAGTAAAGGTATTTGTCTTTCTCTGACTGACTTATTTCACTTTTAGCATTATACTGTCTAGTTCCAACCATGTTATTGCAAATGGCAAGATTTCAGTCTTTTTTATGGCAGAATAATATTCCATTGTATATACATACCACTTATTCTTTATTTATTCATCAATTGATGGATACTTGGGCGCTTTCCATATCTTAGCTTTATAAATAATGCTGCTATAAACATAAGGGGTGCTAGCATCCCTTTGAATAAGTTTTCTTATATTCATTGGGTAAATACACACCAACAGGATTGTTGGATCACAAAGGACTTCTATTTTTAAATTTTATGGAAATTCCATACTGTTTTCAAATATGGCTGTATCAGTTTGCATCACCACCAACAGTTCACAATTGTTACTTTTTCTTTTTTTTTTTAAGATTTTATTCATTTGACAGAGAGAGATCACAAGTAGAGAGAGAGAGAGGAGGGAGCAGGCTCCATGCCTGGCAGAGAGCCTGATGAAGGGCTCGATCCCAGGACCCTGAGATCATGACCTGAGCCCAAGGCAGAGGCTTAACACACGGAGCCACCCAGGCGCCCCCAGATGAAATACATTTCTGACTTAGAAACTTCAGATAGAATTATTTTGTCCATGATGACAACTGAAGAAAATGTGTCATCCCTAAACCTAACCTTAAACCCTACCAACACTGAAACCTAAGCTGACCTTAAAGCCCAAACTAGAACCCTGAATCCCAAACCTGGAATGGAACCCAAAGCCTGTACCTGAGCCCTGGATCCAAGCCCTGAACCAAGAACCCAAACCCTAAACCAGACCTCCAAGTCATGAAACCTGAACCCAAATCTCAGCATGAAGTCAAACCCCAAATTTGACCTTGAACTTTATCCCATAAGCCCTGAGTCTTAAAGCCTAAATCATAAACTTAAAGCCCTAAACTATAACTCTGTTCCCTTGTCCTTCACTCTAAATCCTCACCATAACACTAAACCCAAAGCCTGATTAGAACTCTGACTAAAACCTGAACCTGAACCCAAATTCAAACCCTTTACCACACTTTGCTTATGCACTTGCCATTGATGGATATTTGCAGTTTCTACCTCTTGATTTTTGTGAACATTGTTTGGGTTGGGGGCTAGGGTTAGGGTCTTGGATTAGGGTAGGGTCCAGGCTTGAGACCAAGTTGAGGTCAGAGTGTGGGTCTGCATTAGGGCCATGTTCAGTGACACTGTTTGGGTCAAGGACTGTTGTAATTCCACATTGTTTCCAATTCATTGTTCCTTAGCTATTTGGGGGGAAGTTGGGGGGTATTGGGCTCCATGCAGCTTGAATTTCCGGAATGAAATGGCGTCAGCTGGACCCCAGGAGGGAGCAGGACCTTCCACTGAAGGGTGAGCTCCCACAGTCCTGCACTGCCTTGCACCGCCTGCAGAGGGCGCCAGACCCCAGCTCCCGCCCTGAGCCCAGGCTGCACAGCCACAGTTGGGACCTGAGCCCTGCCTTTTCAGGACCCACTGTGGAGACTTCTGGAGAATGTGGGGCGCCTCCCACCCTGACAGGACAAGCTGAGGAGGGAGTGGCTCTGCATCCACACTGACCGGACCCGTTGTGGAGGACGCGCCCACACTGGCAGCAGTCCAACCTCCTAAGGACCAGACGCTGGAGGAGGTGAGGAGAAGTCCCTTAGTGGACTGTCAAGGGGTTCGTGGTCTCAGGACCCCACAGAGAAAGGGCGCCCTGTGTAGACACTGGGGCTTCCGTCGTTTTGTGTGAGGAGACGTGGCCTCCTGCTGTGCTGTGCGCGGGGCTGTGGGGTCCCCACTTTCTGGGCTCGGGTGATCCTTGGTCCTTGTCTGTGTTTGTGTGCTCGCGGATTGGGTTCCTGGGGCTCCTCAGATGGTCTGCAGTCAGGGAGCGTCTGCCTTCTTTGGTGCTTGTGCTCTCCCCACCTCAGCCCTGCGGGGTCCTTCCCGTGTCCACACCCACTCCAGGCTTGCGCCGAGTCCGGAAATTCGGGAGCCAGAGTGAGGACTCTGTAGCCGGTTTTGGGGGAGAGTAGGTATTTTCCCAGTGTGGGTTCTTCTCTGAGCACAGTGCCTCCCCATCTCCGTGTGTACCCCTCCCTGTCTGTCGTCATTGTTGCAGGGCTGTCACTTTCTTGGTTCAGGGGCCTCCTGGGTATCTTGCTATTTTGGATGCAGGTGTAAATGAGATCGTTCTCAGCAGTCTCTTTCTGATGGGTCCTTCCGAGCACCTAGGAGTGCCACTAATTTGTGCATATTGATTTTGTTCCTTGCAAGTTCTTGAATTTATTAGTTCGATTGGCCTTAAACTTAATCTGCCAGTTATTTGACCAGCAGCATGGGTTTAATTGGGAAGAGCAGAGAATGGCAGTCTGGGCTGAGCAAGCTAAGGTCCCATCACAGGCAAGTGCGAGAAACAAAGGAGAGGAACATTATTTCATGGAGGAGGAAGAAGTTGGGAAGGGTGCTTGAAGGAAAGTCCCTTGGAGAAAGGCAGGGTGATGGAGAATTCTCACCAGCTGAGCTGCAAAGCTCCTACAAAAAGTCAGGAGATGAACCTCCAGCTTCCCCTGTGGGGCCTAAAATTGGTGAGTCTCTCCTGTGGGGGATTGCAATGTGGGGTCTGTAATGGGCACTGAGCACCAGGCGCCCCCTTCCAGCCTCCCCTTCTGGCATCCCCAGTCCACTTTACTGGGGCTTCCCTTCCTGCTTTTGCACAGTTCTAACCAGCTTGTGGTGGAACGTTGTGGAAAAACTGAAATTCCAAATCCACTGCTTCTACTGCACATGAGATACAGGGGCCCATGATTTAATCCTCCCACGAGTCTCTTGCTAGCCCCATCTGTCCGTTACTCATTTTGATAGTTGATATTACCAAAGTACTGTAATTCTAAAAATTTCTGAATTAGCTGTATTATTTCTTTTTAGGTATGAAGTTAACTTCCAATTATATGAATTTAATATTTTGGTCATTGTTTTCTAATTTTATTGCCTTATTCTTGGAAAATATAGCCTGATATTTAACTCTAGGAATTTATTGGCATATACTTCTGGCCTAAATAATGGCCTGTTTGTGTAAATGTTCAACTTATGCTTATATACTTACTGAAGACTCTTGTTTTGGGGTTAGGATGGCTACATTTATTAATAGATCAGGACTATTAGATTCTCTAAATTTTGATGTCTCTTAATTTAATCTAATTAAATTATCAGTTAATGAAAGAAGTTAAATTTTTTATGTACTACTGCATCTAAACTTATCAAAGTCTTTGCTATAATTAGACAAGTATGTCATCCTGTTTTTATACCAAGTCTCACATTAAAAAAATCATAGTATCTGAAATATTATTTATTTTTATTATTATTTATTTTTTTTAAAAGAAAAGAGAAAGGAGCCAAATAAATAAAATCATGAATGAAAGAGGAGAGATCACAACTAACACCAAAGAAATACAAACTATTATAAGAACATACTATGAGCAACTCTACGCCAATAAATTTGACAATCTGGAAGAAATGGATGCATTCCTAGAAACATATAAACTACCACAACTGAACCAGGAAGAAATAGAAAGCCTGAACAGACCCATAACCAGTAAGGAGATTGAAACAGTCATTAAAAATCTCCAAACAAACAAAAGCCCAGGGCCAGATGGCTTCCCGGGGGAATTCTACCAAACATTTAAAGAAGAACTAATTCCTATTCTCCTGAAACTGTTCCAAAAAATAGAAATGGAAGGAAAACTTCCAAACTCATTTTATGAGGCCAGCATCACCTTGATCCCAAAACCAGACAAGGATCCCACCAAAAAAGAGAGCTATAGACCGATATCCTTGATGAACACAGATGCGAAAATACTCAACAAAATACTAGCCAATAGGATTCAACAGTACATTAAAAAGATTATTCACCACGACCAAGTGGGATTTATTCCAGGGCTGCAAGGTTGGTTCAACATCCGCAAATCAGTCAATGTGATACAACACATCAATAAAAGAAAGAACAAGGACCATATGATACTTTCAATAGATGCTGAAAAAGCATTTGACAAAGTACAGCATCCCTTCCTGATCAAAACTCTTCAAAGTGTAGGGATAGAGGGCACATACCTCAATATCATCAAAACCATCTATGAAAAACCCACCGCAAATATCATTCTCAATGGAGAAAAACTGAAAGCTTTTCCACTAAGGTCAGGAACACGGCAGGGATGTCCATTATCACCACTGCTATTCAACATAGTACTAGAGGTCCTAGCCTCAGCAATCAGACAACAAAAGGAAATTAAAGGCATCCAAATCGGCAAAGAAGAAGTCAAATTATCACTCTTCGCAGATGATATGATACTATATGTGGAAAACCCAAAAGACTCCACTCCAAAACTGCTAGAACTTATACAGGAATTCAGTAAAGTGTCAGGATATAAAATCAATGCACAGAAATCAGTTGCATTTCTCTACACCAACAGCAAGACAGAAGAAAGAGATATTAAGGAGTCAATCCCATTTACAATTGCATCCAAAACCATAAGATACCTAGGAATAAACCTAACCAAAGAGACACAGAATCTATACTCAGAAAACTATAAAGTACTCATGAAAGAAATTGAGGAAGACACAAAGAAATGGAAAAATGTTCCATGCTCCTGGATTGGAAGAATAAATATTGTGAAAATGTCTATGCTACCTAAAGCAATCTACACATTTAATGCAATTCCT
Source organism: Mustela nivalis (assembly GCF_964662115.1). Lineage (NCBI taxonomy): Eukaryota > Metazoa > Chordata > Mammalia > Carnivora > Mustelidae > Mustela > Mustela nivalis. The sequence continues at coordinate 253,811 of NW_028135797.1, forward strand.
ATCAAAGTACCATCCATCTTTTTCAAAGAAATGGAACAAATAATGCTAAAATTTATATGGAACCAGAAAAGACCTCGAATAGCCAAAGGGATATTGAAAAAGAAAGCCAAAGTTGGTGGCATCACAATCCCGGACTTCAAGCTCTATTACAAAGCTGTCATCATCAAGACAGCATGGTACTGGCACAAAAACAGACACATAGATCAATGAACAGAATAGAGAGCCCAGAAATAGACCCTCAAATCTATGGTCAACTCATATTTGACAAAGCAGGAAAGAATGTCCAATGGAAAAAAGACAGCCTCTTCAATAAATGGTGCTGGGAAAATTGGACAGCCACATGCAGAAAAATGAAATTGGACCATTTCCTTACACCACACACAAAAATAGACTCAAAATGGATGAAGGACCTCAATGTGCGAAAGGAATCCATCAAAATCCTTGAGGAGAACACAGGCAGCAACCTCTTCGACCTCTGCCGCAGCAACATCTTCCTAGGAACAACGCAAAAGGCAAGGGAAGCAAGGGAAAAAATGAACTATTGGGATTCCATCAAGATCAAAAGCTTTTGCACAGCAAAGGAAACAGTTAACAAAATCAAAAGACAACTGACAGAATGGGAGAAGATATTTGCAAACGACATATCAGATAAAGGACTAGTGTCCAGAATCTATAAAGAACTTAGCAAACTCAACACCCAAAGAACAAATAATCCAATCAAGAAATGGGCAGAGGACATGAACAGACATTTCTGCAAAGAAGACATCCAGATGGCCAACAGACACATGAAAAAGTGCTCCATATCACTCGGCATCAGGGAAATACAAATCAAAACCACAATGAGATATCACCTCACACCAGTCAGAATGGCTAAAATCAACAAGTCAGGAAATGACAGATGCTGGCGAGGATGTGGAGAAAGGGGAACCCTCCTACACTGTTGGTGGGAATGCAAGCTGGTGCAGCCACTCTGGAAAACAGCATGGAGGTTCCTCAGAATGTTGAAAATAGAACTGCCCTATGACCCAGCAATTGCACTATTGGGTATTTACCCTAAAGATACGAATGTAGTGATCCAAAGGGGCACATGCACCCGAATGTTTATAGCAGCAATGTCCACAATAGCCAAACTATGGAAAGAACCTAGATGTCCATCCACAGATGAATGGATCAAGAAGATGTGGTATATATACACAATGGAATACTATGCAGCCATCAAAAGAAATGAAATCTTGCCATTTGCGACAACATGGATGGAACTAGAGCGTATCATGCTTAGCGAAATAAGTCAAGCAGAGAAAGACAACTATCATATGATCTCCCTGATATGAGGAAGTGGTGATGCAACATGGAGGCTTAAGTGGGTAGGAGAAGAATAAATGAAACAAGATGGGATTGGGAGGGAGACAAACCATAAGTGACTCTTAATCTCACAAAACAAACTGAGGGTTGCTGGGGGGAGGGGGTTTGGGAGAAGGGGGTGGGATTATGGACATTGCGGAGGGTATGTGCTTTGGTGAGTGCTGTGAAGTGTGTAAACCTGGTGATTCACAGACCTTTACCCCTGGGGATAAAAATATATGTTTATAAAAAAAAAAAAAAAAAGAAAGGACCAATACCCAACTTTTGTAGCAACATGGACGGGACTGGAAAAGATTATTATGCTGAGTGAAATAAGTCAAGCAGAGAGAGTCAATTATCATATGGTTTCACTTATTTGTGGAGCATAACAAATAGCATGGAGGACATGGGGAGTTAGAGAGGAGAAGGGAGTTGGGGGAAATTGGAAGGGGAGGTGAACCATGAGAGACTATGGACTCTGAAAAACAAACTGAGGGTTTTGAAGGGGTGGGGGTTGGGAGGTTGGGGTACTAGGTGGTGGGTATTATAAAGGGCACGAATTGCATGGAGCACTGGGTGTGGTGAAAAATAATGAATACTGTTATGCTGAAAATAAAAAATAAATTAAAAAAAAAAAAAAGATTGTATTTATTGGGGTACCTGAGTTAAGTGTCTACCTATAGCTCAGGTCATAATACCCGGGTCCTGGGATAGAGCCCCGCAGGGGGTTCCCTGCTCAGTGGCGTGCTTCTCCCTCTCCCTCTGTTATTCCCTCTGCTGTGTGCATGTTTTTCTTTTCTCACTCTCTCTCAAATAAATAAGTAAAATTTAAAGATTATCTCTCTCAAATAAATAAGTCAAATTTTTTTTTTCTCAATGGGAGGGAGAAGCAGACTCTCCACTGAGCAGGGAGCCTGATGCAGGGCTCAATACCAGGACCCTGGGATCATCACCTGAGCTGAAGGCAGACACTTGAACCGACTAAGTCACCCAGGCACTCCAGCTGTTTATTTATTTATTTATTTTTATTATGCATATGTTTTATCTCTCTTTTCTACAAGTCTTTTTTTTTGATCTTTTTACTTTTTTCATAAAACTGAATTATTTCAAGATGACTTGGTCATCCTCTTTTCCCCAACCTCAAAGATCATAGAGTATATTTTAACTGATAAAATAATATTAGTATTTAAGTGCTGCCTACACAAATTAAGGCAAATTATCTGTGGTCTGTATTCCTGAAAATATTTTTTTTTATTATGCCTTCCTATGCCAATGACATTTTATAAGGATCTAAATGTTTCCATTTGTGATTTTTTTTCAAGATAATAAAGCTATTACTTCATTCTTTTTTATATCTGATGTTATTTAAAAATTTCTGTCAGTCTGATTCTTGTTTCTTTATTAATGAATTATTTTTTTTCTCTCTAACACTTGTGATTTTTTTTGTGTGTCTTTGGTATGTATGCCCTAGTTTGGGATTCATAGAGTCAACTCTAGTTATGAATATTTTCTTTCTTTTCTTGTATGTAAGTTTTAATCCAGTGTCTTGACTATTTTATGCTTGAGAAATAGATGTACATTAATATTCAAATATTTCTTTCCTTTTTCTTCTTTCATTTAAAAAAAGTCATTTATTTTATTTTATTTAAAAATATTTATTTATTTATTTGGAGTAGAGAGAGAGGGTCATGAAGAGTGGCTGATTATATACTTTCAATTTGGGAGGAGGTTAGGGATAGCACAAGCCTCCAAGGTATTTTATAAACAAGGTTTCCAGGACCTTGAGGGGGCTAGCTATTGTTAGGGAAAGGTCATTTATTACTATTTAGTAAAAACTCAGGGAAGAGACTCTTCTGATGTGTATCAGTGGGTATATGCTTGGGAGATGATTGCCAATTTATATCTTGAGGGCAGGGGTGGGGAGTAGAGATAAAGAAGTTTCCAAAGTAATTTTTACATGTGAAAGTAGATTTTCAGTATCCTGGGGGGAGGACTAAGAATGCTTTTTGCCCTGAGTGGATGTGTCCACATGGAAGCAGCTGAGTCCCCAGAGGAGCTTCAAGGACTTGTCAACAGGCTATGAGTAGTAAGGAAATCTAATTTCTTCTCTAGCTTTTGTTCCACACACATCACCTACATCTTACACCTCTTTTATATTGATAATTTTAATGCTTTGCTGGTATCCAGATGACTATATCCTTAAGTGACTTCTTATCTCTATTGAATCCATTACATATTCTATCCATTGTATTCTTAATTCAACTAGATTACATATATTTAATCTATTAGTACCACTAGGTTCTTATTCTTGTTTTTATTTCAAAATCTTTCCTTATTCCCTTACATTATTTATTGGGTATATTTTAAATCCCTGAAATACTCACTTATTATATATAAGCTGTCAACCGTATTCTTATTTTGAGGTAGCTATATCTTTTTGGGTTTTAGGACATCATACCAACAATGCCAAATAATTTTCAGACAACAGCAGGATCTCCAAGAATTCAACTAAATTATGACACTATCTACCTGAACATACTGTAAGATTTCATCAGTTAAGGGATCAGTCCTCCAAGACTATCTCCAACCCCACCTCAGATGCCAGTCTCACTGTAGGCCCCAGGTTATTACCTGTGCTTGTGACTGAGCAACTACAGGTTGGAGGTCCCAATGGCCTACTTCTTACGTTCTTTTAATTTGCTACAGGGACTCACAAAACTCAGAAAAATACTTACTTTATGTTTGCCAGCTTATTAAAAGATATAATAGAAGATTTAAATCAATAGATAGATAAAGAAGTGCACAGGGCAAGGTATGGAGAATGGGCACAGAGCTTCTATTACCTTCTGTAAGACTGCCACTCTTCCTGCCTTTTCATACATTTCACAAACTAAAAGCTTTCTGAACCCAGTCCTTTCAGCTTTTTTGTGGAGGCTTCATGACATAGTCATAACTGACTAAATCATTGTCATTTGCTGATCTAATCTCCAGATCCTCTTCCCTCCCCAGATAATCCTGTATTGGGAGGAAGGGGAGGCACGTTGGGCAAAAAGTTGTGAAGGCTTTCACCAAGTGGTTGGTCCTTCAGGCAAACAGCCCTTGCCTTGAGTGAGGTCTGAAGGTCACTTCATTAACAGAACAAAACACACCTCTCTCACCCTTATCACAGGAAATCCCAAGAGTTTTAGGAGCTGTGAGTCAGTAGCCATGGTTGAAAACCAAATATTCAGATGACCAAAATATATTTCTTGTAAACCACTATATTACACTACATGCTTAAGTATTTAATTATGTGATCTTTTAAACTAATATTTTTCTAAGAGTATAAACTGTTCTGGCAGTAATCTGGATTGGGGAGTGATGTATTGCCAAATTTCTGTCGTTTTAGTCCAGGAAGTCAAAGAGAAAGAACAGGAGAGCCCCTTAGGGCAGGAAGTTCAAAGTAACAATGTTAACTACTACTACCTTTTCTTGATTTTTTTTTTTAAACAAGCAAATCTTCTCTTCAGAGTTGCAGTTTAAAGCCAAGAACATGCAGAATTGGGAGAAAAAATAGTTAAATTTGGAGACTTGCAGAGGTAGAATCAGAGTAGTGAAAGCCATTACAGCAACTGAACTAACTGAGGTCAGTCTTTGGTGAATCACAGAAACAGGTGGAGTTGTCAAACAAAGGAATCTTTGTTTACAACATACAAGGAGATCACAGGGAATAAGTTCCAAAGCCTTGACTGTTTGAACAGGAGAGAGATTTTTATTTAGTATTTAAGATGAATACTCAGAAGGGAGAGTTTTATTATTCCGTGTATGGTTGGTCATAAGGTTGTGGATGCATGCACATCCACATATGTATTTGTGCAATATGTATTGCATGTTCACCTGAATGAAGCTTGTATTCCACCGAGGGCAGAAACTTCAACGTTAGAATAAAGCAGAGGTAACTGTTGGACAAGGGAAAGGGACTCTGCAGGCTTCAAGAACAGATAGAAACTAGATGGGGTCTTGGGCTCATTTTCTGGGACAAGGAATGCAAGGCCTTGATTGCTTTTGAAATAGCACTAGGAGTTTTACCACTGATTTATTGTCTCAATAGCTTAGGCTATTTCCTGGTCTGGTGGTGACTGTTAGTTTTCCCATTGCCTTGTTCCCTCAAAATCCTTAAGGAGTGAGGTTTTTGCATTTCTTTGTAAGAACCTCCCAGGAAGTTTTGGAAGAAGTGTGCTTGGGCAAGTACACAGGTGGGGTATAGATCATTGAAAATAGCTGGGGACAAAAAATGATTTTCTTATGTCAGGAAAACTATATGTCATCTTAATTTTCTGGGAACCTCTAATTCTTTCTGCTGATGTTACCAGCAGGCTTCTGAGATATTACTGATTGTTCTCTTGTACCTAAGGAAAAAGAAATGTAGAAAGCAAAAGACAAAACTTTAAAATCTATCCTCCAACTCATCAATTCACTGCAGCCACCTCTCTGTCTTTCCCTTTCTCTTTTTCTTTATCTTTCTCTCTCACTTTCTCTCTCACATACGCACAACACACGCAAATCATCTTAAAACAATTTTTAATTTTCCCTATTCCATTTTAATATACTTGAGGAATGATCATTTTCTTAGTAAATACAAGAAAAAAAATCTAGGATTCCATCATTCTGTGTGATTAAAGTATTGAGGAATTTACTTCCAATAGCACTTATAAAAACACATTTTATTTATGTAATATTATATAATCAGGTGCCTGCATTTTTCTTATTCTCTAACTAGTGTTATTTGGCAATTAATATTTTGTCAATCAATATTCCCCTATATCTGAATGTGTGGGCAGTGAGAGATGAGTTAGAGGCAAGGATGGTGAACACTCCCAACAACTGCAGACTACATATATCTTAAGCCATGATTTTCTTTGCAAAGGTCAACATTGATAATGTTCTAGTCATACCTCCGTGTACCAGGAAAGAAGTAGCATATTTCTTGAAAGACACAGCTATCAAAGCTCCATTGAGAAACTGTAAAGATGGACAAGCGATTTCCAAATTACATATCTGATAATGGACATCTACTCTGATTATTTAAATATGAATAAAAATAAAAAACCTTACTAATAACCAAACAGAGTATCCAATTTTACATGTGAAGGAAATAATGGAAGAGACATGTCACCAAAAGTATATGGATGGCTTATAGGCACATGACAAATTTCTCAACATTTAGACATTAAAGAAATACAAATTAAAATCATAATGAGACATGCTTACATATCTATTAGAATGGCTAAAATTATAAAGGCTAATTGTACTTGGTCTGAGCTAGATTGAGAAGCAACAAAAAATCTAAACTGTTGTTGGCATATATCATGATACAACCACTTTGGAAAATAGTTTGAAAATTTTTTTAAATGCAAAATATGTTGCAGTTACAAAAATAGCCATTTTACTTCTAGGCATTTAACCAAGAGAAACAAACCCTATGTTCATACAGGGACTTGTATATGAATTTCATAGCAGCTTTATTTTTAAGAATTGAAAACAGTGGAAATGTTCATCAATGTCCATCCATAGAGCAAAGAAAAATTATGATCTATTCATTAAAGAGATTACTATTCAACATCAAAATGAACTATTTACAATTGGAGATTCTCAAAGTAATGATGCTGAGAAAAGAAAAGCCAGGCAATGAATAGTATATACAGTGTGATTCCATGACTATAAAAAATCTAGAAAATACAAATTTATATATAGTCACAGTCATCAAATATATTGGTGTGATTTTAGTGCCTTCTTCTGTGATCCTATAGCTTCCTACACTTGTATCTCTGAGCATTTGTTACACCATGTGTAAATATGAACTCTTTCTCTTCATTCTGTCTTACTAGAATAAGAGTCCTTGAAATTTTATGGACAATTGAACTCTCAGTTATTAGCAGAAATTCTATCACACAGTAAGTTTCCAAATATAAAAGCCAGAGTTTTACAATGACTTCTAAGCTTTACATGATCTAGCCACTCATTTAACCTCTGTGACCTCTTTCCCTGCTACTCTTCAGTCACTCACAGTGGCCTCCTTGCTATTCCTCAGATATGCCAGGCATGATCCAACCTTATGGCCTTCAAGATAGCCAATTCCTTTGTCTGGAGTGACCTTATTGCTGATAGTTCTGGGCAAATTCATCACCTTTCCATACCTTTGTTCAATTGTCAGCTTCATTGTAACTACCCTGATCTTCCTATTAAAAATTTTAACTCCCCATCCCCTGCCTAGCAACCTTGATTTTTCTCACCCTGATCGAGTTTTTCTTTTTCCCCATTGTACTCATCCTTTTTGAATGCACTATGCCATTTTTATTAAGGTTTATAGCTTTGAATTGTCTCACCCATTAAAATAAAAGTTCTACAAAGCCAAGTATTTCATTTACCAGTGTAGTCTGAAGTAATATCTGCCATATAATAGTTCAGTAGACAACTGGTAAATTTCAAAATAAATTAATGTTGAGAATATACTGAATTTCACAAGTCATTTCAATATTTATTTCCAAAAAATAAACTATGTAAAACATACCTTAAATTTACTTTCAAAATATTTTATAGCATATAATGGACAATATACATAAGCCTTAAAGAAACAATCCTATAAATAACCATTTCATACCTACTTAAAAACTACATAATACCACACTCCTAGATCCTCTCTGAACGCTCTAAAATAACCCTAAAGGAAATACATTTTTAAAAATAACAGATTTTTTGTCAAATAATTTAATAAAATAAAAGTTTCATTCATCTATGTAGATCATAATAAATGTTTTTAATAAGCATGAAATTATAACTCTGAAGTGTGCTAAAATGAAACCACCTGCTAAGGGTGAGAGAATAAAAATAAACATCATGTTTCCAAATAAGAGGAATTTATTACCTTTGAATCAAAGCATGTGGATTTGTTCAAACTGGCAATAAAGGAATATGGAGACACAAACCATAGAAAGTCATATTTTAGATTTCTAAAAGACTTCGAAGTGAAGAGTATACATTCACTTCTCACTTATTGCTCCTACATATTCATGAATTTGAGAGAAAATATAGGCCCTGTGTGTCTTAGCATCTAATGGGATATTTTTTGATATTTACATGCTTACACATAGTATGTGTTATAGTCTTCTCTTTTACATGCTGTAAAAAGGTTAACCCCTTTTCTGCAGAGATCTGAAAATGTGAAACAGTGCCTGAGTAGCTGAATTCATCTAATTCAAATTTCTTGCAGGTCTAAGACCTATTGTTTTTCACTTGACTGCCTCCTTTTTCATCTGTCAATTGGTTACAAATTCTGGTACTGAAGAGAATACATTGGGGCTGGTGGCTCAGTGTGTTAAAGCCTCTGCCTTCAGTTCAGGTCATGATCTCAGGATCCTGGGATCGAGCTCCACATCGGGACATAATGTAACGACAGATAGTTTATATGGGAGCCCTTTGGGTACTCTGGTGGATGAATGTTTTTAAATTAGTTTTTCATGGACATGGGGAGTTAGAGACGAGAAGGGAGGTGGGGGAAATTGGAAGGGGAGCTGAATCATGAGAGACTATGGACTCTGAAAAACAATCTGAGGGTTTTGAAGGGGCGGGGGATTTGGAGGTTGGGGTACCAGGTGTTGGGTATCATAGAGGGCACTGCTTGCATGGAGCACTGGGTGTGGTGCAAAAAGAATGAATACTGTTATGCTGAAAATAAATAAAAAATTAATTTAAAAAATATTAGTTTTTCGTAAACTACAAAAAAAAAAAAAAAGAAAAGCGCTCCCATTTATAGCGTACACTTTATGGTTCACAAAGCACGTGCCAACAATAAAAATAATAATGGGTTACCGTTACACTTCATAGAAAAGGAGGTACAGGGAAATTGAATGAAAGGGAATAACAAAGTAGGTTCATAAGTCAATCTTCCTTGTAAAAAAATTAACCTGAAAGTGCGTTTCTGCCACCTCTCTCCTGTGTGACATTTTATCGATGGGAGATGGAAAATAAATGGTCTGGTTAACCTTTCCCTCCCCCTCAAAACCCATTATTTGAAAACACAAAAAGGGAAGTGAAGGGAGAAATCCTCCCACTCCCATTCCCACTCACCTCCATAGCCACCTCCTCTTCCAAGAACCTAGCAGACAAGGTGCCAAGAAGTGTTAGGTACCAGCAGTGGTCTCAGATCTCATTCAAGGATCATGGTGAAAGGCATTCAAAGAGATTGTGGGGGCACAGGGATCCAATTAAGGGGGACAAGTTTAAGGTTTGCCTGTTCCCCTAAAAACTAATGGCACTAGAGAAGATGACCTTTGGGAACTATAGCATAATGGATACAATGTGTAAAAAGCTTCAGTGAGTCATGGTGGGAAGAGGCCAAGAGGGCAGCAAACACAGTCTTAGATGATGTTATTAATAGCACTACAGGCTCTAGATTTCCTGTGGTGGTGTTCTTGGCAAGACCAGCCCGGCCAAAGTGGATACTCTCAACCTGGAACAGAGGGTCTTGGAGATGCCAGCACGTGAGGTATGATGAGAGGGTAAAATGATAGGAGGTGTCCTTTGGAAGGACTGACTCCTTGACTTTAAAAGGGAGAACCCAAATCTGTAGGTGAAATCTTTCTGGCTACAAAGAGGGCCAAGGCCTCCTAAGGCCAAGGTCTCCTCGTCACTTGCAAAGATGTCGAGAACATATTCAGACATTTCAAAGATGTCCTCATATCATTGGTTCTCACTCTGGAATTCTATCAATAAGGTGAGAGTTCCTCTAGTTGAAAAAGAGATCTAAAAAGACTTCCCTTTCTCATGTAATTTCTGTAACCTCCAGGATACACCCACCTCCCCCTTCCAGCTCTGTAATGAAGCCACAGCTGGTGCCAATTTGTGGAACTCCTTAAAGGCTATTCTCCCTTATATACCCCGGGACCAAGTTCCCATGCTCCCTCACCCGATTTCCTGCACTCACCTCCCACCTGGTGTGTTCACACCTGCAAGTGCCTTTTACCAACCCCTTTGCCAAAAGGCAGCCAGAGTGACCTTTCAAAGACCTATCAGTTCCTGGCATTTGTCTCCATAGAAATCTGCACTGATCTTCTAACAAATTCTCAGTCCTCCAAAGGCACCCATAATCCTCCCATCAGTCTATTCATACCCCTCCAACTGACTGATGCCTGTTCTGCCCCATCTCTCTGCCCTTCAACCACACTGCCTCCTTCTTCCTGTGGAGACCTCTCATGGCACCTGCCTCCAAGCACAGGTGATTCCCATTGATGGGAAGACCCTCTTCTCTCCCCCATCTCCCCACTCCAGTTACTCCCACTTATTCGTGAGCTCACAAGCCCCATGGTACACACTCTCCATGCAGCCTGCTCTCTCTTTTCTAGCACTGGCCTCCGTTTCTAGCTGTGGTTGTGTCATGGATGTCCCTCCCCAGCTAGCCTCCAAGCTCTCTTTCCCTTTAGCTCCAACACCTGACACAGTGCCTGGCACGTAGTAAGCCCTGGCTAGCTTCTAAGAGCCTCACTGAGGGACTGAAAGCATTTTAAAAATGTCACCACGTAGGCTCCAAACTGTAGGCAGAAAAAGCTTTGCCTGGATTGACATTTTAGAGACGTATTGGTCAAGTTGGATGTGTTCACTGACTTTACCTTGTAAAATTTAAAAAAAAAAAAAAAAGACCTCTGTATCGCTTCGCATCTACCGAAGGCGCATGTATACTACTAGACCACGTTATGAGCTTAATGGAAGGAGACAAGATGTTTTCGCTAAGAAAATGTATAAGACTGTTGAGGTCAAGTGGGAGGAAACAGTCCGTTTGTTGGAGCATTGCTATCTTACTCTATCACAGCCACTCATAAAAATCTGACACGGGGTGAGTCAGAATTGTCTGTCGGAGATGAGTTAGATCTGGCTCATGTTCCTACAGACATGAAAGCCAGAAACGAAGAAGGAGGCTTTGAAAGCGTGGGTTGAGGAGGCCGTGTGGTTCACTGCGATGAGCTAAGTGCCCAGGGCCAACAGCAGACATGCTGGCCTGTATCCTTCCTTTGTTCTGGGTTCCCTCTTGCACCATGTGGTGAGGCTGGTGGCTGGGAGCAGCTCAGGACAGTACCCGGTGGCATCTTACCTCTCCCACCCTCCTGTGGGCTCCAGTGGGCTCCAGTAGGTCCCAAGGGACAGCCTGCCTTCCTTGAAAAGCCCAGTAGCACTGGGAGCAGAAACTGGGGCCAAAGAGTGAGCACCCTGTTTGACAAGCTGGACCAGCCACCTCTTCTTCAGATGCAGGGGGAGCCCTGGCATGCTGACTCCTCCCTTCTCCCTTTCCCCTTTCCTCTCTTCCTCCCTCTTTCCTTCCCCTCTCTCCTTCCCTGGTGGTGCCCTTTCCCAATGCCCACTTCATCCCTTTTCCTTTCTACATACCTGTCTTCTAGAGTTTCTTCTCTTTCCTCCCCATTACTTCCCTTCATCTGAATCTCCTCTTTGGTCCCTTTGTCCCTGCTCTCTGCTCCTCCTCCCCTTCCCTGGCCCCTGTTCAGCTCCATACTGAATGCAGGCAGAGCTGGACTAACATGCTCACTTGCTAGCTCAGCCACCCTCCAGAGAAGTCACTCTTCGGTGGCCACCTTCCTGACCCCCTGGTCGCTTCTCCACTTGTTCAGATATTGCTCTGAAGTCTGAGGAGGACAGAGCGGGGCTGCCACAGAAGCAGGCCAGAGGAGAAACCAAAACATGTGTCCACACTGTCCCCCAGCACTGCTGCTCTGAGAGCTTTCAGAGTCCTCAACAGGGTTAGGATTTAGGGGCTTCTTCAGAACCGGGAGTGAAAACAACCATAGGTCAAAAGAAAAGCTATGGCACCCACAAAAAATAATAATCACAAATGAAAACTATGTTAACTCTGAGTCCCAAAGTCGAAAAATTGCCTTGAATCTGTCTCTAGAAAGCACCCAAGGCCTCACTCTCTGGGTTCTGGGTGCCCTGGAAATGGCAGGAGGCTCTGAAAAGCGCCTGGGGGTGCCGAACTATGGGGACTAGCCTGCCCTCTGGCGGGGGGGGGGGGGGGGTACCTCCTGTGGCGCTGTCCCGGTCTGACCCCCTGCGGACAGGGTGTGGCACAGCGTCTGGGGTGGTCCTGGTGCCCTGGGGTTGGCGGGAGGCTGGGGCCCAAACATCCCACGCCCAGCTCCTGGACCGCGTTTTCTGCTTCAGGTGAGGGCGCGTCGTGGTGTCACTTTACCTGTGAGCAGAGGGTCCTCCAGAGAAGCCATTGGGCGGGGAGGGGCAGCAGGCGGCGGGAAGGGGAACAGGACACCACGGCCTCATGGGCTAGGCTGGAGCATGAGAGTGCAGGGGCAGCGAGTATGGTGGGTCCTGCAGTCCCGAATGGGCTGCAGCACAGCACCCTGGCGCTGTGCGCCCCTCCTTCCCGCCTGGGCAATTAGCAAAGCCCCTTCTCCCGGCCACCCCCGACCCGCCCCCGCCCCCGCCCCCCTCCCTCCTGAGTCCTCTGAGAGCTCACTTCCAGCTTTGGAAATTAGCAAAGACCCTTCTCTACGCTGGCCCCACCCCCTCACTTCTGAGGCCGGAGCCCATGCTGGGGTGCGGGCCTAAGCCCTGGCATGCTGCTGCATTGCCAGCGCCTGCGCTGGGCAGCCGCCTAGCCTGGCTCCCTGAGCGGGTGTCCACGCGCAGCCTGGCTGCCAAAAGATCATCAGTCCTAAACGCCGGCTGCACTCTTGGGTCAGTTTGCTGGCTTCCAGATTGCGCCCAAAGCCAGGAACCAGCTTCCCCAACACAGGCCTGGGCTGAGATGCCTGCCTGGGATCTGTCTGAGCAGTCTCCTCCACTCCAGGCAGGGATGGCACTTCGACCTGGATGTTTGAGTTTTTGGTTTGTTTTTTTGGTCATTGGTTATTACATGACCTCCAGGGTAGGTGCTCCACAAAGGGAGTGAAAACAGGACGGCATATATAGCATACAGCCATTCTAGAAAAATAGCTTGGGGTTCTCTCGGGAACGCGGCATTGGTCCTTGCACTATGGTTTAATAGAAAAGGGATTATGCACCAAGTTACTTAAATGAGCATAGGTTGAAATTGTTTACTGAGAGTAAATATTTTAAATAGTTATATTTTAACTAAATCTATTATCAATCATAAATCTATTACACGAAGGTTACAGGCAATTTAAAAGCAAGAGCACTCTCTTCAGGGTTTTAAATAACCCCTGTCTGTCTTGGCACAAGAAATGCAAAGATAGGAAATGGTTTGTAAAAGATCATATAATAGATTTTACTAATTCTATTTATTTGACAGACAGAGATCACAAGTAGGCAGAGAGGCAGGCAGAGAGAAAGATGGGGAAGCAGGCTCCCGGTCAAGCAGAGAGCCTGATGAAGGGCTCGATCCCAGGACCCTGAGATCATGACCTGAGCCCAAGGCAGAGGCTTAACACACGGAGCCACCCAGGCGCCCCCAGATGAAATACATTTCTGACTTAGAAACTTCAGATAGAATTATTTTGTCCATGATGACAACTGAAGAAAATGTGTCATCCCTAAACCTAACCTTAAACCCTACCAACGCTGAAACCTAAGCTGACCTTAAAGCCCAAACTAGAACCCTGAATCCCAAACCTGGAATGGAACCCAAAGCCTGTACCTGAGCCCTGGATCCAAGCCCTGAACCACGAACCCAAACCCTAAACCAGACCTCCAAGTCATGAAACCTGAACCCAAATCTCAGCATGAAGTCAAACCCCAAATTTGACCTTGAACTTTATCCCATAAGTCCTGAGTTTTAAAGCCTAAATCATAAACTTAAAGCCCTAAACTATAACTCTGTTCCCTGTCCTTCACTCTAAACCCTCACCCTAACACTAAACCCAAAGCCTGATCTAGAACTCTGACTAAAACCTGAACCTGTACCCAAATTCAAATGCTTCACCACACTTTGCTTAGGCACTTGCCATTGATGGATATTTGCAGTTTCTACCTTTTGATTCTTGTGAACATTGTTTGGGTTGGGGGCTAGGGTTAGGGTCTTGGATTAGGGTAGGGTCCAGGCTTGAGACCAAGTTGAGGTCAGAGTGTGGGTCTGCATTAGGGCCATGTTCAGTGACACTGTTTGGGTCAAGGACTGTTGTAATTCCACATTGTTTCCAATTCATTGTTCCTTAGCTATTTGGGGGGAAGTTGGGGGGTATTGGGCTCCATGCAGCTTGAATTTCCGGAATGAAATGGCATCAGCTGGACCCCAGGAGGGAGCAGGACCTTCCACTGAAGGGTGAGCTCCCACAGTCCTGCACTGCCTTGCACCGCCTGCAGAGGGCGCCAGAACCCAGCTCCCGCCCTGAGCCCAGGCTGCACAGCCACAGCTGGGACCAGAGCCCCGCCTCTTCAGGACCCACTGTGGAGACTTCTGGAGAATGTGGGGCGCCTCCCACCCTGACAGGACAAGCTGAGGAGGGTGTGGCTCTGCATCCACACTGACCGGACCCGTTGTGGAGGACGCGCCCACACTGGCAGCAGTCCAACCTCCTAAGGACCAGATGCTGGAGGAGCTGAGGAGAAGCCGCCTGAGTGGACTGTCAAGGGGTTCGTGGTCTCAGGACCCCACAGAGAAAGGGAGCCCTATGTAGACACTGGGGCTTCCGTCGTTTTGTGTGAGGAGACGTGGACTCCTGCTGTGCTGTGCGCGGGGCTGTGGGGTCCCCCCTTTCTGGGCTCGGGTGCTCCTAGGTCCTCATCTGTGTTTGTGTGCTCGCGGATTCGGTTCCTGGGGCTCCTCAGATGGTCTGAGGTCAGGGAGCGTCCGCCTGCTTCGGTGCTTGTGCTCTCCCCACCTCAGCCCTGCGGGGTCCTTCCCGTGTCCACACCCACTCCAGGCTTGCGCCGAGTCCGGAAATTCGGGAGCCAGAGTGAGGACTCTGTAGACGGTTTTGGGGAGAGTAGGTATTTTCCCAGTGTGGGTTCTACCCTGAGCACAGTGCCTCCCCATCTCCGTGTGTACCCCTCCCTGTCTGTCGTCATTGTTGCAGGGCTGTCAGATGACAGGTCTGTCACCTTCTTGGTTCAGGGGCCTCCCGGGTATCTTGCTGTCTTGGATGCAGGTGTAAATGAGATCGTTCTCAGCAGTCTCTTTTTGATGGTTCCTTCCGAGCACGTAGGAGTGCCACTAATTTGTGCATATTGATTTTGTTCCTTGCAAGTTTTTGAATTTATTAGTTCAATTGGCCTTAAACTCAATCTGCCAGTTATTTGACCAGCAGCATGGGTTTAATTGGGAAGAGCAGAGAATGGCAGTCTGGGCTGAGCAAGCTAAGGTCCCATCACAGGCAAGTGCGAGAAACAAAGGAGAGGAACATTATTTCATGGAGGAGGAAGAAGTTGGGAAGGGTGCTTGAAGGAAAGTCCCTTGGAGAAAGGCAGGGTGATGGAGAATTCTCACCAGCTGAGCTGCAAAGCTCCTACAAAAAGTCAGGAGATGAACCTCCAGCTTCCCGTGTGAGGCCTGGAATTGGTGAGTCTCTCCTGTGGGGGATTGCAATGTGGGGTCTGTAATGGGCACTGAGCACCAGGCGCTCCCTTCCAGCCTCCCCTTCTGGCATCCCCAGTCCACTTTACTGGGGCTTCCCTTCCTGCTTTTGCACAGTTCTAACCAGCTTGTGGTGGAACGTTGTGGAAAAACTGAAATTCCAAATCCACTGCTTCTACTGCACCTGAGATACAGGGGCCCATGATTTAATTCTCCCACGAGTCTCTTGCTAACATGTGTCCTCTCCATGTTGGGTGACCTGGATTTGGGAGGGCTTGGCCTCCATCCCAAAGTCTGATGTTCTCGCTGCTTCCGTGTCATCGTGCTAACATGGATATTTGGAAGATTCATTTCCTCTGTGGTGATTTCAAAGTGCAGTCAGCTTGTTATAGCAGCACAAATACGTGCTGTCTCCACACTCAGATTCCCCAGCCGTCATTTCTTTACCACGTTTGCCACTTCACACGGGATGCTTCAGTGTGTTTGATCCCACACCAGGACAATGTCCTGCAGAACCACCACATAACCTGAAATGAGGAGATCATTACAGAAACCATCCAAGGGTTAGTGTTAGGAACCAGGGACATGGCAGGGCTGATCTGAAGACCCCATGGAGAGCTGTCTGGGTGGCTGAGTTGACAGTGGAGGTGAGGGTGAGTGTCTGGCTCTGGCTTTGTGTCCAGGAGTCAGCTCTGTGTGGGTGTGTCCTTAGCTAGGCA
This sequence comes from Mustela nivalis, assembly GCF_964662115.1. Taxonomy (NCBI): domain Eukaryota; kingdom Metazoa; phylum Chordata; class Mammalia; order Carnivora; family Mustelidae; genus Mustela; species Mustela nivalis. Next base: position 270,401 of record NW_028135797.1, read on the forward strand.
TGCAGATTTCTGCTCCTCTGAATCCTTTCCGGAGTTCCAAATGGCACAGTTTCCTTCTGGGCAGCAGGCTGAGTCCTCTGGGATTGCCCATGTGTCCCCAAATTGTAGGACACCTACTGCAAGGCCTTTGGGGTCAGAATCTTGAAAAGCAAACCAAAGGTTATGGTTAGGGACCACAACATGGCAGGCCCGATCTGCCAGCACTCTGTCCATCTTTCTGGGGGAGGGGGCAGTCGAGGGATTTGTTCAGGTTGAGTGTCAAGCTCCAGGTTTGCATCCAGGGGCCTGCTGAATATGGGGCTGTCCAGAGGTAGGAATGCAGATTTCAGTTCCTCTGAATCCTTTCTGGAGTTCCAAATGGCATGGTTCCTTTCAGGGTGGCAGGGTTAGTCCTATGGTGTTCCTCACTGTCCCCAATCTCTGAGGCTTTGGAGCCAGGCCGTCGGGGACAGACAAACACAGGCTGGAGAGCTTTAATGTCAGAAATGTATTTTCGCACAGATCTGGAGGCCAGAAGTTCCAGATCAAGGTGCCAGCAAGGTTGGTCTCCAGTGAGCTTTTTCTTGTTGTTCTATAGATCACTACCTTTTCAACTGTGCCCTCAGATGACCTCTTCTCTGTGGGCCCCCAGAGGGGAGGTAGGGGGAGTGCTTTCATGTGTTTCACCCTTATGAGGACACCAGTCCTAGCAGATTAGGACTCCTGTGACCTCACCAAGCCTTCAGTACCTCCTTCTAGGTAGGCCCTATCTCCAGATGCAGTCACACTGGAGATTAGGAATTCTTCATATGACTTTTGTGGGGACACAATTCAGTCCATAACAATTAGTACAGGAGAAAAGCCATGGAGAGAATTCTAGAGGAGTCACACGTTGATGTTATAAGGTAAGTGGGTATAAAAGAGCACCTCTGAAGTCCAATAGGTCATTAGAGCTAGAGGCTGACAGGAAAGTCCCGTACGTGCCACAGTTTTGAGTTTGATGCAAGCGCAACTCTGAAGGGAAGATATTTGGGAGGCCTTGGCCGACCACTACTTCCAGCCAGGGGTGATTCTGGAGGGAGTATCTCTCGGAGTGCTGCCTAGAATCAAGACTTTGGGGTTGGAAAAGTGCCACTTCCAAAGCTGGAGAAGGATGGTGCTGTAAGTTACTTGAAGAGTACTGTTCTGGGAGATAGGAGATCTGGGGTGTCTTCTTTGTTCTGCTGCTGACCAGATGTGAAAATGCAGATTAACTCCCTAACCATCTCAGTTCTACCACCATGTGCTGCTGTCATGTGTCCCAAGCCCCAGAGTTAGTTTGATCCATAAGCAGAAGCCGGTCTTTTAGTTCCCAATCTCTTAATCGGGCTGATCGTCACAATATATAGCGGACACGTGACAGCCACCGGGGAGAAGTAAGGGTTGTCTTCCCCTCAGGGAGAGTGGAAAAGCTCTAGGAGAGGGCATACCCGTAGACCAAAGGCAGCCAGTGCTGGGGAGTGGAGCCACGGGGAAGAGTGTGCTGATGGCAGCCTTGTGGAGGGAGGGCAGAAAGAGCCACCACCATGACACTTGAGTTACAGATCGAGCTTGGGGATAGAGAAGGGATCAGGGCACGGTAGAGCAGCAGCTGGCAAAGTGATTCTGTTGAGCTTAAGCTCATAGTGCCTTAGCGAATTAGAATGGGAAATGCCTTGCTATTGTCTGTGACTCTGTGATTGTGTGAGTATGAGTGACAGAGTGGGGACAAAGAGAGAAGGAGAGAGAATACATTAAATTTTAAAGAAGGACAATAAGGGACGCCTGGGTAGCTTACTCAGTTAAGCATCTACCTTTGGTTCAGGTCATGATCCCAGGGTCCTGGGATTGGATCCCATACCAGGCTCTAGTGGGGGGCCTGCCTTCCCTCTGCCTGCAGCTCCCCTTGCTTGTGATCTCTCTCTTCCTCTGTAACAAATAATAGTAAAAAATAAACAAGGGCGATACGTTATGTTTACTTTTGTTTCTGATGCCAGACATGGGTTCAGAGGATTGAAGAGGGAGATCCAAGGAGCTAGCCTCTCAAGAGGAGTGAATACCTAGTCACTGGTAAGACCCCTGGTCCTGCAATACAATATGGCTCCTGTGATCTGGGTCCTGTTAAATGCCCCTCGCCATCCTTCACCCGATAGTTTGATTCTTCATTGCGTTCAGTGTGGGGAACTGGGAGAAGCTATGACACTTGGCCCTTTGTGGAGGAATGTTAGTAGTATAAATAGCAATAGTTATCAGTTCTGGAGCACTTCCATGACTCTGCTGCAGGCACTCTGCTGTGACCTGGGTTTATAGCAGTGAGATAAACATAGAAATAGATGTGGGCTCTGTTCCCAAGAATCTGAAACCCACTATTCTCCTTGTCCCCTTCCCATTCTGTCTTCTTCAGCCCTTGTGCAATCCCACCAAGCAGGAAGCTTGCTTCTCCCCTTCCCTCTCCTGCTCCCCCTGCTTGTGCTCTCATTCCCTCTCTCTGACATGTAAATAAATCAAATGTTTTAAAAAATTATAAAAAAGGCAAAACAAATAACCATTTTTGGAGAGTGATTTTCTGAATGCAGTTATGGGCAGTGCTGGGTACTGAAGAAGACGCTCTGCTGACCAGAGGAGTGGGGAAATTACAGAACAAATTCCACAGGTCATTGAATATATCACATTCATCACCCCACCCATAGAACTCATTAATCTCTAGCCCAGCCAATATGTTGGTTATAAAAATGAGCTTTCTCCAAACTGACAGGAAGTTCTCGTTTTAGCAATGTAAATCATTCTGATCTTTATCACTAATGTGATCTAATCCTGTCTAGTAAAGAAACTTGAGAGTTCTATATCTCTGTAAGCATTTAAGAAAAACAATGGACTCTACTCTAATTACTTTTTAACTAACTTGACTTGCCAAAGGAAGGAGAAAGTAAATATCAGAAATCTTACCACTAAGCACAAGTTGCAAGTTATACCTGCCAAAATGTGGTTCAAAATATAAGTAACCAGTCTCCTTAGAAGCCTTTTACCTTCTTATATCTGTTATGTTGGGTAAATGAGTAGTTACTAGAATACAGCTGGCTCAGTGATCACAATTCTGCTTACCCTCAGAAATATAAATAGATTACATGTTTAGCCCGGTAACTGGACACTGATATAGAATTATTCACTGGCTGATTCCTAGATCAGAAACCACAAAAAATTTTTCTTTTTTATGGAAGTATGGCTGTTACAATAGTCTCACCTGTACCTCATAGTGATTGACTTAACTACTCTATACGTTACAACTCTAGATGTAACATTTTAATAAAACAACAATATCTTTGATGGTATCATGGAAATGTAAGTGCCTTGTGCACTTTTCTTAATGTGTATAATTACCTAAACATCATAGTAAGTAAATCAAGGCCATTGTCAAGCTTCCGTCAAGGAGAGTCCTTAACTAGAGGGATTTCCCATTGCTCTCAGGATGATAACCTCTGAGTTACAGGTTCCGTTAGTTGGCCACACACATTTGGAGCCTTGTGGACTTTCTGACAGCTGAGCAGCATATCTGTTTCAAGCATTGTGATCCCTGTTCTTACTGCAAGAGTGACAGTTGTCACTTTTCCTTTGACCCCTGTCTTTAGGAAAGTGTCTGACTCAGAAAGTCGAGTCAGTACCCCCCAAAAATATTTTCAGGAGAACCACCTCAAAGATGATCACCTGAGATACTGTCAAGAAAAAAAAAAAACTGAAATTCTAAGCAACATCCATAAAAAGTATTTTCATGTTGATACGGAAAGATTTTCCCCTAAATACCAGAGAGGCTCCATGAAAGTGAGATTTTTACCTATTTTGTTCACCGTGTCACCAGTCCCTAGAAGAGCGCCTAAGACATCACTCAAGATTAGGTTGCTTTGAATGAATCAAATGAATGAATGAACTGTAGCCTTTGATAGTGAGGTAGTTTATGGTCCTTAGGCAAGAGATGTGATTTGTGTTGGGATTTCAAGAATGGGAGGTGCCGAAGAGAAAATTGAGAAGCTAAATGTGAAAATATGCAATTTACTGACTGGAGTAGTTCTGAATATATTTCAAACATAATTAAACTATGGCTGTGGGTCTATATGCGTTTTCATAATTTTCCCTTGAAAATGTGAGGCATACAGATGTCATCTCCAATGAATTCTCCTTGTCCGTATACAGAATCACCAAAAAAAAAAAAAAAAAGGCATTCTGACAGTCTTCAGACCATCCACTCCAGGATTGTGACTCTTTCTTCTCCATGTTCTTTCTGACATCATGGACTTTCAGGTTGACCTCTCTCATCTTGGGTCCCACTCTCATTAGCTGTAGAAGTCATGCGATGTTTGTGATGTGAGGGTGGCAATACTCTCTGACTTTTGGTTACAATATGTCTTTGAAAGCCAGTGTTTATTCTGCTTTTACAGCATTTCTCCATTTGAATTGGCCACCTTTTAAGTGGTCATTAGCCACATGTGGCTACTAGCCATGGGACTTGGACAGCAGAGGTGTGGAAAGTCCGCACATTCTTCCACTCAAAGGATATTGTGAGTTATGCTACATCTTTTTTTTTGAAGTGCCTTTTTTAGATATTTAAATTCAATTAGCCATTAGATAGTACATCATTGGTTTCAGAGAATTCAGTAACTCATCAGTTGTGGATAACCCTTGGTGCTCATCACATCACGTGTCCTCCTTAATGCCTATCACCCAGTTTCTCCATGTCTCCCACTCCCCTCCCCCTCAGCAACTCTCAGTTTGTTTCCTATAGTTAAAGGTGCCTCATGGCTTGTCTCCCTTTCTGATGACTCCCATTCAGACTTCCCTCCCTTCCCTCTGATCCTCTGTACTACATCTTAATCTCAACAGTCAAGCAGTGGTAGTAATTCAGTCATGGAGTCATGCATATTCTAAATCTAATGAGGTGGATTCCCATACTGCCTTTGTCTCTTCTAGAGCGCTTACATTTGTTATATTATTGCTGCTGCGTTCATGTTTCTCGTTCACTGAATGTCTGATAAAAGAATTAATAAAATGTGTGACTGCAGAAAATACAATGGTCATGGATGATGAAGATTTTCTCCTTGACCAGACTCGAGTCAAGTTCCTCTGAGTCCTCTTTCTGTCTAGCCTTGACCTTAGGCTCCGCCCACTTAGCCCAGTTTTAGCAAGAAATCTGCTTGGTCATTTTTCAGCAATCTTCTATCCTACTCTTGATATCTGATCAAATTCCTTATCTCTCACCCCTGGTATCTTACCACTTTTTTTTTTTTAAGATTTATTTATTTTGACAGAGAGAGAGCCTGAGCAGGGGGAATAGCAGAGGGAGAGAGAGAACCAGACTCCCCACTGAGCAGCAAGCCCAATGCCAGGCTTGATCCTGGGATCAGATCATGACCAAGCCAAAGCCAGAGATTTAACCAACTAAGCCACCCAGGTGCTTCAGTATCTATAACCCTTAATATCTGATCCAATCCCTTATTCCCAGGGCACCTGGTTGGTGCAGCTGGTTGAACGTTTGACTCTTGGTTTCTACTCTGGTCATGATCTCACGGTCCTGAGATTAAGCCTCACCTCAGGCTCTATGCTCAGTGAAGAGTCTGATTAAAATTCTCTTTCCCTCTCCCTCTACCCCTACCCCTGCTCCCTCTCTCTAAAATGTATTAATAAGTCTTTTAAAAAATTCCTTATCCCCTGATCTCAATAGTTTATGACCCTAGCCTTCCTTCAACAATATTACTGTCCAGATGGTTTAGCCAGAATCCCTTCATCCTTACCCTTGATGTTCCATCTTAATTTTACATTCAGTGATCCCCACCATGCTCTTTAGCTGTAAATCTCCATTTGTCTGAGCTGAGCCAGATTTCTCTCCCATACTATACAATAAAATCTCATCATAGTAGCATCCCTTGAATAAAATCTTCCTTACTCTCTTTAATGGGTGTCACAATATTTTTTTTTTCTTTAACAGTCAGGAGGGTGCTAATGGAGTACCATGACAAAAGGCCTAACTTCCTATAATGGACATTTCCTTGGTTTACCTGACAAATACTCTTTCTCTCTTCTAAGGAAAATTTCCGGTTCTCAGTATAACTGCCAACTGGCCCAGGGGTGGACAAGTGAGGCAGATGAGACCAAAATGAAAATTCTGTTGAGACACTGGACCTTGAGGATTCAAGCCAAGGACATAAAAGTGTTGGTACTCCATTATTCTGATGGTCCGTTAACTCTTGCTTTTTTGGTTCCTGTGTCTATCACTGCCCCTGCCTTTTTGAAGATAATGACCATTCATCTGAGTACACGGTTCACAGAATCCCTTTGCAGTGGCCCATGCGGGCCAAGGTAGTAGAGCATAATAGATCTCTGTAAGTTTTTAAAAAATGTCTTTGTCCCTGTTGCCCATGGCCATTAAAGACCAAAGGTCGGGGGTAGGGGGATATTGGAAAAGGTGAAGTTATAGTTACTCACTGATTTTTTGATTGGTAGAGAGAAAGCAACACCTACATACAGGGCCAGTGGGTGAGTGGAGGAAACATCTTTGGCTCTAGGAGGAATGGGGGAAGGAGAAATATTAATAATCTTTGTCTTTGGAACTGCCCCTGAAGACTTCCCCACACAGGAAAATGACCTAGCGTGACTCTCCTAAACTTCGGCAAGCCCCTTAAATTTAACTGACTTCTAGATCTGATACTCCCTGCTGGATAACTCTGATCATTATTGGATTGTTACTTATTTTATTTTAAAATTATTTTTAAAGAAAATTTTAATCTAAATACAATTAATTAACATATAATACTAGTTTCAGACATACAGGTTAGTGATTCATCAGTCTTTTGTAACACCCAGTGCTCACTGTATCACATGCCTTCCTTAATGTCCATCACCCAGTTACCCCATCCACCCATCCCTCTCCCCTCCAAGAACCCTCAGTTTGTTTACTGTGATTAAGAGTCTCTTCTGAGGGGTACCTGGCTGGCTCAGTGGGTTAAAGCCTCTGCCTTCAACTCAGGTTATGATCTCAGGGTCCTGGGATCGAGCCCCACATCAGGCTCTCTGCTCCCTGGGGAGTCTGCATCCTCCTCTCTCGCTCTTCCTGCCTCTCTGCCTACTTGTGATCTCTGTTTGTCAAATAAGTAAATAAAAATCTTTTTTTTTAAAGTCTCTTCTGGTTTGTCTCCCTCTTTGACTTCATCTTGTTTTATTTTTTTCCTTTACTCCCCTATGATTCTGGTTTGTTTCTTGAACTCCACATATGAGTGAGATCATATGATAATTGTCTTTCTCTGACTGACTTATTTCGCTTGGCATAATACCCTCTACTTTCACCCCTGTCATTGCAAATAATTGCCATTTATTTTAACTCGACAGAGAAGGCCACTAGAAACAGCAGGTGATGGCCCCAGCTCCTGTTCCTCCATGCAGAACATCTGTCAACACCTGTGGACATCTTTTCCTCCCCCCATTCCTATGAATGTTGCTCAGTTGTTACATGGCATGGACAAATGCTGTTGGCTGGTGGCATGGACACACTGGACAAGCTTGGCCTTCGGTAAAACAAAGACTGGCTTCAATTACTCAAACTGAAACAGGAATGCTTGGATGAACAAGCCTGCCAGGAAGTCCCACTGGAGGTACTCAACCTGTGCCCCTTCCCTCCTTGGACCAAGAACCTGAACTTGAGAGATGAATGGCTTATCCAAGGTTATGGCAAGGTTACACAGACCTGAAACTAGACACAGGTGTACATGCCTATTGATCAAGGCTGGCTGAGAAATCGAACTGCCTCAAATCTTGATTCTTTTTGCCACTTCTTATTCTCTGACCCTGTTTTTCATAGATTAGGATGTAGGAATAATAAAAATATCAGCTAATGGGGTATCCTGACTTTTTGATCTTTTAGTTCTTGTCAGACATTTACCATAATGCTTAGCACATGGATATGTGTGTGCACACACGTGCACATGCATGACACTCAAAAAATTGTTCCCTGATATTAACTTTATCAGTGCACTTTGCATCCACCACCAATTGGCTGTTTTGTCACAAACTGATTAAAGCAGAACTGTCAAGTGAGGAACTTCAAAGCCAAAGCATTAAGTGCTTTGAAAAACCAGCACCTGGGAGGATTTGTCTCAGCATCTGTGATTAGAAGGCAGCAAAAAGAGACTTTGGGGACACAGTTCACCCCTTCATGAAGCAGCCATTCAGAACTTTCTCCGAAGGGCTAATGCCTAATCTTCCAAAGACCAGCAAGAACAAGCTTATGGTCTGTTAAAATCAGATTTTTAAAAGATTTTTATTTATTTATTTGAGAGGGAGAGAGAGAGAGTGAGAGTGAGAGCATGAGAGGGGAGAAGGTCAGAGGGAGAAGCGGACTCCCCATGAAGCTGGGAGCCTGATGCAGTCCTTGATCCTGGGACTCCAGAATCAAAATCAGTTTGATTGACTCAATACAGTCAGGGAGGACAGTCCTCAGGAGTCACAGAATGCTGGTTGCCATGAGGGAGGAGTCTTTTACAAAGTCTGGGCTCTCACAGAAGGAGTCTGAAGCACGTGTATGGAAAGCAGAGGTCAGTTCTGGATTAGAAGCTCTTTCTGAGGGGAAATGAGTAGAAGCAGGGATTAACCAGGACTTGGGCTCTGCTTTATTCAGTTCAAGTTGCTGCAACAAATGATGACAGACTGGGTGGCTGAAACAGCAAAACATGTACTATTCCTTGCAGTTCTAGAGACTGAGAAGTCCAAAAGCAAGATCCTTGGAGATCTGATATCTAGCAAGAGACTGCTTCATTATCTACAAATGCCCATATTTCTGTTGTAGACTTGCATGGATGACAGCTGGCAGAACAATCTCTCAGGTCGTTTCTCAGAAGTGCTTTTATCTCATTCACAAGTGTTCCAATCTCATGACCTCACCACCTCTCAAAGCCCATACCTCCTGATGGCACTCCTTGAGGGTCAGGGCTTCAACATCTGAATTGGGACAAGACACAAACATTCAGTCCATTAGCAAGTGTTGTCATGAGGACAGCATAGCTTATCAACTGGGTATCCCCAGGAATCCATGGGACTAGCAAAGCAGAATCTGGGGGTGTCACTGGTAGGAAAGCAGGAGGTCCCCAAGAGACAGTCCTCATAGCATTTTACAGAGACAGCAGGACCCTTGAGAAACAATAGTTTCCGTGACCCATACACCAGCCTTTATCTATGCCTGTCCTCCCTGCTGGATTCACAGCAAGCCTACTTCTTTCTTTTCCAGTACAAATGGATTTCCACTCTCTGAATCCTGATGAATTTTTGCTCTTTTGCAGTTAGTAGGTTGTCCCTCAGGATTCTGCATGTCTGGATTTGCAATCGTGGAAACTGCCAAAGGTCTAGGGACCTGCATGGCAGAACCCGGCCTCTACCACTATTGCCCAAGGTAGGGACTCTGGTCCCTTGAGTGTCCTGTGCTGCTGTCAAAGGTCTGTGTGCATTGGCTTATTGTTTTTTTTTTTAATGTAATTGCTTATACGTGTGTTTCATCATGCTCAAGTGGCCTTTCTGTGAAAAAGTGGCCAAGCTACACCTAGAAGTCACTGAAGAAAGTTCTAAGAACTCCTGGTTAGTATGAGGCTAGAGAGAGAGAGAAAGAGAGAAAAGAAATCTGCCTCTCTGCATTTTGCAAGTCCCTGGGCAAAATCTGTTGGCTGTGCACTCCTCACACGAAGATTCCAGGCAGGGAGACCCTCCTGAGCCTCATCTCCCTGAGTTCCTCTTCCAGAAGCAATCCCTAGTTTGAGACCAGGGTTAGCGAAAATAGAGCAGCAAAGCAGGGTCCAGAAGGAAGGACTGCCACAGACCATGGAGCACCAGGGGGACAGGCTGGTACCTCCTCACGGTTGGGGTACAAATGGGCTCAGCTCAGCAGGTATAGGGGTGCCCTTGGCCCCTCTGGTGGGCTTTGCAGTGCCCCAATCTCAGGAAGAAAAAAGGCTGGCTCAGGTGACATATTTTTGACTGGGAAGGAGCTGACAGCAATGGAAATAAACAAGTAGGGAATGATGTTGGAAAGTTGGAGGGTTTGTCCTTTATATCTCAGCTTTCTCTCCTATCTTCCCTTGCTCTGTAGTGTGTTATCAAAGAAGTTTTTGGCATGATATTCCTGTTCACTGATTAACTCTTGAGCTGTGTCTTTTCTGCTGTTCAGCTCATCTGGTGAATTCTTTTACTGTAAAAAGTATCTTGCCCTTGCAAGGGCAATGGCAAGACCTGAGAAATCCCAGAGATTTCAGCTTGCCACCCAGAAGGAAACCAGGCTATTTGGAATGCTGGAAAGGATTCAGAGTAGGGGAAATCGTCTTGGACATCTGAGACCACCCCCACATTCAGCGGTCCACTGGACACAAACCCAGACCTTGATACTGATCCTGAACCATGCTCTCAACTCAGACCCCTGTGATCCTCGCCACAGTGCTTTCAGATCAGTGCAGCCATGCCCATAGGCACAAACTCTTAAGCCTAGATTCTGTCCTGAGAGGTGTGTCCCCGACGGCCTGGCTCCAAATCCTCAGAGATTGGGGACAGTGAGGAACACCATAGGACTCACCCTGCCACCCTGAAAGGAACCATGCCATTTGGAACTCCAGAAAGGATTCAGAGGAACTGAAATCTGCATTCCTACCTCTGGACACCCCCATATTCAGCAGGCCCCTGGATGCAAACCTGGAGCTTGACACTCACCCTGAACAAATCCCTCGACTGCTTCCTCCCCCAGAAAGATGGACAGAGTGCTGGCAGATCGGGCCTGCTATGTGGTGGGCCCTAACCATAACCTTTGGTTTGGTTCGGTTCTCAGGATTGTGACCCCAAAGGCCTTGCAGTAGGTGCCCTACAATTTGGGGACACATGGGCAATCCCAGAGGACTCAGCCTGCTTCCCAGAAGGAATCTGTGCCATTTGGAACTCCGGAAAGGATTCAGAGGAGCAGAAATCTGCATGCCTAGCTGAGGACACACCCACACAGAGCTGACTCCTGGACACAAAGCCAGAGCCAGACACTCACCCTCACCTCCACTGTCAACTCAGCCACCCTGACAGTTCTCCATGGGGTCTTCAGGTCAGGCCTGCCATGTCCCTGGTTCCTAACACTAACCCTTGGATGGGTTCTGTAATGATCTCCTCATTTCAGGTTATGTGGTGGTTCTGCAGGACATTGTCCTGGTGTGGGATCAAACACACTGAAGCATCCCGTGTGAAGTGGCAAACGTGGTAAAGAAATGACGGCTGGGGAATCTGAGTGTGGAGACAGCACGTATTTGTGCTGCTATAACAAGCTGACTGCACTTTGAAATCACCACAGAGGAAATGAATCTTCCAAACAACCATGTTAGCACGACGACACGGAAGCAGAGAGAACATCAGACTTTGGGATGGAATCCAAGCCCTCCCAGATCCAGGTCACCCAACAATGAGAGGACACATGTTAGCAAGAGACTCGTGGGAGAATTAAATCATGGGCCCCTGTATCTCAGGTGCAGTAGAAGCAGTGGATTTGGAATTTCAGTTTTTCCACAACGTTCCACCACAAGCTGGTTAGAACTGTGCAAAAGCAGGAAGGGAAGCCCCAGTAAAGTGGACTGGGGATGCCAGAAGGGGAGGCTGGAAGGGGGCGCCTGCTGCTCAGTGCCCATTACAGACTCCACATTGCAATCCCCCACAGGAGAGACTCACCAATTCCAGGCCTCACACGGGAAGCTGGAGGTTCATCTCCTGACTTTTTGTAGGATCTTTGCAGCTCAGCTGGTGAGAATTCTCCATCACCCTGCCTTTCTCCAAGGGACTTTCCTTCAAGCACCCTTCCCAACTTCTTCCTCCTCCATGAAATAATGTTCCTCTCCTTTGTTTCTCGCACTTGCCTGTGATGGGACCTTAGCTTGCTCAGCCCAGACTGCCATTCTCTGCTCTTCCCAATTAAATCCATGCTGCTGGTCAAATAACTGGCAGATTGAGTTTAAGGCCAATCGAACAAATAAATTCAAGATCTTGCAAGGAACAAAATCAATATGCACAAATTAGTGGCACTCCTAGGTGCTCGGAAGGAACCATCAAAAAGAGACTGCGGAGAACGATCTCATTTACACCTGCATCCAAGACAGCAAGATACCCGGGAGGCCCCTGAACCAAGAAGGTGAAAGACCTGTCATCTGACAGCCCTGCAACAATGACGACAGACAGGGAGGGGTACACACGGAGATGGGGAGGCACTGTGCTCAGGGTAGAACCCACACTGGGAAAATACCTACTCTCCCCAAAACCGTCTACAGAGTCCTCACTCTGGCTCCCGAATTTCCGGACTCGGCGCAAGCCTGGAGTGGGTGTGGACACGGGAAGGACCCCGCAGGGCTGAGGTGGGGAGAGCACAAGCACCGAAGCAGGCGGACGCTCCCTGACCTCAGACCATCTGAGGAGCCCCAGGAACCGAATCCGCGAGCACACAAACACAGATGAGGACCTAGGAGCACCCGAGCCCAGAAAGGGGGGACCCCACAGCCCCGCGCACAGCACAGCAGGAGTCCACGTCTCCTCACACAAAACGACGGAAGCCCCAGTGTCTACACAGGGCGCCCTTCCTCTGTGGGGTCCTGAGACCACGAACCCCTTGACAGTGCACTCAGGCGGCTTCTCCTCAGCTCCTCCAGCATCTGGTCCTTAGGAGGTTGGACTGCTGCCAGTGTGGGCGCGTCCTCCACAACGGGTCCGGTCAGTGTGGATGCAGAGCCACACCCTCCTCAGCTTGTCCTGTCAGGGTGGGAGGCGCCCCACATTCTCCAGAAGTCTCCACAGTGGGTCCTGAAGAGGCGGGGCTCTGGTCCCAGCTGTGGCTGTGCAGCCTTGGCTCAGGGCGGAGCTGGGGTCTGGCGCCCTCTGCAGGCGGTGCAAGGCAGTGCAGGACTGTGGGAGCTCACCCTTCAGTGGAAGGTCCTGCTCCCTCCTGGGGTCCAGCTGATGCCATTTCATTCCGGAAATTCAAGCTGCATGGAGCCCAATACCCCCCAACTTCCCCCCAAATAGCTAAGGAACAATGAATTGGAAACAATGTGGAATTACAACAGTCCTTGACCCAAACAGTGTCACTGAACATGGCCCTGATGCAGACCCACACTCTGACCTCAACTTGGTCTCAAGCCTGGACCCTACCCTAATCCAAGACCCTAACCCTAGCCCTCAACCCAAACAATGTTCACAAGAATAAAAGGTAGAAACTGCAAATATCCATCAATGGCAAGTGCCTAAGCAAAGTGTGGTGAAGCATTTGAATTTGGGTACAGGTTCAGGTTTTAGTCAGAGTTCTAGATCAGGCTTTGGGTTTAGTGTTAGGGTGAGGGTTTAGAGTGAAGGACAAGGGAACAGAGTTATAGTTTAGGGCTTTAAGTTTATGATTTAGGCTTTAAGACTCAGGGCTTATGGGATAAAGTTCAAGGTCAAATTTGGGGTTTGACTTCATGCTGAGATTTGGGTTCAGGTTTCATGACTTGGAGGTCTGGTTTAGGGTTTGGGTTCGTGGTTCAGGGCTTGGATCCAGGGCTCAGGTACAGGCTTTGGGTTCCATTCCAGGTTTGGGATTCAGGGTTCTAGTTTGGGCTTTAAGGTCAGCTTAGGTTTCAGTGTTGGTAGGGTTTAAGGTTAGGTTTAGGGATGACACATTTTCTTCAGTTGTCATCATGGACAAAATAATTCTATCTGAAGTTTCTAAGTCAGAAATGTATTTCATCTGGGGGCGCCTGGGTGGCTCCGTGTGTTAAGCCTCTGCCTTGGGCTCAGGTCATGATCTCAGGGTCCTGGGATAAAGCCCTTCATCAGACTCTCTGCTTGACCAGGAGCCTGCTTCCCCATCTTTCTCTCTGCCTGCCTCTCTGCCTACTTGTGATCTCTGTCTGTCAAATAAATAGAATTAGTAAAAGCTATTATATGATCTTTTACAAACCATTTCCTATCTTTGCATTCTCATGTGCCAAGACAGACAGGGATTATTTAAAACCCTGAAGAGAGTGCTCTTGCTTTTAAATTGCCTGTAACCTTCGTGTAATAGATTTATGATTGATGATAGATTTAGTTAAAATATAACTATTTAAAATATTTACTCTCAGTAAACGATTTCAACCTATGCTCATTTAAGTAACTTGGTGCATAATCCCTTTTCTATTAAACCATAGTGCAAGGACCAATGCAGCGTTTCCAGGAGAACCCCAAGCTATTTTTCTTGAATGGCTGTATGCTTATATATGGCGTCCTGTTTTCACTCCCTTTGTGGAGCACCTACCCTGGAGGTCATGTAATAACCAATGACCAAAAAAAACAAACAAAAAACCCAAACATCCAGGTCGAAGTGCCATCCCTGCCTGGAGTGGAGGAGACTGCTCAGACAGATCCCAGGCAGGCATCTCAGCCCAGGCCTGGGCTGGGGAAGCTGTTTCCTGGCTTTGGGCGCAATCTGGAAGCCAGCAAACTGACCCAAGAGTGCAGCCGGGGTTTAAGACTGATGATCTATTCGCAGCCAGGCTGCACGTGGACACCCGCTCAGGGAGCCCGGCTAGGAGGCTGCCCAGCGCTGGCGCTGGCAATGCAGTAGCATGCCAGGACTTAGCCCCGCACCCCAGCCATGGCTCAGGTTTCAGATGTGAGGGGGCGGGGCCAGCGCAGAGAAGGGTCTTTGCTAATTTCCAAAGCTGGAAGTGAGCTCTCAGAGGACTCAGGAGGGAAGGGGGGGGCGGGTCGGGGGCGGCCTTGAGCAGGGGTTTCGTTAATTGCCCAGGCGGGAAGGAGGGGCGCACAGCGCCAGGGTGCTGTGCTGCAGCCCATTCGGGACTGCAGGACACACCATACTCGCTGCCCCTGTGCTCCCACGCTGCAGCCTAGCCTCTGACGCCGCGGTGTCCCGTTCCCGTTCAGGCCTTCAGGCCCCCTGCTGCCCCTCTCCGCCCCATGGCTTCTCTGGAGGACCCTCTGCTCACAGGTAAAGTGACACCGCGACGCGCCCTCACCTGAAGCAGAAAACGCAGGACAGGAGCGGGGTGTGGGGTGGTCGGGGCCCAGCCTCCCGCCAACGCCAGGGCACCAGGACCACCCCGGACACCGCGCCACACCCTGTCCACAGGGGGTCGGGCCAGGACAGCGCCACAGGAGGTACCCCCTCCTCCCCCCCGCCAGCTGGCAGGCTCGCCCCCATAGTTCCACACTCCCAGGCGCCTGTCAGAGCCTCCTGCCATTCCCAGGGCACCCAGAACCCAGAGAGTGAGGCCTTGGGTGCTTTCTAGTGACAGATTCAAGGCAATTTTTCGACTTTGGGACTCAGAGTTAACATAGTTTTCATTTGTGATTATTATTTTTGTGTGGGGGCCGTCGCTTTTCTTTTGACCTATGGTTGTTTTCACTCCCGGTTCTGAAGAAGCCCCTAAATCCTAACCCTGTTGAGGACTCAGAAAGCTCTCAGAGCAGCAGTGCTGGGGGACAGTGTGGACACATGGTTTGGTTTCTCCTCGGGCCTGCTTCTGTGGCAGCCCCGCTCTGTCCTCCTCAGACTTCAGAGCAATATCTGAACAAGTGGAGAAGCGACCAGGGGGTCAGGAAGGTGGCCACCGAAGAGTGACTTCTCTGGAGGGTGGCTGAGCTAGCAAGTGAGCATGTTAATCCAGCTCTGCCTGCATTAGCGATGGAGCTGAATAGGAGCCAGGGAAGGGGAGGAGGAGCAGAGAGCAGGGACAAAGGAACCAAAGAGGAGATTCAGATGAAGGGAAGTAATGGGGAGGAAAGAGAAGAAACTCTAGAAGACAGGCATGTAGAAAGGAAAAGGGATGAAGTGGGCATTGGGAAAGGGCACCACCAGGGAAGGAGAGAGGGGAAGGAAAGAGGGAGGAAGAGAGGAAAGGGGAAAGGGAGAAGGGAGGAGTCAGCATGCCAGGGCTCCCCCTGCATCTGAAGAAGAGGTGGCTGGTCCAGCTTGTCAAACAGGGTGCTCACTCTTTGGCCCCAGTTTCTGCTCCCAGTGCTACTGGGCTTTTCAAGGAAGGCAGGCTGTCCCTTGGGACCTACTGGAGCCCACAGGAGGGTGGGAGAGGTAAGATGCCACCAGGTCCTGTCCTGAGCTGCTCCCAGCCACCAGCCTCACCACATGGTGCAAGAGGGACCCCAGAACAAAGGAGGGACACAGGCCAGCATGTCTGCTGGTGGCCCTGGGCACTTAGCTCATCGCAGTGAACCACACGGCCTCCTCAACCCACGCTTTCAAAGCCTCCTTCTTCGTTTCTGGCTTTCATGTCTGTAGGAACATGAGCCAGATCTAACTCATCTCCGACAGACAATTCTGACTCACCCCGTGTCAGATTTTTAAGAGTGGCTGTGATAGAGTAAGATAGCAATGCTCCAACAAACGGACTGTTTCCTCCCACTTGACCTCAACAGTCTTATACATTTTCTTAGCGAAAACATCTTGTCTCCTTCCATTAAGCTCATAACGTGGTCTAGTAGTATACATGCGCCTTCGGTAGATGCGAAGCGATACAGAGGTCCTTTTTTTTTTTTTAATTTTACAAGGCAAAGTCAGTGAACACATCCAACTTGACCAATACGTCTCTAAAATGTCAATCCAGGCAAAGCTTTTTCTGCCTACAGTTTGGAGCCTACGTAGTGACATTTTTAAAATGCTTTCAGTCCCTCAGTGAGGCTCTTAGAAGCTAGCCAGGGCTTACTACGTGCCAGGCACTGTGTCAGGTGTTGGAGCTAAAGGGAAAGAGAGCTTGGAGGCTGGCTGGGGAAGGACATCCATGACACAACCACAGCTAGAAACGGAGGCCAGTGCTAGAAAAGAGAGAGCAGGCTGCATGGAGAGTGTGTACCATGGGGCTTGTGAGCTCACGAATAAGTGGGAGTAACTGGAGTGGGGAGATGGGGGAGAGAAGAGGGTCTTCCCATCAATGGGAATCACCTGTGCTTGGAGGCAGGTGCCATGAGAGGTCTCCACAGGAAGAAGGAGGCAGTGTGGTTGAAGGGCAGAGAGATGGGGCAGAACAGGCATCAGTCAGTTGGAGGGGTATGAATAGACTGATGGGAGGATTATGGGTGCCTTTGGAGGACTGAGAATTTGTTAGAAGATCAGTGCAGATTTCTATGGAGACAAATGCCAGGAACTGATAGGTCTTTGAAAGGTCACTCTGGCTGCCTTTTGGCAAAGGGGTTGGTAAAAGGCACTTGCAGGTGTGAACACACCAGGTGGGAGGTGAGTGCAGGAAATCGGGTGAGGGAGCATGGGAACTTGGTCCCGGGGTATATAAGGGAGAATAGCCTTTAAGGAGTTCCACAAATTGGCACCAGCTGTGGCTTCATTACAGAGCTGGAAGGGGGAGGTGGGTGTGTCCTGGAGGTTACAGAAATTACATGAGAAAGGGAAGTCTTTTTAGATCTCTTTTTCAACTAGAGGAACTCTCACCTTATTGATAGAATTCCAGAGTGGGAACCAATGATATGAGGACATCTTTGAAATGTCTGAATATATTCTTCGACATCTTTGAAAGTGACGAGGAGACCTTGGCCTTAGGAGGCCTTGGCCCTCTTTGTAGCCAGAAAGATTTCACGTACAGATTTGAGTTCTCCATTTTAAAGTCAAGGAGTCAGTCCTTCCAAAGGACACCTCCTATCATTTTACCCTCTCATCATACCTCACGTGCTGGCATCTCCAAGACCCTCTGTTCCAGGTTGAGAGTATCCACTTTGGCCAGGCTGGTCTTGCCAAGAACACCACCACAGGAAATCTAGAGCCTATAATGCTATTAATAACATCATCTAGGACTGTGTTTGCTGCCCTCATAGCCTCTTCCCACCATGACTCACTGAAGCTTTTAACACATTGTATCCATTAAGCTATAGTTCCCAAAGGTCATCTTCTCTAGTGCCATTAATTTTTAGGGGACCAGGCAAACCTTAAACTTGTCCCCCCTAATTGGACCCCTGTTCCCCCACAATCTATTTGAAAGCCTTTCACCATGATTCTTGAATGAGATCTGAGACCACTGCTGGTACCTAACACTTCTTGGCACCTTGTCTGTTAGGTTCTTGGAAGAGGAGATGGCTATGGAGGTGAGTGGGAATGGGAGTGGGAGGATTTCTCCCTTCACTTTGCTTTTTGTGTTTTCAAATAATGGGTTTTGAGGGGGCGGGAAAGTTTAACCAGACCATTTATTTTCCATCTCCCATCGATAAAAAGTTTACCACTCCCCACTGGAAGAATTTATATCTTTCCTTTGAATCTACAGGAAAATCTCCCAAACCCAGACCACCACCATGTGGATTCAGCCATCTTCTGATTCACCTCCAGATTGTCTCCTCCTAACTGCTCAAGCCACAGGTTAAGGGCGAAATGTTCAATGCCCAAGCAATTAAGTGGGGAACACGTTTATCTAAGCAATTGCATGCAGCTCTCTATCTGCATACAGGGGGTCTCTCCTAAGCATTTCCAACCTCAGCAAAAGAAGACAAAGCCCCAGCAGTCTGGGGTATATATCATTCATTCATTCCTGTGTTCAACACTCATGGCGGATCCCCACCAAGACAGTGGGAGAGCAAGGACTGGAGAAATCCTGGAAGCTGAAGTCTGAGGAGGATTTCAAATTCAAGTCAGAGATGAAAGAAACATCTGGACTTGGTCCTCAGGTACATGCAGTATTCTGAACTGAGGCTAGAACCAGAGACCATTCTAATGAAAGGCCCCTACAGGTGGGCTCTCACAGGTGGGCCCCAACTCAGTTTCGTGTATATTCATTCATGAAATAGCTCTTTGGGTCAACATGCAGAAGAAAACCATTTCAGAAAACTGACAATGAGGAGAGGAAAGGGAAGCCAAAAGGCTTGTGAATGGGGAGAGAGGAGGAGCCAGGGCAGAAAACCAAGAATCCCTCCCTGCCCTCCTTGCTGCCAGGGAGGTCTGAGGGACTAGTTTCCACCTGGGATCCCACGTCCAGAACAAAAGCAGCGGGGCCACGGCGGGGGAGGGAAGGGGGTCCTCAGCACGGGCGCATGGGGCTGCGGAAAGATGGGGGCTAGCGTGCCTGCTGGCGGGGGGCACCTCGCAAGGCGCTGTCCCCAGCCCGACCCCATGAGGACCCGGGTTTGGCGCAGCGTCCGGGGTGGTCCCGGTGCCCTGGGGTTCCGGGAGGCTGGGCCTCCACAACCTCCCTCTCCGCCCCCAGGTCGGGTCCGCGCTTTCTGCTCCAGGTGAGGGCGCGGCGCGGTGTCACTTTACCCCTGTGCAGAGGGTGGTCCGGAGAAGCCTTGGGGCAGGGAGGGGCAGCAGGCAGCAGGAGCGGGACAGCGGAGCCTCACATGGGAGCGTACGGGCGGCGAGTCCGGTGGGTCCTGCAGTCCCGACTGGGCCGCAGCACAGCACCGTGGCGCTGCCCGCCCCTCCTCCGCCAGCCCCTCCACCTCCTCCCAGACTCTCAGCCACATCCTCTGTGAGCTCACTTCCAGCTTCGGCATTTAGCAAAGCGCCTTCTCCCCGCCGCCCTCCACCCGCCCCCGCCCCCCTCCCTCCTGAGTCCTCCGCGAGCTCCCTTTTCGCTTTGGCAATTAGCAAAGCCCCTTCTCCGCGTCGCCCCGCCCCCCTCCCTCCTGAGGCCCCGCCCTGGCTGGGGCGCGGGGGGAAGCCCCGGGGGCTGCAAGCTTTGCCAGCGCTGGCGCTGGGCAGCCTCCTAGCCTGGCTTCTTGAGCGGGTGTCCACCCGCGGCCTGGCTGCAAAAAGATCATCAGTCCTGTTAACCCTGGCTGCACTCTCCCGTCAGTTTGCTGGCTTCCTGATTGCGCCCAAAGCCATGAACCAGCTTCCCCAGCACAGGCCTGGGCTGAGATGCCTGCCCAGGATCTGTTTGAGCAGTCTACTCATCTCCAGGCAAGGATGGCACTTCCACATGGATGTTTGGGTTTTTTTATTGTTTTTTGGTCATTGGTTATTATTACATGACCTCCAGGGTAGGTGCTCCACAAAGGGAGTGAAAACAGGATGCATGATATACCCCTCACCTCCCATGCTGTCTTTCTCTTAAATAATAAGCACTGCTGAACTATCTTAGATTCTGTACCTTCTCTCCAGCCATGAACCTATCACTGTCTTTAACTCTTGAAAACTTCATTAGACAAATTAATGTGGTGAAGGAAGCAATATGAGAAAGCCTATTAATCTGATGAGCATGGAACTGAACAAACCCTATAGATACTTTCCCTTTGATTTCTAGCCTATCAATACCTACAGTGAGTCACATACACTCAAGATTATTGTTTTTATTGTATACTTCATATATTCATTGATTTTGGACTCGTTATCATTTCGTTGAAGTGTTAAACTATGGTAATAAACAAACTTTTAATTAACTTTTCCTCCTATGATACAAATATAACTTGCACTTGAGCTTTAGCTAATTTTATGTTCTAAAATTGCCAAAACAAAATGATCAAGGTTTCTAGATTATTTACTGTATTTTCTACTATATAATATTGTTCTATCTCTTCTGTATAAAGAAAATGAATGCTTGGGGCTCTTGGGTGGCTCAGTGTGTTAAAGCCTCTGCCTTCTGCTCAGGTCATGATCCCAGAGTCCTGGGATAGAGCCCCACATCAGGCTCTCTGCTCAGCAGGGACCCTGCTTCCCTTCCTTTCTCTCTGCCTGCCTCTCTGTCTACTTGTGATCTCTGTCTGTCAAATAAATAAATAAAATCTTTAAAAAAAGAAAATGAATGCTTGATAACTAAATGAATGCTTTACTGAACAAATTAAATATGGCAATAGCATTTTATTTTATCATGCTTCACATGTTAAACAATAATATTATATCACTAGTCTACAAATAATCTACTCGCATAGTCATTTGGAAGCTTTTAGCAAAAGAATTCTTCCTCCTGATTGTAGTATAAAAGCCACAGAAATATACAGAAGACTCCTAGGATAGAAAGTTAAATCCACTTATCCGTGATGCCTGAGTAGGACCTGACCTATGTATGTCCTGGGATGCACTAGTAACTGTTACATGTGATAGGATTATATTTAATATATACAGTTTCATTTACTTCACAAAGGACATATAAATTTGAGAATAAAATATTTGATGAATCTATAAAGTCTATATCTATTTGTAACTAATGTGGTAGAATTAAGATGTTAATTTGAAAAAAAATTCATTGAACACATTCAATTGTTTTTATATATATAAACAGCATTATTTATTTATGTAAATAAATGCATTGTCAGTAAAATCCATTTACTTATCAATCATAAGGGTAATTTTAAGTACTAAGAATAAGAAATATGTGAAAAGATAAGTGTTCAAGAGTGCAGTTTGTGGTAATTAATACAATATGATAGGCTCATGAAAAAGATATATTACTTGAACTTAAAAGCTTCTATAATTAAGCGATGACCACTTGAAATTTGTAATTAGTCTTGCTGCAGTTTTTCCTTGCACTTATTGCCCTTCCCCAGAAGTTCATTAAGAATTTCTGTGAATGTCCTTATGTTTAATCTCATTCATAGATTCCACTGCTGCTCACAAAACAAAGCCAAAAAGAGAGGTAACTCTATGTGGCACTCCATCCACAAGCAATACATTCATAAATAATTAAAAAGCTCTCTACTTCATTTGTTACCCATTCAGCTGATAATTTAAATGAGTAACTGAGGCCATTTTATCAGCACTTTTAATAGAATGCGACTCAGAAACTTCACAGTGTTATTTAAGAAGAAATGCTCACGTGTTAAGGTTTTTATTTTTTTAAATCAACAAAATAATTTTCAAATATTAAAAGCAAATGTCTCCTTTTCCTCCAAGTTTCCTTGCTATGTCAAAGTTACAAATAAATACATTAAAATCGTATTTTGAGTAGTAGATAAAAACAAAAGTTTTGAAACTGTGGGTTGAGTGTCTGGGTTAACTTGTATAAATATCTGAACTCAATGTATTTAGACTTTATTAGATTTTTTTTTTAGACTATTTAAAAATACATGCTGAGATAATGACAACATTATTTTATTCATTTTAATAAATAAATTATTTTATTTAATTATGTTTAGATATTTATTTATTAAATTAATGATTTAATATTTAATAATCTAAATTTGAAATATTTTAAATTCTAAAAATATTTATTTAATTAAATTGATATATTTAATATAAATATTTAATAAATTATTTAACCATTATTATAATTATGCAATACATTATGTATTGTGTAATAATTGCATTTTAATAAATAAATGTATTATTTACATTATTTTATTATATTTTATTTCGTTGACAAAGAGAGGGAGAACGCAAACAAAGGGAGCTGCAGGCAAAAGGAGAGGGAGAAGTAGGCTCCCAGCTGAGCAGAAAGTTCAACCTGGGGTTCCATCCCACGACCCTGGGATCACCACCTGAGTCGAAGGCAGATGCTTAAGTGACTGAGCCATCCAGATGCCCAAGGCTTTGTATTCTTCGCTTCTAAATATTGATGCTCCTTCATCTCTGGAGTTAGTAAATTGATGTTGAGAATTCATATCAAAGAATTGATAGTAGCTGTTAAACAGAAACATGTAATTTAGGGGAAAAAAAAGAACAGAAGGAAGAGAAAGGCCAAAAGTCAAAAGCACATTAATATAAAATTTAATTAGATAAAAAAGCTGATATTCCTGAAGGGGGCTAATAAAAGAGCTGCAAAGAGCTGATAGGATTAGGAAAATTGTCCACTCCTGGTCATTTCATAATTTTAAACTATTCCTTATTAATAAATATACTTAGTTCCAGAAACACAAGCACATAGGAACATTTCCACCAAGTTTCCTCTAACAGCATTTACAAATTAGACGTTCAAACAATGCAGTTCATTACATGTTGCATCTGTATCTTAAAGTTTAAACACTTTCTGTGACACATTTTCTAACAATTAAAATTAAAATATATATATATATATACCTTATCCCTAAATGGAAAAAAAAAATATATATATATATACATAGAAACCTTATTCCTAAATGAAACCTTTCTTTGTTTATTAGCTTAAATAGGTAAATTAGCAACAACAACAACAACAAACAGCTAATATTATAAAGGTAGGAACAATTTACCTTTTCATTTATTGCTATTTTCTAAAAATTCCTATTTTATTTTTTTCTCAAGTCTGTCATAATAATTTTCTAAATCTCCTGCCTTATTCAATTTTTTTCTTTTAGTGGAAATCTCTATTTCATATTTATTTTCTCTTCCTCCACTCTTTGCTCTAATAATTCAATGTATTATTAGATTTTCTGTTTTTCTCTTTATCCAGATATATCTTTTCTTTCTTTCTTTCTTTTTTAAATAATTTGATTTGCTGGCATTTTACATCAGTACATGCTTTCTTATGGATGTTAGAAATGTCTGTGGAACTACTAGAAGAATAAACTTTTTTACCTTTAAGAAGTTTACAGTCTAGAGTGCCTGGGTGGCTCAGTTGGTTAAGTGTCTTCCTTCAGCTTAGGTCATGATGCCAGGGTACTAGGATCCAGTCCTGCATCAGCTGCCTGCTTAGCAAGGAGTCTGGTTCTTCCTCTCCCTCTGCCCCTCCCTCTCTCTCTCTAATAAATAAATAAAATCTTTTAAAAAAAGACTTACTGAAATCTGAGACTGAATTACTAAATTCAGTCTTAATAGAAGACAGCTAAACAAAGCAATGATCACAACTGGAAAATTTAGCGAGATCATGATTTAACATTTTTGGTTGACACAGGACCTCTTTCAGTAACAACTTTCCCTAAATATCAATTTCTTTGTAAGGCAAAAAATTTTGACAAGAAATCCAGATCCTTCTGATCGTTTTCATATCAATTTAATGTGACATCCTCAGAGTATATAATCAAATATGTAATTATTCTATCTGTTGCCTTGTATATTGCCTGTATCTTTTTCAGACTCAAAGTTCCATTGAGGTAGAGTTTTTTTTTTTTTTAAAGCAGAGATTTTTAAAGTGTTTGATATATACAATATGCTTAATAAGTTTTTAAAAAACCTATGTATTACAGAAGCCTTAAACAGGCTTTAAAAAAAGAAGGTGATATTAGTGGTCATATCAAACAATTTTCAGGTTTCAGTCATGTAAATAACTACATTTCTCAGAGACAGAGAAACATACAAATGATCTGGGTCCAGTAGGATAATGCTAGCATGTGTTGTAAATTCTTTTATATGACCTTATTCTTGCAAGAATTGGTTATGTGGCAGAAAAAAAGGTATCACTATCTTATACTTTATTATTTAAAGAGATTTATGGAAGTGTTAATTTCTTACATTACCCCTTTGTTTCAGTGGACCCAATTTCCGTGGTAATGGTGAGAGGAAAGTAGGCAATTTAGGCAGCAGCCAAAATCACCTACAAGGCACTATAAAATAAGGCTTGTTCTAGATCATGGGTCTGTCCAAAGGGGAATGTTAAGGGGTAGAATGGATGATGGATGCATTGTGGACTTATAACTTTAAGATTAATACTGTTATGCCCCAATAATGGGTCTATGATTAAAGGAGCGAGACTGATGTAAAGCAAAGGTCAAGCAAAGCTTTATTTCATGCGAAGCATCAAGAATCTAACCGAACGTTTGGGGCCACACCTCTTATGAGAGAAGGCAACCCTTTGCTGTTTCACAGTCTAGCTTTTAAGGGCAAAGGCCATGCAGTCAGGCCTGGCCACGCACAGGTGACCAATGAGATTTTAACACACACAGGAAAATCCACAGTGAGGCTAGGTGACCAATTGAGGTTCAATTTACCCTAGTATAGACATTTGACCCAGCCTATTACACCTTGATTAGGATTAGTGCCAAAAAGGTTCCCAAAGAGCAGAGGAGTGGGGCATACTCATTAGTATCTAGGGAGACAATATGCAAACACCGCGCCCCCCCTCTGCTCATTGATGTCTCCACCTGGCCTGACCCACCCTTGTATATGGGCTTTGTTACCTGGAGCTGATTTCCAGGACTTGTTTTTTTTTTTTTTAAAGATTTTTATTTATATATCAGAGAGAGAGGTGGGGAGAGAGCAAGCACAGACAGAATGGCAGGCAGAGGCAGAGGGAGAAGCAGGCTCCCTGCTGAGCAAGGAGCCTGATGTGGGACTCGATCCCAGGACGCAGGGATCATGACCTGAGCCGAAGGCAGCTGCTTAACCAACTGAGCCACCCAGGCGTCCCTCCAGGACTTGTTTTTAAGTGAATCCCCTGGGGGAAGGGGAGCAAGGACAGTTTAAGGGTTAACCTCAATGAAAGCCTCTTGCTAAAATATAAAAATATAAAATAGGTCCTTACATTACAACAACTCAGTAGGGAAAGTCCCAGTGTGGTGATAAAAGAAGTGAGGTAACTTGCATTGCACATTTTTTTTTAAAAAGTGTAAGTTGTATTATTCCGTGCCATGACATCATACTTTATCTTCATCTCTGTCTACTAGTTTAAAACTAGTTAAACAAATTCAACAATTTTTTTAAAAATATTTTATTTATTTATTTAAGAGCAAAAGCCAGAGAGAAAGAGAGAGAGAGCATGAGCAATATGGGGCTCGATCCCAGGACTCTTGAGATCCTGATCTGAACCAAAGGCAGACACTTAACTGACTAAGCAAATGAGACTCCCACAAACTCAACAATTTTATAAAATTTTTATTTGTTGGGGTGCCTGGCTGGAACAGTCAGTAAAATATATAAATCTTGATCTTGGAGTTGTACGTTTGAAATCCACCTTGGGTGTAGAGGTTTTATTTAAAAATAAAATCTTTAAAAAATTTTTTTTCATTTTTTTATTTAAGCCATTGTATGGCAGTGTTGATCACTATATTGTACACCTGAAACTAATATTAACCTTATTTTAACTAACTGGAATTTAAATAAAAACTTTAAAAATAAAATAAAAATAATAATCATAAAAATAAAAAAGAGGAAAAATTATTTGGCAGGCAATTTTCTTAATTGCATTATTATTTATTATTATCATAGTCTGTGTGTGTCGGTGGGAAGTGGCTGGTATTACAGTGAGTTCCATATCTGTGTTACACTGAGTTCCATGTCTGTAGTCAGTCTTTTTTTTCTTTTAGTTTATTTTCAGGGATCCAAAATTCATTGTTTATGCACCACACCCAGTGCTTCATGTAATAAATTCCCTCCTTAATACCCACCACTGGGCTCACCCAACCACCTGCCACCCTCCTCTTCAAAACCCTCAGTTTGTTTCTCAGAGTCCACAGTCTCTCATGGTTTGTCTCTCCCTCCGATTTCCCCCAGCACACTTCTCTCCATCTCCCAGTGTCCTCCACGTTATTCCTTATGTATTGAGTCTTATAAAAACTTTTATTTCTTTTCCTATTCTGCTTTGCATATGCTTACCTTAGATGTTAAAATGTTATAAACCTCTCCTGCCTGGTCCATTTTCTCTCTCTTCTCTCATGATTTCTCATGCTCTCCCTGCCAACCCCACATGCCTTACAATATCTGGATATGACTAATTTCTTCCTGAGCTACTTTATTCTACTCTGCCATATGGTTGCCCTTCCCTCTTCTGTACCATAACTTCTATCCCCTGCATTTGTGCTTTAACAATACCTAATTCTTTTCACTGCATCTGTATCTTTGAGGTCAATACTCAGTAGTGCAATCGCTGGGTCATAGGCTAGCTCTATTTTACTGGAAAGAAGGGCCATATGCACCCCAGTGTTCATAGCAGCAATGTCCACTATAGCCATTCTGTTGAAAGAGCCAAGATCCCCTTCAACAGACAAACGGATAAAGAAGATGTGATCTATGGATACAATGGAATATCACTCAGCCATCAGAAAGGATGAATACCCAACTTTTGCATCAACATGGATGGGAATGTAGGAGATTATGTTAAGTGAAATAAGTCAAGCAGTGAAAGTCAATCATCATATGGTTTCACTTATTTGTGGAACCTAAGGAATAGCATGGAGGACATTAGGAGAAGGAAAGGAAAAATGAAGTGGGGGGATTGGAAGGGGAAATGAAACATGAAAAACTATGGACTCCAAGAAACAAACTGAGGGTTTTAAAGATGAGAAGGATGTGGGGATGGGTGAGCCTGGTGATGGGTATTAAGGAGGGCACATATTGCATGGGGCACTGGGTGTTTTACACAAACAATGAATCATGGAACACTACTTCAAAAACTAATGATGTATTGTATGGTAACTAACATAACATAATTTAAAAAAAAAAGGAGGGGGACAATACCTAACACTCAATCTTTGCTAGTTTCTTGTTTACCTCCTTTTAAGAGTAAGCTCATTAGTGTTTTTTTTTTTTGGTTTGTTTTTTTTTTTTGTCTCAACTAAAAGAAGAAAAATAATACACATTATTTTGAAAACTTTTTGAACAGTGTACAAACGTTAGTCAAGTCCACAATGTCTCATCTCTTCTTCCTCCTAACATGGCTAAGATGAAAAACCCTTTATCTGGGAAAAGATCATTCTCCTGCCACCTTGTGTAAGATTTTGGCTTTAGCTTAGATTATCCTTTCTTTCCTTTTCTGAAAATAAGTTGAAAATATTAATAGCCTCAGTTTCTTCTTCCAAAATATGACTGCTTCTTTACCAAGTGCAAAAGCAACCCATTTTGACCATAGTAAACAGCTTGGACCTACTTTTTTTGGCTCACTGTTTTAGTGAGACAAGTGGAGTGAAGATGACACACCATTTCCAAATGTATTAATAATTGGTAGACCATACTTCTAAATTGAAGATTTGTTGCCATTAAACTACGACCAGACTCGCTATAATTACAGAGGTAAATTCTTTATATTTACTATATTTGAAATTACCATATAATACCAAAATAAAATTATGATTATGTGAAGAGTCTGTAATATTAAGAAGATGACTTTGAAATGATTGCTTATCTAAATGAAATTTCCCATTTTATAATCTTGTATAAGCTTCCGTTGTCATTTCCTATTTAAAATCTATTAGAAGGCACTCTTATTTTCCCTTAAGTGGGAAGTCAAATGTGGAACAAATTCATCCCAAAGGAACTGATTCTATATTCCACTGAAGACCAGGTGGCTTCCATGTGGCATTTTGCCTCTTGCATATTGTTCATCTCCTACAACAAATGGGGGTATGCTCTTTAGTAAACTAATTCAACTCAATTAGAGGCATTGTCTTCAAGGGATAACATCATAGAGACTAGAATCAGAATCATACTTTTGGGAAAATTGGGCCCAGGATTTTTGTTTTGTTTTGTTTTAAGATTTTATTTATTTATTTGACAGGCAGAGACCACAAGTAGGCAAAGAGGCATGGGGGGAGGGGAAGCAGGCTCCCTGCTGAACAGTGAGCCTGATGCAGAGCTTGATCCCAGGATCCTGAGATCATGGCCTGAGCCGAAGGCAGAGGCTTAACCCACTGAGCTACCCAGGGGCCCCTGGGCCCAGGTTTTGATGGCTTCTTTCCTCAATCTTATAAAACCTATTTGAACTCTACTGGATGCCAGAACTGCTTAAAAATATTTGGTCCCTTGTAATTTTAACCTTCCAGTATTCAATGCACCTGATCCATGTAATATCCTATAGTATTTTTGTCAAATGAAGACTCTCAAAGTGTGTTTCTTGGGAGACACTTTTCAATTGGTTGCTTACATTTCTGCATTTATTATTTGTTCTAGGCCATCCTTTGAAGATGGTTGTATTGAATAGACTTGGAAGACAGAAATAGTATCTTTTTTTTTTAACTTAACCTGTTGTGTTTGCAAATATTATCTGCCTCTGTTTTGATTCTTCTTGTGGGAACTGAGGCTCAGAACTGATATATAACTCCCACCCCTACACACACACACACACACACACACACAAATACACACACACACACAAATACTGTTAATA
Organism: Mustela nivalis; assembly: GCF_964662115.1. Lineage (NCBI taxonomy): Eukaryota > Metazoa > Chordata > Mammalia > Carnivora > Mustelidae > Mustela > Mustela nivalis. The sequence continues at coordinate 299,305 of NW_028135797.1, forward strand.
TTCTGGCTACCTCTATTGCTGTGAATAATAAACTATATTATTTCTGAACCATGAGTCTGCGTCTTCTATCAACACCCAAGAAACTACGGCAGACTCATACACCAGCTTTCAAATAAGGGAAAATAATCTCAGATGCTTTATATTTTTTGATAGTGTTACCTACTTCTGAACATATGACTGAACACATATAAAGCTGGAGCCCTTTCCATTTAGAGCTTCTTCTGTGGAAGAACTATGCATTCACTAGTAAACAAAAGTAGATTCATCTTTTTTTTTTTTTTCCTCCTGACACCATTTCCTCTCTCACACTGTTGCTCAAATTGGATGGAGTCTAAGGTCCTTTGAGGAAATTTTTGTTTAATGACTCAAAATAAAATAGGAAGAGTCTAAAGTGCTAAAAATACTTCTAGATAAAAGGTATAAGATCATGCCAGAAAGGATAGTAATTTTATCTAACAACTGCCTGTTCACCCCTTTTTTGTTCATTAACTAATCTCCAAATTCCTGACTAAATCCCTTTTGTAAGCCAGAATGTGAGCTAAAAACTGGGATTTTAAAAAATGTTCATTTGAAATCCAGTTAGTTAACATATATGGTTGTATTAGTTTCATGTGTACAATATAACATATAGCACTCAGTGCTCATCATGACAAGTGCTCTAATTAACCCCCATCACTTATTTAATCCATCACTCCTTTCAGATCCCGTCAAGTAACCATCAGTTTGTTCTCTGTAATGAAATGTCTGTTTCTTGCTTTGTTTCTCTTTCTATGTCTTATTATTTCCCCTTTGCTTGTTTGTTTTGTTTCTTTTATTCCATATATGAGTAAAGGTATTTGTCTTTCTCTGACTGACTTATTTCACTTTTAGCATTATACTGTCTAGTTCCAACCATGTTATTGCAAATGGCAAGATTTCAGTCTTTTTTATGGCAGAATAATATTCCATTGTATATACATACCACTTATTCTTTATTTATTCATCAATTGATGGATACTTGGGCGCTTTCCATATCTTAGCTTTATAAATAATGCTGCTATAAACATAGGGGTGCTAGAATCCCTTTGAATAATTTTCTTATATTCATTGGGTAAATACACACCAACAGGATTGTTGGATCACAAAGGACTTCTATTTTTAAATTTTATGGAAATTCCATACTGTTTTCAAATATGGCTGTATCAGTTTGCATCACCACCAACAGTTCACAATTGTTACTTTTTTTTTTAAGATTTTATTCATTTGACAGAGAGAGATCACAAGTAGAGAGAGAGAGAGGAGGGAGCAGGCTCCATGCCTGGCAGAGAGCCCGATGTGGGACTTGATCCCAGGACCCTGAGATCATGACCTGAGCTGAAGGCAGAGGCTTAACCCACTGAGCCACCCAGGCAGCCCCCACAAGTGTTACTTTTTCACATCCTCTCCAACACCTTTTGTTTCTTGTAGTGTTGATTTTAGCCATTCTGACAGGTGTGAGGTGGTATCTCTTTCTAGTTTTGCTTTGCAATTTCCTGATGATACATGATGATGGACATCTTTTCATGTATCTACTGAACATTTGAATGTGTGCTTTGGGGAAACACTTGTTCATGTCTTCTATCCATGGTTTTATTGGATTATTTGTTTTTGGATGTTGACTAAAAACTGGATATTAAGTAACACACAAGACAGGTTTCTTGAGCTTAAATTTTATTTGCATGAGTATCATTAACAGGAAAAAATATGCATATGTGTATGTACAAGTGTGTTTATGTATACATCTATCTATCTATCCTCTATCCCATGTCTTCTAATTGTGGTAAATCCTGTAAGGTGGGGAATGGGATAGTCTGAAGAAATATGCTTCTGGATATGCTGGGTAAGCAAATTTAATTGCACTCAGATGCATTGGATATAAGTGAATCACTCAAATGAGTTATTTAATATTATATAGAAACAAATTAAAAGTTTATGTAGTTGAAAATAATAGGTAGTTAAAATAATTTTTTTGTTTGTTGTTTTTGTGTCTTTTTTTGTTTATATATACTATGGTGTGAATGTTTATGTCTCCCAAAATCATATTATGGAATCTAACTCTGGAAGTGATAGTATTAAAACTTAGGGGCCTTTGGGAGGTGATTAGGTCATAAGTGGAATTACAGTCCTTTTAAAGGAGACCCCAGAGAGTTCTCTTGATTCATTCATCATGTACGTTTACAGTGAGAAGATAGCCATCTATGAGGAAGTGGGCTCTCCCTGGATCTGCCCATTCCTTAATCTTGAACTTCTCCATTCTAGAACTGTGAGAAATAAATTCCTGTTCTTTATAAGCTATTAAGTCTATATCATGTCCGTTATAGCAGCCTCCATGCAGAAGGACACTATGACCTAAAATGAGAGCAATAAATATAAAGTTTCAGTAAAGTCAGTTGGTACAATGTATTTTTTTTTTTTACTTAGAGAAGACATGCTGCTTCATGTTAAACCTTGATATTGTATATGTTTCTTGAAGGGCCACTTCTTACTCCTTTGTGTGTTTTCCACAAAGTCCAGGATGATGCCTTACATAAAGGTAATATTTTATAAATACTGTTGGAAATATATACTTCTCTAAAATCTTATTTTGCCTACAGATTACTTGGATCCACTTTGCCTTGTGTAGAATATTTGAAATATATTTAGTACAGAATGTCTCTCTAAATAACATTTAGAATCATCATTAGTTTATGACTCCTGACTCATTTGTTTATACAGTGATACTTACTTCAAGAACACTGAAATTTGTAATATAATTTTGAATTAATCACCAAGCTAGTTTATTTTAACTTATGAAAAAATAATTTCTCATGTTGGTTTAATTCTGCTCTTATGTTATGGTCATGACATTTTCATTAAAATAAAGTAGAAAATAGAAGTAAATAATTAACGAAAAATAAAAAATAATAAATAAAAAATAAAAGCAAATCTCTTGTGAAATGTTAAACTTTTCTTACTTATTTTGTTTTGCTTTTCCTCTACCATGCTGGCAAAGCTGTATGTTGCAGATAAGTATAATTTTCTAGGTGGTAGGTTTGTTACTTTTACTAAAATTTTCAAAATATAAAGAGTTGAATAGTCATGGATTGTTTATTAAACTCCTTATCTACACATATAAAAATAAAACAATGATGGTGACCTGGGTATTTCTAAAATTGTATTCTGTTTTTCCATATTATGGTTTACAATGTAATTAATAAAGATTCTGCATATATTAACATCCATCCCCTTCTATCTCATCTGTATGTCCATACAGAGCATGTATGATTTCTATTCATTTCTATGTTGTGGTGAAGAGATTGTCTGAAGTAGCCTATATTTATGCAGGTAGATCTTAAGCTACGGTCCTCTTGTTTATTTGCTTGTTCGTGATCAGTATGTCTGAAAGATGATAACTATTGCATCAGGTGTGACGATTAAAAAATATTATTGGTGCCTGATACACTGTGATGAAATAGGTAAGTCAATTCATAATTTGTTAATTAAATTAGAAAAGAAATTCCTTTGGATTTGTTCTTTATTAAAGTTTTTTTTTAACGAATTCCTTGGGATGTTTTTTGTGTAATATATATCACATGCCTCAACCTTTAAATTTGAATGTAGAAAAGAGTTATCAGAATGAGCCTAGAAAATATTGTTATGGGGGCGCCTGGGTGGCTCAGTGGGTTAAGCCGCTGCCTTTGGCTCAGGTCATAATCTCAGAGTCCTGGGATCGAGTCCCACATTGGGCTCTCTGCTCAGCAGGGTGCCTGCTTCCTCCTCTCTTTCTGCCTGCCTCTCTGCCTACTTGTGATCTCTCTCTGTCAAATAAATAAATAAAATCTTAAAAAAAAAGAAAACATTGTTTTGAAATATTTTTGTTCTGTTATATTATGTTAACTTAGGAAATAATGGTAGTTATTTTTATTAGCATTTCCTACTTTCCACATGCCCTTACAGATGAGATATCATGTTTTTCCTACTCTTTTTATCGTGGTTGTTATATTCTTCATGATCAATAACAATCAATAAAAATTCATAACATTAATTTTCTTTGGGAAAGTGATATTTTAGCAAGAATCCATGACCAAAAATTTTAGCTGTTGTTCTTCCAGGAGATGAGACTATCAATGTTCCCGAAATTTCAAGAAATAGAACTTATTAATTGTGTTGGTTGATGTTTATTGTCTCTGAACTTAGAGGTGCATAATTCAATTTAAAATTTATTTTGGGGGCGCCTGGGTGGCTCAGTGGGTTAAAGCCTCTGCCTTTGGCTCAGGTCATGATCCCAGGGTCCTGGGATCGAGCCCCGCATCGGGCTCTCTGCCTAGCAGGGAGCCTGCTTCCTCTTCCCTCTCTCTCTGCCTGCCTCTCTGCCTACTTGTGATCTCTATCTGTCAAATAAAATAAATAAAATCTTAAAAAAACCGGAGTGTACATTATGGGGGTGCTTATCTGAAATTGAGGGACATTATAAAAAAATAAAAAATAAAATTTATTTTGAATTGAAAACAAGATCTTACTGAAGTTTAGGCATCCCACTTTATATCAGGCCTCCAGTACATTCTAATTTATTTATAGAAAATATCATAAACATGAATGACACTTTTCCTATTGCATTTATATGAAACTACAATGACTCAAAGATGTCAGATTTGAAAAGCACTACCTTTCTATAATTTCTGTTTCCTAGGAGGAATGGATATACCATTTTAGCTCAATTATCCAACAGTATTCAAAACCACCATGAATTTTAAAACATAGTTATTACACCCTAAAAATCAAGTATGAAAATGTATAAACAACCAAATCTCTATCTGTAAATGAAATACTCCCACACAGACGGGTTTTAAAACTTTCTAACTTAAGGAATTTGATAGCACAGACTCAGGGTAGTAGTTTCAGTGCCTACAGTATACTTTCAGGGAGAGAGTAATGTAAGCTCTGAGTCACTTTCTGCCTAGAGATGACCTAATAGTGGTTCTGGCATTGTTTGTTTGTTTTTGAAAATACGTTCCTGGGCATCATTCAGAAAATGCAGAGTTTGGCATCTATATAAAATAAGGATGATCTTTTTGAACTTTTGTCTTTCATTACATCAAATTACCATAATTGGACAGAAATTCCACTAAATTAAGCATTGTTAGGAAATGTGTAAATTGGAGCTACTCAAATTAGTTGCTCTTTGAACTATGTGCTGTTGGTTCAGGATTAGATAAGGATTTTGAAGGCAAACCTAAATCATTGCTTCCTTTTTTGAGAGATTCTCAGCATATTTTCTTAAAATTAGCTGAAATAAACAATGTGTTTAGTCGCAAAGTGATTTGCATTTTTGCACAAACTCCCTATCTCCTTGAGAATTATAACAGATATTTCATGAAACATCATTGATCTTTACTTTGTTACACTGCTGTAAAGTACATTCAGAGTTGCCAGTTAAAGGTGTTAGTGTTGAGATGAAATGTCATGCATTTTTCTTCACTTCCATGCAAATGAACACAGTAATTTATTAAGACACAATGAAGAAAAAAAAATTGACAATGAGTTCCAGATTTTAAAAATCACTTGCCATTCAATCCAAATTGTGAGTTTGATCGGTTACCGAACACTTTATAATGCACCCCCGGTAATTTTACAGAGATTACTTTTTTCTTACCAATTCTTGATTATTCTGTCTTGCAATGCAGAGAAAGCTAACTAATTTAAAATAAACTTCCGTTAATTTTGATTGTTATAAACTTAAAATTGACTAATTTCCATATACAGAGTTTAAAATGTTCACAATTTACATTAAATATATATTCTGTGTATACCTTGGAAAAATTATACTGAAAATTGAAATTAAAATGATGTTGTATATAGCTGCAAGAAGCCGCCTGTCCCATTTCATCTTACTATATAAGTTGTGTCAGGTAATTTATAAAATCCCTGCTGCATAACAAATCTATTTTTTGTTGGAATGGGTAGTAATGTTTCTTCTTATTTCGAAATAAGAGTTGGTC